>NC_085859.1:47503957-47586457 GCF_034702125.1 Engraulis encrasicolus | reverse complement strand
AGTTATTTGGTTTAAACACTGTTCTGCCCCATCCTCCTCCATGACTGAGGTACCCTGAGCATGGTACAACTGTCCCACCGCACTGCTCCCTTGGGGCGGCATTTGGGGCTGCCCCCTTGCACAGGTGAGGCATAAATACAATTTCATTGTGTGCAGTGTAGTGAAGACTTGTGTGCTGTGGAGTGTTGTGTCACAATGACAATGGGAGTTGGAGTTTCGCACATGTTTTTGGCTAATAAATTGTTTTCTCAAGACATGTATTATCGGGTTACTGACATTCTAGAGTGATAAGTAGCCAATCACAAGCCTTGAATTCCAGTTTCAAGTCACACACTTGAGTGGGACGCATGCAACCGACAGACTGCATGTAAACAACAATAAACAGTTTACTCCAACAACGTGTTTATTCTATTAACCTGATTATTGTGTTGATTTGAATCATGAATATTCCATATGTTTGATTATTCTCTTGTTACATAATGTAACCGAAACGTCATAAAAATTTTAAATGACATCATCAGAGCATGCTGTGTGTGCCCTGAAAGTTCAGTGCCCTGAATTGTTATTGTCTCAGCCGATTTCCACTCACACTACGCATTTCTCAGAAACACTTTCAAAAGCAGATGTGAAACTGCGGCGTCACGTCTTAGTCGCCACTTAGTAGTCCAGAAAGTCGGTGATGAAATCCAAAGAGTGATATTGATATCCATTGGAAAGTGCATGACGAAAACCAAACCAAGGGTATTATTGATAACAGCAAAAGAATACACCAATACACACATTTGCCAAAAGTCAAAGTCCCCTGTCCACTGACTGAAGCATGTGTAAGATATCTAGCTGTGAATTATGATCAAATACATTTTTTCAATATTATGTAGGCAAATTTTTATAATCAGAGTTATTTATTACATCTAAACACAAATATTACCTTTATTTTCGTTTTTTTATGTTGACCTTCTCTTTTCTAGAGTCCGTTACTGATTGGTAAAGGTAACACTATTCAAACTTTTGTCCTATTTGTATGATTTGCCAACACTGTATCATAACAGTCATGCTAATAAAGGAACAACTTGAATATTAATTTTAATTTTAATTCGGAACGCCAATGAATTTAAATTGCTGAGTAAGGTCAGACGGAGCATCTCTGAACCCTCCATGGAAACGGATTCCTCTTAGCTTGGTCCAGACTGTTTGACGGGGTCAACGATCATCTTTCGCCCAGGCTAACTCTTCTCTACTGTGGAATTATGAATTGGTACCCTGTTGGAACTTTCCTCATTGCCATTATTTTACAGAAGTGGAACCAACATGGTAATGTGGTGGCATCAGAACAGGTCCTGAATGACCTTCTGCAGCATTGGGAGTGGGATATGAAACTTTTCCTTTCACACGTGTTGCCATTTAATTATAACTGTTTCCTCGGAACGGTCATTTCCCTTTCTACAGAAATGAACCAATTCTGCTACATCTACAGTCTCTGGCTGTTGGCCATTTCCAGGTCAATTGTCATTGTCAGATGCTGCATCTTTTGGCTCTGTCCTTTCCGAGATCTGAGCTATTCTAATGGGGGTAGACTTTGTTTACATTAAAAACCTTCTTAAAATAGGCCTACTCCAAATATTTTCCCAAAGGGTATGGCTGGTAGGTGTCTGCTGATGTTGCATAACCTTTTGGATGTTATTGGGAATAAATCAGGATGTTTTTTTGTAGGATGTAAATTCACTCTGCCCCTGAAGGAAAAAAAACATCTCAGGTACTGACAAGTCCAGGGTAGTGTGGGAATTTCAAGTGAATCAGTTCAATAGACGCTTTTGCACACCTCTGTAGTTGGGCAGGTGCGTAGGATGTTATCCCAGCCGGGTTGTCAATGAAGTGAAAAGAAATCCCGCACACTGTCCGTTCCACCAACAAACTTTAATACAACGTTTCGGTCATCCGACCTTCTTCAGGTAAAGTTACCTTTACCTGAAGAAGGTCGGATGACCGAAACGTTGTATTAAAGTTTGTTGGTGGAATGGACAGTGTGCGGGATTTCTTTTCACTTCAATTTCAAGTGCATGTCAGAATTGGCAGGAGTTATCCTTTAAGTACAGGGTATTTGTTACAGTCCCAGGAGCAGTATGGGCTTAGGGCTCAAGGGCACCTCAGCTATGGAGTGAAATAGGAAGTGAAATGGGATGGGATTCGAACCTGCAACCCTCTGATCTGAAGCCCATCTCTTTAACCACTGGGCCATGGCTACCCAAACTCAGAATTCACATGACACGCTCCATCGGATTTCGAGTTCTCAGACATCAACTCTCATCACCGCTGCCAAGAAGGTTGTTCTAGGTCGCGTTGGTTTGTCTGTCTGTCTGTCTGTTTGTTTGTTTGTTTGTTTGTCTGTCAGCAGGATATCTCAAAAAGTTGTGAACGGATTTTGATGAAATTTAGTTGCTGGAGTTGTTGGAAATGACAAAAGGAACAAGTGATTAAATTCTGGTGGCATTTTTTTTTAAAGAGATTCTTCACCGTATGGGATTGCGTGAATTTTGACATTCCAGTTTCTAAGTCTATAAAACAGCTGCCTTGGTGGAGGTCTGTACTCTCTGAGTGCGTTTCTAGTTTTTTCTACTCCAGTCACTGACCTTGCAGTAAGCAGTTGATTCCTTTTACCATGTCTAGTAGGCCTCTTGCTGCATGGGGTTGCCGGCGGGCCTATTCACTATTTGCTTAAAATATTCAACTACATTACATAACAACATTGCTATGACTGTACTGAGAGCCTTAAGTAAACGATTAAGACATATCCATTGCAATGTTGGTGACAGTAAGGTTATAACATGGAGTAGGCTCTGCGCTAAGGGGTCAATCTATGAAAGTCAAGAAGTCACATCTCCTGAGACCTGGTAACACTTTCTATGAAGCTCATATCTATAGCGCATTATGAGTGTATTCATAACAAATTATAATGTGCATTATTACAACGTATTATGACTACACCCATGATGTTTCATGCTTTAAATTAACAGTTACGAATAACCATGAATAGTGTATAATGCTTTATAAATCCAAATGTAACCGGCAGCCTGTTGGCTGCTCGTGGCCACCGTAGTTGCCCCTCTGGTTGACACACCCCCTAGGTAGCAGGTTTGTTGCTTTCCAGTAATTAGCAGTTCATTCATAAAAAGGGCGCTAGCCCGCAGGTTAGACACAAGCCCTGCTGTCACACTGCTGTAGCCTGGTCCTGACCATCCCATAATACTACCATTTCATTTCGTATTTATGGTCTGGCATTTCCTTTCTCTGAAGCGATTGTAGGAAGCAGGAAGTTTGCATTCAGTTATGGTTTAAAATTATTGGACACCTTTCACCCAATCGCTGGCAGTTACTCAACAACAACATAGCGCAGACCAATGGCTCTGGCGCAGATGTGTACGTCATTGTCACGAGCGTCCTCCACCTTTCGCCCCCACGTGGGGGGCGTATTCGATTATTGGCTGTTTTCTGGGGGGGCGTTGCGATCAAAAATCTACTGCTCCAGGCACTCCACAGAGAAGCACGGCCAGACTACAGTAGTGGAGCCAATCTTTTGGCGGAAGTACGTAGGATGGCTCGCGAGGCTAACACTGCTGCCCCGGCCCTCGCTGCTTTAATTTAGAGGCGCTCTGCTTCTGCAGTCACTAAACGCTTTCGGGTAGGAAACTACTAAAGGTTTAGTCTTGAGGTTGCTTTCTGAGGGCATGCAGGTTCAGGGTTGTCATTCTGCTTGGTCCCCGCTGCAATCATTGGAGGGTAGCCTCTGCAGCGCAGCCAAACGCTTCCATGTAGGCTACGGAAGGTTTGGCCCAGAGGACCTGAGAGCACTGCCATTGAGGTTTTAAACGTGCAAGGCATCCACTATGATGGCTAGAGATGCCAGATGTCGTTGTGTGTGCCAGCCTGAATCACACTAAGGGCAACGCCACTGCTGCTTTGCCTAGCATGATTTTTATGTCTGTTTATGAAACCAGTTATTGCCCTATTTCTTTTTGTTTGCTGTTTTTGATGCTGCTGCTGCTGCTGCTGTACACCCCCCCCCCCCTGTTGGCCTTGGGTGGGTATTTGCTGCCACCTGTATCTAAATTGACTAGGCCTATGTAACAGAGTTGGAAATGCTGTTGAGAAATATATAGTTTTTATGAGTTTTGCCATTATTGAGCAGAATATTGTTCGTTGGAGACACCTTGTGGCACTTCGGAGAACTGCAGGTCTGTTGCGTTTTGACCCTCTGGGTCCCCGTAGCCGAGTCAGAAAAGCGATTCCCTGGCTCGGGTAAGTTTACTATTTAATGCGCTCTGTTTTCAATTATTGTTTCCTCTTCGTAAAATGCAATGTAAACTATGTACTTGATGTATCTTATTAATGATGTAATTGTGTACACGCTGTGGGGATATGCAGGAAATGTACTAAGTTGTAAAGAAAGTTATTTACATTTTCTATTAACCACGAGGATCTTTTGGGAGATTAGCATCTTCCTACACCTGCAGTAGATGTGTTAGCATAGTGTTCGTTTTGTGGATGAATTATGCAAGTATGCATGAGAATTCACATCATATTTACCTCTACTATGTATCACTGTTATATGGGACTGTATATGCATGTATTCCGGTGGCATGGTACTTTAGAATTCCGAATGTTTGATCGGTTTTCCGAACCGCAATGATTCCATGCCTGAGCCTTCTGCTTGCCTCTCTCCCTCTCTGGAACTATGACGCTGCATACGGTCCTTCGTGAAACTGAATGTTACTTTTATTTTTATTGTACAGATGCTGCAGTAATGCCCTTTTGCTCTGTCAAGGTATGTCTCCAGTTGTGAATTGTATTTTGTTTCATTGCTGTGTTAAAATGTTTGGAGTCAGAAAAGCGATTCCCTGGCTCGGATGCTGCAGTAATGCCCTTTTGCTCTGTCAAGGAAATAAACTGCCGTCCAAAGAAAGTCCGCCTCCTGTGCCTGCTTGAGTCCGTTTCACTGGTGCCGTGACCTGTCGATCATCTGGATCAGCCTGACGCCGATCACCGTGGATGCTGCCTGGAGTTTCCAGCTCAAGTGTGCGAGATCAAGTTTGGTCAGAGTTGTTTTCATATATCATATTACTGTTTTTTTCCCTCTTTGTTCTTTCTATTTTTTTCTTTCCTCTTCTTCTCTTTTGATTTAAACACAACGCAGATATCAGTATGGCAGAGGGAGCGGATCATAGTGATGAGCCAAATATGTTCAATACTCCTGTTTTGCAAATGGGTAGGGGTGGTTTGGGTCTGTGGCAGCGGAGTGTTAGTGGTGTTGTGGGACATGGGTTGGATAGGAAAGAGGTGGGTTTTTCTCCATTAGTAGCTGACAGCGGTAGGGGAACAGGGTTAAGTTGTAACCTGGGTGGTTCTCCTGTTGGGCAGTTTATGGAGGGGGAGCATCTCACATCCACACCCAACAGCGTTGACACTGCTGCTATAAGCCACCTCACTGACATGGTAGGACAGTTAGGGGCCCAGATAGGTGAATCCATTGTGGCCAAATTACTGTCTGCTGGTGCAGTCACCTTAAACAGTGGAGTCCAGAGCACCACATCGCCCAACACATCAGTCACACACACACAAGCTCTGATTCTCACACTGCTACGCAGACAGACTCACAAGTCACAGTACATGTAAAATCAGACAAAGAGCCTGAGTTCTTCAGAGGTGCCGCTTCTGACAAGTACCCTGTCCAGGACTGGATTGACATAATGAAAGCTTATCTCAGAAAACAAAGATGTCCTGTGGAAGAGCAGGCTGAAGAGATATTGGGGAAGTTAATGGGCAAAGCAAAAGATGTTGTGAGAGTTGCCCTGCGTAGTGATTCGAGCCTAAATGTGAGACAGAAACCTGACCTCATCTATGATATGCTCATGCAGTATTTCAGTGACTCTTCATCATGCCTCCCGCTGGCAGACTTTTACTCCACCTTACCTAAACCCGGGGAGAGTCCAGTCGACTATTGGCTGAGAGTGAACAAGGCCGCTGAGCTGGCTGCTGATGGTCTCCGCAGACAAGGCAGAGGTATGGAGAACCAAAGTGAGGAGGTGGCACGCATGTTTGTCAAGCACTGTTCAGACCCCGAGCTCTCCTCAATCTTTAAGTGTAAGCCTATTCAGGAGTGGAATACAAAAGACATCCAGTTGAGAATTGATGACTATCAGAGAGAGCAGCGATCCTCTGGCAAGATACGTAGTGATGCGCAGGTAAAGAGTCACACCGCCACTCTTGTTGACATGCAGCACGATGCAGCATTATACAGTCAGCCCTTGCCTGGTCAGAGTCATGCTCAGTACTCCACCCCCCACAGTCTCTCTCCCCCACCAGCTGCCGCTGTTGCTAGCCCTACTTATCACATGCCGTGCCCCCCTCCCATCACTGCTCAGAGTCAGATATATCCCCCCAGTCAGACGCACTGCCCACCCATGTGTTCTCCCACATCAGCTGTGTTTCAGAACAGTCAGGCGTCAGAGGATAGTATTCTGAATCGCATGGTGGCCATGATGGAGCAGATGATGAATACAGTACAGAGACGTGGTGGTCCCCCCCGTGGTCGTGGATTCCAAGGTGGCCGTCGTGAGAAGGCCTGCCGTGTCTGCAATGACAGTAAGCACTCAACTGTCACCCACTGCAAGTCAGAAAGACTGTGCTTTAACTGCTTCGCTCCTGGTCATACGAAGGCAGCATGCAACATGCCTGCCCCAGAGCCCCGGCCTGCGGGAAACTAGATGGCCCGTATTCGATGGGAGGCAGTATGGGTCGTAATTCAAACTCCCGCTCTGATGATTACTCTGATGCAGAAAACATTTATGCAGCTTGCAAGCTCTCATGCACTGACTCTAAGAATGTCATCTTTCAGAACACTCAAGTTGTAAATGGCAGTGACAGTCTTTTCTACACTCCTGTGATTGTTAGCAAAACAGTGACGCTGAATGCTATGCTTGACAGTGGCTCCATGGCCTGTACCATCAGCGAAGATGCTGTGACGAGACTTAGAGAAGCAGGGGTGGTAACGTCGAAAGACCATTTCAGCACAGATGTCGTACTGATTGGCTGTGGGGGTCGTCGTGTCAAACCTGAGTCAGCTGTGCATGTGCAGATGGAAGTGTATGGCTGCAAAATTGAGGTACCCACTCTTGTTGTACAAGGCCAGCATGATGACTTGATTCTGGGCACTAATGTCATAAAACACATTCTCCAAAAATACAAGAACTGTGATGCCTACTGGAAGGCTGTGTCGGCACCCTGCCCTGCCGGAGACACAGAGTCTGAGCGCTACCTGTCCATGCTAGCGGGTCTGGACCGTTGGAGAGGTGAGGATGTCCCCTACAGAATAGGCACTGTCAGGAGCAACTCAGCTGTGTGCCTGGAGCCTGGCCGTGAGTACCTGCTATGGGGAAGACTACCCAGGTCTACCGCAGTGTCCCCTGGAAGCACAGTTATGACGGAGTTAACGACATGCCGCTCAGCTCCAAGAGGTGTTCTCGTTGCGAGAATGATCACGTCGCTATGGCAAGACAGATGGGTCCCAATAAAAGTCATCAACACCTCTGACAAGTCCGTCCTAGTCAGACGAAATGCCAAATTGGCTGATGTTTTCCCTTGCATTGCACTGGAGGACATGGACGACACCACCACTGACGTTCCCCTGGCCAGTTGTTCCCTCAGAACTGCCACTGCAAACGTTGAGTGCTCTGCTGACAATAAATTACGATCAGTTGGATTGACTGACATTGACTTAGCCCCCTGTGATGTAACTGAGCAGTGCAAGGACAAGCTGACGGACTTAGTTGTCCGCTATAATGATATCTTCTCACGCCACCATCTCGACTGTGGAGAGGCAACAGGCTTCGTTCATCGCATTCACCTGTCAGATCACCGGCCATTTCGACTCCCATTCAGGCGGGTTCCGCCAAGCCAGTATCAGAAGCTTCGTCAGGTGCTGAATGAAATGGAGGAGAAGGAGATAATTAGGAAATCCACCAGTGAGTACGCATCTCCTCTAGTGCTGGTGTGGAAAAAGAACGGAGATCTCCGTGTCTGCACAGATTTTCGCTGGTTGAACAAGCGCACTTTTAAAGATGCGCACCCCTTGCCTCATCAGGCCGACTGCCTGGGTGCTCTCGGTGGCAATGCACTTTTTAGCACCATGGACCTTACGTCCGGGTTTTACAATATGCCACTTCATGAAGACGACAAGAAATACTCTGCCTTTACCACTCCAATGGGCTTATACGAGTACAATCGCTTACCACAAGGCCTATGCAATAGCCCTGGCAGCTTTATGCGTATGATGACATGCATTTTTGGGGACCAGAATTATTTAAGCTTGCTTTGCTACTTAGATGACCTGCTGGTCTTTGCCCCTGATGAAGCAAGTGCTCTGGAACGCTTGGAGATGGTGTTCAGCAGGCTGCGTAGTCACAATCTCAAGTTAGCCCCCAAAAAGTGCTTTTTCCTGCGAAAATCTGTGAGGTTCCTTGGGCATGTTGTAGATGAGACTGGTGTATCCACTGACCCCAGTAAGATTGAGGGTATCATGAAGATGTCACGTGGGGACCTGATGGAAGCAGATGGAGTGACTCCCTCAGCAAAACGGATCAGATCCTTCCTGGGGATGGTCAATTACTACCAGCACTTCGTGCCAAATTACTCTGCCATTGCCAAGCCCCTCTTCTCTCTCTTGTCTGGGCAGAAGTACAAAAGAGGCAGGAAAACAACGGCAAAAGCCCGAACCCAGAGCAGGAGGTTGAGTGCTGTGGACTGGACTGGGGAAATGGAAGAAGCGTTCCATAGTTTGAAACTGTCACTCGCCGAATCAGTTGTCCTGGCCCACCCTGATTTCAGTCGCCCCCTTATGCTGTCTGTCGATGCTTCCCTGGATGGCATAGGAGCTGTGCTGTCTCAGATAAAGGAGGGAGAGACCAGGGCGAGACCCATTGCCTTTGCCAGTAAATCACTGTCACAGTCACAGAAGAATTACCCAGCACACCGCTTAGAGTTCCTGGCCATGAAGTGGGCTGTCACTGATAAGTTCAGTCATTGGCTAAAAGGTCACAGGTTCACAGTGTGGACAGATAACAATCCGTTGACTCACATCATGACGAAGCCGAAACTGGACTGCTGTGAGCAACGCTGGGTTGCCAAGTTAGCCGGCTACAACTTTGACATTAAATACGTTCCTGGCCCAAAGAATGTGGTGGCTGATGCCTGTAGCCGTCCGCCTTTCGTGAAGGAGAGAATCAGTCGCAGACTACTCCAGGAGCCATACAACAGTCTGCTGTCTGAAGTCCAGGGAGTGACATGCGGCTCTGTTCAAGACACGTTCCGCAGCTACAGTCATGACGATTCACATCAAGGTGTTGGCCAGGTTGATACATCCCCTTTTACAGCCCCTTTGCATGTCCAGACCATGTCCGTTGGCACAGACGAAATGTCTGCCTTTCTGCAGTCGCACAACCAATGGGAGACTGGGGCTAGAACACGTGCTATTGAGGCCCTCCATCATGTGCCGCAACTGATCCCTGATGGGCAAGATTCATTACCTGCTTTCACGGAGGCGGAGCTGCGTGATGCGCAACTTGGGGACCGAACTCTCTCGCGTGTCCTGCACTATGTGGAACGACGTCGCAGACCCTCCAGGAGAGAGCGAGCATATGAATCAACTACAGTCATACGGTATTTAAAGCACTGGGAGAAACTCGTCTTAAGTAATGGAATACTTTACAGACTGTCAAGGGACCAAGTCACAAAGTTCAAGCGTCACCAATATGTTGTCCCAGGCTCTCTTAAAGCTGACGTCCTGAGGGGTGTCCATGAGGATGCTGGTCATCAGGGCCAGTTCAGAAGTCTTGGGCTTGCCAGGCAGCGGTTCTTTTGGCTCAGTCTCGATAGGGATGTGAGAGACCATGTCCGCAATTGCAAACGTTGCATTGTCAGCAAGACAGCTGAACCTGTTGACAGGGCCCCCCTGGAAAGCATTACTTCTACCAGGCCACTCCAACTGGTCTGTATCGACTTCTGGTCAGCTGAAGATTCTCACAACAAATCTGTTGACGTTTTGGTCATAACTGACCATTTTACCAGATTAGCCCAAGCTTTTGCCTGCCGAGACCAATCAGCCAAGCAGGTAGCGAAAGTCCTCTGGGAGAAATATTTCTGTGTGTATGGACTCCCAGAGAGGATCCACAGCGACCAAGGACCAAGCTTTGAGAGCGAGCTGGTCGCGGAGCTTTTACAGCTGTCTGGGGTGCGCAAGTCTCACACCACCCCATACCACCCCATGGGAAATGGCAGTGTGGAACGTTTTAATAGAACTCTTGGCAACATGATCCGCGCCCTTACCCCGGACAACAAAGTCACTTGGCCAAGACGACTTCAGACACTGACATTCATATACAACAGCACAGTTCATGAGACGACAGGGTATGCCCCTTTTTATTTAATGTTCGGACGTACTCCACGCTTGCCTGTTGATGTGCTGTTTCGTACAGTCTTGAACGATCCTGATGTAGTCAGTTACGACAAGTATGTTGCGTCCCTAGAGAAAGATCTGAAGGACGCCATGTTGATAGCACAGGAACATGCCAAAAAGGAACAACAACGTCACACAGTGCTCTACAACAGACGGGTGAAAGGCCCAACCATTGCTGTAGGTGACCGTGTACTTGTTGCAAACAAGAGAGAAAGAGGGAAGAGAAAGGTGGCGGATCGATGGGAATCAACCATCTACACTGTTGTAAACATAAATAGTGACACTCACACTTACAAAATTCAGGACACGATCACTGGACAGGAGAGGGTCGTCCACCGTAACCTGTTGATGCTGGTGAATTTCCTGCCCGTGGGTGGCACAAGCACTCCTGATTCCTCACCCTCTCCTCAGTTCTCAGATTCACATGGGGCCTCATCTGCTGTAGAGAACAGCTCCTTGCATAGCGAACATGCTGAATATCCTGGCCATGACTCTACTCTGGAACTTCAGGTGCACAGCGACAGTGCGCAGCAGTCGACTGTCCCAGAACCGACAAACAGTGCGAGAAGAACTGTCGAATGGATTGCTCAGTCGCCCTTCCCGGAGAGCTCGCATGGGAGATCAGAGAGTGAAGGAGTCTCTAGTGACATGGAGTTGAGTGTGGACTGCACAGAAGATCAGTCTGTTGCCCCCATCTATACACCGGCACCTGACACTGGCAACACTGTTGCTAACGGTGACTCAAGAAAAATGTCCATTAGTTGTGGCTCAGATGCAGAGACGTTCACGCACACACACAATGACAGGGAGTCAGTAACAACGCACAGGTCCGATGTTAGTCACACACAGAGTGACACAGTAGCTTCAGGTCCGTTGTCTAACAATCCCAGTTTCCCCACACGGCTGAGATCTAGGTTTGGTCGTATTATCAAACCAGTTAACAGACTGATACAGACAATGTCACGACAGGCCATTTCTCACACACACCCCTTAGTGCAGACCATTTCTAGGTCCTCCGTAGCTTAGTTTTCCCTACTGTGGATTATGAACCCTATGTCTTATTCCACTTCTTTTTTTTTTTTTTTTTTTTGTTGTTTTGTAGTGGCCTTGGAGAAACAGAGGGGGTGGGTCTTGTGGGGTGTAGAAGGCACCCTGCTGCCAGTTGATTGGTGGGATTCTTTAATCTTCCTCCATATCATCCTCCTTGGATACCTTGTGGTTGGCTGCCCTAGTTTTTGGCGACCCTCCTTACGGTGTGTAGATTTCCCTCTGCATGTAGTTTATGGCTGCTGCTCTAATTTGGCAAAATTCAGGGGAGGTGGGTGTAACAGAGTTGGAAATGCTGTTGAGAAATATATAGTTTTTATGAGTTTTGCCATTATTGAGCAGAATATTGTTCGTTGGAGACACCTTGTGGCACTTCGGAGAACTGCAGGTCTGTTGCGTTTTGACCCTCTGGGTCCCCGTAGCCGAGTCAGAAAAGCGATTCCCTGGCTCGGGTAAGTTTACTATTTAATGCGCTCTGTTTTCAATTATTGTTTCCTCTTCGTAAAATGCAATGTAAACTACCGTATTTTCCGGACCATAAGACGCATATAAAATCATAAAATATTGTCAAAAACTGCCAGAGCGTCTAATAAGCCAGTGCGTCCAATGTGTGAAAAAAATCATGGCCGCGAGACTCTGTCGATATTTTAGAACGACTTTGGGGGGAATCGGGTCTGCACGTTATGAAAAAATAGGCTTCTTCTGGGTAGCCTATACCAGTAGGCCTAATCAAGAGCGTCGCGGGGCAGGCTGTGTACAGTAGCCAGGTTACAATGGCACCTGTTCAGAATGACGCCTCTCTCTCTCTCTCTCTCTCTCTCTCTCTCTCTCTCTCTCGTGCGCGCATTGCAAGCTGTTGCATATTATTTGCTCGATGCAGAGTTATGATGGCGTACGCGCTCTCGTTGACATAGTTGTGTGCATGGTTGCATGCATTCGCAAGACGTTATTGCAGTAAAGCATGTGAAAAGCGCGGAAGGGCCGTTGACTGGTAGGCTATTTCAGTGTCCTTGACTGAAACAAGTTGCAAGACTCTACACTTCAACATCCTTTGCGATCGGCACACCAGTGATTCTTATCAGAAAGCTACTGTGCCTACGCACAGACCCTATAGTTAAATTTCAAACATTAGCGAACATTGAAAAAAGATCAGACAACAACCGTCGGGTAGGTTTATGAAAGCGGAGTTCAGAAGTTCCGCGAAAATGCATCGTCACGTCAGAGAAAGATGTTTGCTATTGTGCGACAACACTACCACTATTTCATGACTGCCTAAGTGTCTTCGTCATGGATGAATGGGCAACAATGTTTTTTTCCAGCCAGGATTGCACTGAAAAGTAGGCTACTCCTGTTAAAAAAGGGCACGGGTGGCCGACGCTGTGCCTGCGCGTGTGTGTGTGGGAGGGAGGGAGGGGAGGGAGAGACACGGAGCAGATCTCGAGGAGAGATGAGGGTCGCGACTCCTGAAATACCAGGCGATTCTTTTTCAATGTTCTATGAATCTTTTGCTGAATAGCCTACATTAAATGTGTTTAAACATTTGTTTTCTTTCAAAGAACATGCGTACAATTTAATGTTGGCTTCATGTCATACTTTAAGAAACTGCTCGAAAACGCTAGTGATATTCGGCAACGTTTGATATTGCGTGTATTCGGCCACGCATGTTATTTTTTGTGCATTCCTAACAACAACAGCATTAGTTATGAAATTATGACATTAGTTATGAAGTGCGTCCTATGACGCAGTGCGTCTTGTCTGTGAAAAAAGTCATGGTCCTTGGTGGTGCGTCTTTTAACCCAGTGCGTCTTTTGGTCCCGAAAATACGGTATGTACTTGATGTATCTTATTAATGATGTAATTGTGTACACGCTGTGGGGATATGCAGGAAATGTACTAAGTTGTAAAGAAAGTTATTTACATTTTCTATTAACCACGAGGATCTTTTGGGAGATTAGCATCTTCCTACACCTGCAGTAGATGTGTTAGCATAGTGTTCGTTTTGTGGATGAATTATGCAAGTATGCATGAGAATTCACATCATATTTACCTCTACTATGTATCACTGTTATATGGGACTGTATATGCATGTATTCCGGTGGCATGGTACTTTAGAATTCCGAATGTTTGATCGGTTTTCCGAACCGCAATGATTCCATGCCTGAGCCTTCTGCTTGCCTCTCTCCCTCTCTGGAACTATGACGCTGCATACGGTCCTTCGTGAAACTGAATGTTACTTTTATTTTTATTGTACAGATGCTGCAGTAATGCCCTTTTGCTCTGTCAAGGTATGTCTCCAGTTGTGAATTGTATTTTGTTTCATTGCTGTGTTAAAATGTTTGGAGTCAGAAAAGCGATTCCCTGGCTCGGATGCTGCAGTAATGCCCTTTTGCTCTGTCAAGGAAATAAACTGCCGTCCAAAGAAAGTCCGCCTCCTGTGCCTGCTTGAGTCCGTTTCACCTACTTGTATCCTAGGTCTCACTTAGCCTATTTGATCTTTCTATAGCCCGGGCAGTTTCACAGGGCGCATGTCCTAGATTTGTAGTGGTAAATGAGCACCCTATAGTGTTTGCTGTGATCACGTGTGTAGTGCTCTGAGTGCATCAGCCCCGCTCTCCTAGTGTACTGTGTAGTGGGCCTATGTTAACTTGGGTGGCAGCCTGTGCTTAACCCCTTGTGTGCCCTACCCAGGTCATGTAGCAGCAGCATATTCATGTTATTTTATGTTTGTTATATGTTTCAATAAATATTGTATTTGTTTTGGACTGAAACCTCACGTCTCTGCCTTTTCACTCGCTTACCTGTGTGCGGGAACCCTGTGTGCAAAACCTGGTCTAAGAACCATTGTCCAACAAGTATATCTGGTGGTGAAAGGCCACCAGTGGCGTAGTCGTTAAAAACACACACTTTGCCAAGACCCTTTAAGACCCCCGGTTACACAAGGGTGTTATGCGTGCTCATGATTGGTTGTAAACTACAGGCTGACTAGTCCACCCTTTTTTGATTTTCACATATTTGCAGTATTTCCAAGCATTATTCATGAATGTGCATATCATTTTCTTATCAGTTTTTTTCAGTACTTAGATTTATTGGATCAGAATTATTAGCATAGCTTATCATAATCACTGGAAGTGAATGGAGGCATTAGCATCAAGCACAACTGATCACATGACAGGATTAAATAGCTGTTTTGCACTCTGGTGAATTTTACATTAATTTTAAAGTACTTTATAAGTACATTTGATGATGTTTTGTTTGCCTCCATAGACTTGCATTGCTACGCTTAATTTGGCTAAACCGTTAAACTTTGAAACACAGACGAAAAGGATATGCACATTCATGAGTAATGCTGGGAAATACTGCAAATATGTGAAAATCAAAAAAGGGTGGACTGCTCCTTTAAGTGAAGTGTTACCAGATTTCTTTTAGCATGCCTAGCCTCTTGCTGCAGATGGGGTTGCCGGCGGACCTATTCACTAACATACTGAAAACAACATTGCTATGACAGTACTGAGAGGCTTAAGTAACAGATTAAGACATATCCATTACAATTTTGGTGACAGTAAGGTTATAACACACAGTAGGCTCTGCGCTAAGGGGTCAATCTATGAAAGTCAAGAAGTCACATCTCCTGAGACCTGTAGGCCAAACAGATGGCTTGACTATTGTTTTCTGAAGCCTACGTTTTCCATCTCTACTTTCACTAGGCTGAGGTATAAAAAGTCAAATTTGTCATGTCAGCATTGTGACACCCTTTCATGTTCATACTTTTACAGAAGTAAATTTGATGCCGTGTTGTGCTGCATTGGAACACATCATTGTCTTGGATGAGCTTCTACAGAATTAGGAGCAGGATCTGAAACTGTTCCTGAATCCTCAAGCTGTTTCACTTTCATTGCCATTGCCATACGCTTTTCCTTTAAAACCGACATTTCCTACCCAAAGAAATGAAGAAGTTACTTTACTGGCCAATTTCAGGTGGACTTGCTTGTAGAGGAGCAATACTGAAAGGACAGCCATTGAAATAAAATAAATTAACAACATATACCTATACTATTTCAGAATCAGTTTCAAGTTTCACAAGCAGTGTCAAATCATGTTCAAAAGCATGTGTTCACAAGAGTTGTTCTATCACAATTCACATCCTTCACAAAATAGATTATGAAAGTGTTTAAAGTAAACACAGAATCAACATCTAAAATCTATTCGGATGTGGTGAAATATTTTGGTCTTTTGCAGGGCCATTGACAGCTCTGGCCGGGCCCAGGACAAAGTCGTATGAAGGGCCCACCAACCCAATACATACAATGTAATGAGGAACCAATTCTGGACCCCCTCTCTCCCTAGGCCCGGGACAACTATCCCCTTTGTCCCCCTCTGTCGGCACCCCTGGTCTTTTGCAAGCACCATATGCCGTACTTAATTTCAATCGTAGTGACATGATAACCTCCGTGTGTGTGCACAGTCATGTAGACCTACATAACTAGGTGAATGATGGGTTGTAATTTGGGTTGTGAACATTTGGTTGCAGGCATCACTTCCCAAATCCACTCAACAACATTTGATGAGACAAAGATGTCACACGAGGAAGTGAAATTCATCAGGAAATTTAGTTTAAAAAAATTGGTCAAAAAAAGTGAAAGTTGAAGTGCCATTGATGCTGTGATGCAGGAGGAGAAGGAAGTAAGTGTGGCAATCGAAGGGGAAGGCCCTGCTGGACTGAATAAATACAGGCACGTTGGCCACAGTCTGACAGCATCACAGCATCACCTCCACAGCTGAAGCAGCAGGCAGCTAGACATAACAGCAGGCAGATCTTCATCCATCTCCACCATGAAGTCAGCAGCAGCTCTCATCGCTCTTCTGGTCGTCCTGCTGGTCGGAGAAACAATAGGTGAGGAGCTCTCTCTCTCTCTCTCTCTCTCTCTCTCTCTCTCTCTCTCTCTCTCTCTCTCTCTCTCTCTCTCTCTCTCTCTCTCTCTCTCTCTCCCTCTCTCTCTCTCTCTGGTGTGTGTGTGATCATTTCAATGCTGCAGAAGAACTTTTATTAGCTAAAGTCCTGTTGTCTTGTCCTTCACCAACAAGATTGTTGTTTGTTTCCAGGTCAAAGGGGCAGTCTGGGAAGGTGCAAGTGTCAGGATGAGGGGGTCCAGTTCATTCGCCCAAAACTCATCGAGAGCCTGGAGGTGATTCCCTCCTCCTCGTCATGTGACAAAGTGGAGATCATGTAAGTAGCTCACAGCACTCTTCTCTGTGTTGATAATTACATTTATTTGTGTAGTGAGTTTTATGATGGTGCGTGTGTCTCATGTTCACACCTGTCTCTTCACACACGCCTTCAGTGTCACTTTGAAGAATGGGGATGGAAAGAAGTGCCTGAACCCAGAAAGCCCATTTGCTCAGAATTACGTCAAGAGATCCATTAAAAAGAGGTACGCTGAACACTCTGGTATTTGCAGAAGATTTACACAATGTTTCTGCTTGGAAGTTGATTTCATACACTAATATGAACGTGTTTTAATTTGTGATGTGAAGTGATTATAATTATTCTTCATTATTACCATTTCAGGAGTGTGGAGACCAAGCCCTGAGATGGTCAACTCAGAACTCACCTCATGTTGTCATGGCATCATCAGAGCAACAAACTATGTCTGAAATGGAAAAGGCAGCTATGAATTAAATTATTTTAGTAGTAAATACTATTAACAGTACTACTGTATAGGCCAATTTGTAAGCTATTTTTAAAGTTAAATTTGTCTGAAATTGGTATACCATTTATGAATTGTAATATACTGTAGGCTATGTGTATGTCCAATGCCTTTATTACTGTTGGGATTGTTATTGAAAGTTTGGGAAAAAAAAGTTTTTGTATGGTTTGGTATATCTTGATTATTTGTATCATATTAAACTTTTAACGTGAATCTGTCCTCCTGTTATGTCTTTGATGGTTTATATTCACATTCTTGCGGTCTCACACAGAAACTCTGAAGGTGCTTGTCAAGGTGCCTGTCTAAAAATCTCACCGTCTTTTAAAAAGTTTTCTTATAGGCTATTGCGCACAGCTTTCACATAATGCAGTGGAGGGGCTGGACATCATGTGCCAACTGCACGTTTTGCCATTTAGGTTCTGTAGTTGGAGTGAACATGTGACTTTCAAATAGTCTATGAAAACGAAATCTAAGTCCTGTAGGTTAGCCTCATAATAGCCCTTGTTATTGTATTCGTTGTTACCAGAATGGCAATGACAAAATTGTAATGTCGTAGTAGCGTACTATGGTAGTGAAGTATTTTCAGTGACTATTACAGAGTTACACTGGTGGAAGGACGGGCATTATGAGGCTACGTGATTTTAAAGTATGTTGTAGGCTACATCCCATCAGTACAGGGGCAGTTCTAATTTCAACAGGAAGCTGGTTACAGCATTTGACAGAATAATGGCTAAATGCCATTTCACCCTCTCTGGATTGTAGGCCTACCCTGGGCCTGGGCAACAGAATAGAGTTGAGGACCTGGCATCTTTTAGGATGATTTTGCTCTAGCATAGGCCTATATCTGCAAAATAAATTATAGACAATAAGAAGAGTTTTCAACTCACTTCTAAACCTCACAGGGGGCTAGTGCAATGACCTAAGCACTGGGGTGGTATGATTTTCTTTGTTTGGTTAGAATTCTACCTGCAGCATTTTGAATTAGTTGCACCTTGTCTGAATGACTTTTGGGGAAGGCCTATAAGTAAAGTATTGCAATACTTCGCAATTGAGTGTGGATTCGTTTATCAAGATCTTGTTTAGATACAAAACATTTAATTGAAACTGAGATCACTATCATCACACCAAGGTTTTTGACACTTAACTTAATTGTGAGATTTGGAATTCTATAGTTCTGCAGTATTGGGAGTGGGATATTAAACTTTTGCTTTCATGTGTTGCTCTTTAAATCATAACTTTTTCCTTCGAACAGTCATTTCAGTCATATTTGTACATCAGTAAAATATTGTAAGTAGGGGCATTTAAGTGACAATCATCTTACTTTAACATATGCTTTATTACCATCATCATCATCATCATCATCATCATCATCATCATCATCATCATCATCATCATCATCATCATCATCCATAGCAAAAGCAATGACTAAAACAGCATCAGCAGCACGCAGACAACCTCATCAACACATTACAACTGGGTAAAATAACATTCAAACGTCACGTTGCATTACACTTCCCTGACGCCTTAAGTAACATTACAACTTTGTCATTGCCATTTTGCTAACAATGAATACATAACGAGGGCCATGTGTTATCAGGTTAACCTAAAGGATTTAAGAGGTTTATATTTAGTTTTCTTATACTATTTGAAAGTCTCATGTTCACTCCAACTACAGAACTTAAATGGCAAAAAGTGCAGTTGGCACATGATGCCCAGCCCCTCCACTGCATGTGAAAGCTGTATGTGATAGGCCTACCTATTGTTGCATGACTGACTATAAGAAAACATTTTTAAGACAGTGTAGATTTTCAGACAGGCACCTTGACAGACACATTCAGAGCAGCTGTGTGAGACAAGAATGTGAATATAAACCATGAAAGACACAACAGGGCAGATTCACATTAAAAGTTTAATAGAAAAATAATCAAAATATTCCAAACCATACAAAAACCTTTTTTTCCACAAACTTTCAAAAACAATCTCAACAGTAACAAGGGCATTGGATACATAGTACATTACAATTCACAAATGGTATACCATTTTGAGACAACTTTAACTTAATAAATAGAATATACTGTAGTACTGTTAATAGCCTATTTACTACTAAAATAATTTAATTCATAGCTGCCTTTTCCATTTCAGACATAGTTTGTTGCTCTGATGATGCCATGACAACATGAGGTGAGTTCTGAGTTGACCATCTCAGGGCTTGGTCTCCACACTCCTGAAATGGTAATAATGAAGAATAATTATAATCACTTCACATCACAAATTAAAACACATTCATATTAGTGTATGAAATCAACTTCCGAGCAGAAACATTGTGTAAATCTTCTGCAAATACCAGAGTGTTCAGCGTACCTCTTTTTAATGGATCTCTTGACGTAATTCTGAGCAAATGGGCTTTCTGGGTTCAGGCACTTCTTTCCATCCCCATTCTTCAAAGTGACACTGAAGGCGTGTGTGAAGAGACAGGTGTGAACATGAGACATAAGCACCATCATAAAACTCAGTACACAAATAAATGTAATTATCAACACAGAGAAGAGTGCTGTGAGCTACTTACATGATCTCCACTTTGTCACATGACGAGGAGGAGGGAATCACCTCCAGGCTCTCGATGAGTTTTGGGCGAATGAACTGGACCCCCCCATCCTGACACTTGCACCTTCCCCGACTGATCCCTTGACCTGGAAACAAACAACACTCTTGTTGGTGGAGGACAAGACAACATGACTTTAAGAAAAGCTCTTTAGCATTGAAATGATCACACACACACACACACCAGAGAGAGAGAGAGAGAGAGAGAGAGAGAGAGAGAGAGAGAGAGAGAGAGAGAGAGAGAGAGAGAGAGAGAGAGAGAGAGAGAGAGAGAGAGAGAGAGAGAGAGAGAGAGAGCTCCTCACCTATTGCGTCTCCGACCAGCAGGACGACCAGAAGAGCAATGAGAGCTGCTGCTGCCTTCATGGTGGAGATGGATGAAGATCTGCCTGCTGCTATGTCTAGCTGCCTGCTGCTTCAGCTGTGGAGGTGATGCTGTGATGCTGTGATGTTGTCAGACTGTGGCCAATGTGCCTGTATTTATTCAGTCCAGCAGGGGCTTCCCCCTTCGATTGACACACTTACTTCCTTCTCCTCCTGCATCACTGCATCACTGGCACTTCAACTTTCACATGTCATTTCCTGATAAATTTCACTTTCCTGTGTGATTTATTTGCTAAATCACATCTCATCAAATGTTGTTGAGTGGATCCGGGAATCACAGCAATTCGCTTCCAAATGAACAGGTCTACTGTGCACACATAACAAGTTTAACATATCACTATCAAGTACGGCATATGGTGCTTGCAAAAGACAAATATTTCACCACAACTGAATAGATTTTAGGTGTTGATTGTGTGTTTAGACACTTTCATAATCTATTTTGTGAAGGATTTGAACTGTGATAGAACAACTCTCGTGAACACTTTAAGGGGCTCCAGGATTAAAAGTTTAATTACTCCCGGTCCCGACTCAGCCGATGCTTATAGGCCTACGAGTCATTAGTAAGCGAACGATGGCTCTCGAGGCCATTTCCACGGTCTGCTTTCAGAAAACCCCACATGCAACTTTTGACAGCGCAGTCCAAAGGAGTGATGTTGGAAAAATGTTTCATCTGAAAAATCGCTTTGAAAAAACGTATTCAGATTTCTATCAACTACTGGCATTCTGTGATGAAAAACAGTCTCACAGTGAGTTTATTTCAACAGAACTATTTTCATTAGCCTACTGTGTAGATTTTGAGACAGGCATGTCACGGGCACCGCGCACACGATGTCATACCTTGTGCCCCTTTAATGCTTTTTAACATGTTTTGAAACTGATATGTGAAACTTGAAACTGATTCTGAAAGATAAATGTTGTTAACTTCTATTTCCATGGCTGTCCTTTCAGTATTGCTCCTTCACAAAGAGGTTCATCTGAAATTGACCTGTTAAGTAACTTCTTCATTTCTTTGGAAATGTCGGTTTTAAAGGAAATGTGTACTGTAGGTCAGTGGCAATGAAAGTAAAACTGATAGAGGATTTCGGAAGTTTCAGATCCTGCTCCTAATTCTGTGGAGGTTCATCCAGGACCATGATGTTTTCCAATGCAGCACAACATAGTGCCAATTTTGTAAAAGTATGAACACGAAAGGACGTCACAATGCTGACATGACAAATGTGACTTTTCATACAGCAAAGGAGTAATTCCATGTGCTTCTGTTTTATATCTGGTGCATCAAAGACAGATCATTTTAACTGGAGAGAAGACACCAGACTATCGTTGATGGACTCTGATGAAGATGGTATAGCCATCAAAACATTAGTCCATATCCTGTGCACTTGACTACAAGAGGAAAAGAATCTCATCTGTGCTGCCCCGGTGTCTTTTCTCCAGTGACTTTTTATACCTCAGCCATAGTGAATGGATGGAAAATAGGTTTCAGAAAAAAATAGCCCTGCCAACTTGGGCCTATACAGGTCTCAAGAGATCTGACTTTTTGACTTTCATAGTCTACTAGACATGGTAAAAGGAATCAACTGCTTACTGCGAGGTCAGTGACAGGAGCAGAAAGAATGAGTGTTGATGTGGAGCGGAACTGTTATGAGCATGGGTGTAGCAGACAGGTTGGGGAAGATACAAATAGGAGTGCCTTACTTACTAAGAAAGTCTAGGTGGCGTTAAAGCAAAATAACTCCTTTAGGAGCCAAAATATATGTTGTATTACATGTTTCTTTGAAAATCAATGTTATTATACAACAGGAATGGAAGATAGAAACTCACTGCTTACTAAAAATCCAAATCAGATGGAGGATGAGAACTCTTTTGTAGTTTGGGGAGATGGGCTTTAGATCAGAGGGTTGCAGGTTCGAATCCCACCTTTCTGCTTCCTGTTTCACTCAATAGCTGAGGTGGCATTGAGCAAGGCTCTCACACGGCTCCTGGGACTGTAACAAATACCCTGCACTTAAAATAATGGTAAATTACTTTGGATTAAGGTCCTGTGTCATGTCGTAGTAGTTTACTATGGTAGTGAAGTACAAAGCGGATTCCAAAAAAGTTGGGACACTTTGTAATTTGTGAATAAAATCAAAATGCTGGCATTTTCAAAACATTCAATATGTTAACAAGGTAGAACATTATGCACAGACAACATATCAGTTGTTAAAGTCAAGCAGAATTATTGTTTTGAGGTAATTATGTGATCATTTAAAATTTCACCCTTGCAACAAATCCCAAAAAAGTTGGGACAGGGCCAATAAAATGCTTTTTATGTTGGATAAGACTAAACACAACACAAGCGATGAGACTGAACAGTTAGATACTTTGACTGATGGCATAATTTTATTCAAAAAATTGATATTTTGATGTGCGAGACATGATTTCAGCAGCTCAACTGATAGGTGTGTTTTTCAACTTGTTTACCTTTTTGTTATGCTTAATATGTGGCATATCCTGACTGCAAGAAAACAATTTTGTGACCTGATTACTCTAATGATGGACCACACTGTTGGAACATAGTAGAGATTGAAATTTGCCACCTTTATGGGGCAATATCTAAAGGCGGTGCTCCAAAATATAATGCCTTGGTAGCTATGTTTGCTGTTTGTAGTCTGTATGTATCAGTCAACATTCATTTTAATGCTCTACATGAGTAAGAAGACCCTAACCAAGTCACCTCTGCACCCCCTTACCATCATATATGCTGTCTTTCAGACTGACCACTAAATCAAGCTGAAGTATTAATTTTCTATATAACCTGGAGGGTGCAAACTTTTCAAAATGGATTAAATATTTACCATTCTGTAATCAGAGGACAGTTTCACATGTCTCCTAGGTACATAGAATGAGCTTTTCCGCAGGCAACACTGTTTAATGTCTGCATCATGTGCATTAATCAAGTGTTGTGTTTATGGTCATTTTTTCGAGAGCTGTCATTGTTGGAGTCTCATAGTTTGCTTATTGACCACGAGTATGTCATGATCTCATAACTCGTGCAATGATTACACAGAACTCTATATTACGGAAGTAGGCCTTATATGCCTGCAATTTTGATAATTCAATCTTTCTGTGTAATAGATAAGTAATTAGTCCCTCAAAATCTTCGCCGCTGAGTGCCATAGCCTCTATGTGATGGTATTTTATTTGTGCATTCATGTTGGCAGTCAATATAGTTCCTTTTAAAATATTCTTCCATGTGTAATTTTTAGAATTATCCAACTATTACAACATGTTTTGGCCCTGTCCCAACTTTTTTGAGATTTGTTGCATGGGCCAAATTTCAAATGATCACATAATTACCTCAAAACAATAATTCTGCTCAACTTTAACAACTGATATGTTGTCTGTACATAATACTCCACCTTATTAACATATTAGATGTTTTAAAAGTGCCAGCATTTTGATTTTATTCACAAAATACAAAGTGTCCCAACTTTTTTGGAATCCGCTTTGTATTTCAGTGACTACAGAGTTCCACTGGTGGAACGGCGGACATCATGAGGCTACATCCCATCAGTACAGTATTATCATCATTTTGACTGGTGTTGGCCAAATGGGTCCAAATAACAATCTCTTTATTGTAATTGCAATAAAAAAAACTTCACCTGTGAAAGTATACATGAAACATCTGTTTTTCATTCATTCTTCAACATGCCACTGTTGGGGCAGTTCTAATGTCAATGGGAAGCTGGTTACAGCATTTGACAGCATAATGGCTGAATGTCATTTCACCTTCTCTGGATTGTAGGCCTACATGGGCAAAAGCAACAGAGTAGATTTGAGGACCTAAGGCGTCTTTTAGGATGATATTGTTCTGACTATATATCTGCCGAATGTTTATAGACAAGAAGAAACTCGACTCATTCCTAAACCTCACAGGGAGCTAGTGCAATGACCTAAGCACTGGGGTGGTATGATTTTCTTTGGTTAGAATTCTATCTGCAGCATTTTGAATTAGTTGCACCTGTCTGAGTGACTTTGGGGAAGACCTATGAGTGAAGTATTGCAATTGTCAACTGTACAAGAAATAAGAGTGTGGATTAGTTCATCAAGATCTTGTTTAGATACAAAACATTTCATCGAAACTGAGATCACTATGATCACAACAAGGTTTTGACACGTAACTTAATTTTGAGATTTGGAGATCTAGTAGTTCTGCAGTTTTGGGAGTGGGATATGAACCTTTTCCTTTCATGTGTTGCTATTTAAATCATGACTTTTCCTCCGACATGTGATTTCCACAGAAATGAACTAATTCTGCTGCATCTACTCTGGCTTTTGGCCATTTCCAGGTCAATTGTCATTGTCAGACTCCTCATGCCCGACTCCTCATAAAGGTGAACATACTGGAACTTAGAAACACATTGCCAAAGGAAAAGAATGCAAAGAGTAGGCCTAGAGCATATTGAACATTGATAAGCACTAAATAGGTAAAATCGGTAAAATATTGTGAGTGAGTGGCGTTGAAGTGACAATCATCTTACTTTAACATATGCTTCATCATCATCATCATCATCATCATCATCATCATCATCATCATCATCATCATCATCATCATCATCATCATCATCATCATCATCATCATCCATAGCAAAAGCAATGACTAAAACAGCATCAGCAGCATGCAGACAACCTCATCAACACATTACAACTGGGTAAAATCACATTCAAACATCATGTTGCATTACACTTAACTGACGCCTTTATCCAATTACTTAATTATTTTAAGTACAGGGTATTTCTAACAGTCCTAGGAGCCATGTGAGAACCTTGCTCAATGCCACCTCAGCTATTGAGTGAAACAGGAAGCAGAAAGGTGGGATTCAAACCTGCAACCCTCTGATCTAAAGCCCATCTCCCCAAACTACAAAAGAGTTCTCATCCTCCATCTGATTTGGAGTTTTAGTAAGCAGTGAGTTTCTATCTTCCATTCCTGTTGTATAATAACATTGATTTTCAAAGAAACGTGTAATACAACATTCATTTTGGCTCCTAAAGGAGTTACTGTATTTTGCTGCAATGCCACCTACACTTTCTTAGTAAGTAAGGCACTCCTATTTGTATCTACCCCAACCTGTCTGCTACACCCATGCTCATAACAATTCCTCTCCACATCAACACTCATTCTTTCTGCTCCTGTCACTGACCATGCAGTAAGCATGTTGATGCCTTTTACCATGTCTAGTAGTCTATGAAAGTCAAAGTCAGATCTCTTGAGACCTGTATAGGCCCAAGTTGGCAGGGCTATTATTTTCTGAAACCTATTTTCCATCCATTCACTATGGCTGAGGTACAAAAAAGTCACTGGAGAAAAGACACCAGGGCAGCCCAGATGAGATTCTTTTCCTCTTGTAGTCAAGTGCACAGGATATGGACTAATGTTTTGATGGCTATACCATCTTCATCAGAGTCCATCAACGATAGTCTGGTGTCTTCTCTCCAGTTAAAATTATCTGTCTTTGATGCACCAGATATAAAACAGAAGCACATGGAATTACTCCTTTGCTGTATGAAAAGTCACATTTGTCATGTCAGCATTGTGACATCCTTTCGTGTTCATACTTTTACAAAATTGGCACTATGTTGTGCTGCATTGGAAAACATCATGGTCCTGGATGAGCTTCCACAGAATTAGGAGCAGGCTCTGAAACTGTTCCAGAATCCTCTATCAGTTTTACGTTCATTGCCACTGACCTACAGTACACGTTTCCTTTAAAACCGACATTTCCAAAGAAATGAAAAAGTTACTTAACAGGTCAATTTCAGATGAACCTCTTTGTGAAGGAGCAATACTGAAAGGACAGCCATGGAAATAGAAATTAACAACATTTATCTTCCGGGAGTAATTAAACTTTTAATCCTACCTGGAGCCCCTTAAAGTGTTCACAAAAGTTGTTCTATCACAGTTCAAATCCCCCACTAAATAGATTATGAAAGCGTCTAAACACACAATCAACACCTAAAATCTATTCAGTTGTGGTGAAATATTTGTCTTTTGCAAGCACCATATGCCGTACTTGATAGCGATATGTTAAACTTGTTATGTGTGCACAGTAGACCTGTTCAATTTGAAGCGAATTGCTGTGATTCCCGGATCCACTCAACAACATTTGATGAGATGTGATTCAGCAAATAAATCACACAAGAAAGTTAGATTTATCAGAAAATGACTTGTGAAAGTTGAAGTGAAATTGATGCTGTGATGCAGGAGGAGAAGGAAGTAAGTGTGTCAATCGAAGGGGAAGCCCCTGCTGGACTGAATAAATACAGGCACATTGGCCACAGTCTGACAACATCACAGCATCACAGCATCACCTCCACAGCTGAAGCAGCAGGCAGCTAGACATAGCAGCAGGCAGATCTTCATCCATCTCCACCATGAAGGCAGCAGCAGCTCTCATTGCTCTTCTGGTCGTCCTGCTGGTCGGAGACGCAATAGGTGAGGAGCACTCTCTCTCTCTCTCTCTCTCTCTCTCTCTCTCTCTCTCTCTCTCTCTCTCTCTCTCTCTCTCTCTCTCTCTCTCTCTCTCTCTCTCTCTCTCTCTCTCTCTCTCTCTCTCTCTCTGATGTGTGTGTGTGATAATTTCAATGCTGAAGAACTTTTCTTAAAGTCATGTTGTCTTGTCCTCCACCAACAAGAGTGTTGTTTGTCTCCAGGTCAAGGGATCAGTCGGGGCAGGTGCAAGTGTCAGGATGGGGGGGTAAAGTTAATTCGCCCAAAACTCATCGAGAGCCTGGAGGTGATTCCCTCCTCCTCGTCATGTGACAAAGTGGAGATCATGTAAGTAGCTCACAGCACTCTTCTCTGTGTTGATAATTACATTTATTTGTGTAGTGAGTTTTATGATGGTGCGTGTGTCTCATGTTCACACCTGTCTCTTCACACACGCCTTCAGTGTCACTTTGAAGAATGGGGATGGAAAGAAGTGCCTGAACCCAGAAAGCCCATTTGCTCAGAATTACATCAAGAGATCCATTAAAAAGAGGTACGCTGAACACTCTAGTATTTGCAGAAGATTTACACAATGTTTCTGCTCGGAAGTTGATTTCATACACTAATATGAACGCGTTTTAAGTTGTGATATGAGGATAATTATTCTTCATTATTACCATTTCAGGAGTGTGGAGACCAAGCCCTGAGATGGTCAACTCAGAACTCACCTCATGTTGTCATGGCATCATCAGAGCAACAAATTATGTCTGAAATGGAAAAGGCAGCTATGAATTAAATTATTTTAGTTGTAAATAGCCTATTAACAGTACTATATTCTATTTATTACGTTAAAGTTGTCTCAAAATGGTATACCATTTGTGAATTGTAATATACTGTAGGCCTATGTGCATGTCCAATGCCCTTGTTACTGTTGAGATTTTTATTGAAAGTTTATGGGAAAAAAGTGTTTGTATGGTTTGGAATATTTTGATTATTTTTATATTAAACTTTTAATGTGAATCTGTCCTGTTGTGTCTTTCATGGTGTACATTCACATTCTTGTCTCACACAGCAGCTCTGACGGTGCCTGTCAAGGTGCCTGTCTGAAAATCTACACTGTCTTAAAAATGTTTTCTTATAGCTAGTCATATATTTCTTTCTCATGTTCCACTTACTACCATAATGGTAATAGGAGCCATTATATATCGGGAGATACCTCAATGACGGTGGGTACAACGTCATTTTTCATGTAGGCCTGCCAATACCTACAATAAGTGCAGAATATAAAGAATCAATCTTTCTTGATAAATGGCTTTCTGTATCAGTGCATGATGGCTACACAATCTACAGACAGCCTACCTATGTCCTTAGATCCTACCCCTCACTCGTGCAAGTAAATGAAGCTTGTGAAGCATCTAATGCTGAGTCGGTGGTGGTGTGGGAGGGCCCCAGATGAAATTTTGCTTAGGGCCCCATAAAGGCTTGTGCCGACCGACCCTACCTATTACATACAGCTTTCACATAGTGCAGTGGAGGGGCTGGGCATCATGTGCCAAGTGCACTTTTTGCCATTTAGGTTCTGTAGTTTGAGTGAACATGAGACTTTCAAATAGTATAAGAAAACAAAATCTAAAACTCTTAAATCCTTTAGGTTAACCTGATAATACATGGCCCTTGTTATGTATTCATTGTTTGCAAAATGGCAATGACAAAGTTGTAATGTCTTCCTTAAGGTCCTGTGTCATGTCGTAGTAGTGTACTATGGTAGTGAAGTATTTCAGTGACTACAGAGTTCCACTGGTGGAACGGCGGGCGTTATGAGGCTACATGATTTTAAACTAGAGGCTACATCCCATCAGTACAGTATTATCATCATTTTGACTGGTGTAGGCCAAATGGGTCCAAATAACAATCTCTTTATTGTAATTGCAATAACTTCACTTGTGAAAGTATACATGAAACATCTGTTTTTCATTTATTCTTCAACATGCCACTGTTGGGGCAGTTCTAATGTCAACGGGAAGCTGGGTCCAGCATTTGACAGCACAATGGCTAAATAAATGTCATTTCACCCTCTCTGGATTGTAGGCCTACATGGGCACAAGCAACATATATTTGAGGACCTAAGGTGTCTTTTAGGTATTGTTGATATTGTTCTGACTAGACATTATATCTAGGATCAAAAAATGAGAATAAATTCTCTGACTAAGGCACTCCAAATTAAAATGTCTTTATTAATATGACAGGTCCTACATGGACATATTAAAAACAAGGCCCACGCGTAGCGGCATGAGTGCTAGAGGGCACTCATGCCGCTACGCGTGGGCCTTGTTTTTAATATGTCCATGTAGGACCTGTATGCCGGTATATTAATAAAGACATTTTAATTTGGAGTGCCTTAGTCAGAGAATTTATTCTCATTTTTTGATCCTGGAAGTACTATACCTTGGACTAAAGAGCACCCAAACCCAAGAAGCCAACAAACTATCTGGATAAGAGCATGCCATACTCCACAAACTATACAGTATATCTGCCAAATGTTTGACAAGAAGAAGACTCGACTCATTCATAAACCTTACAGGGAGCTAGTGCAATGACCTAAGCACTGGGGTGGTATGATTTTCTTTGGTTAGAATTCTACCTGCAGCATTTTGAATTAGTTGCACCTGTCTGAGTGACTTTTGGGGAAGGTATATAGGCTAAGTCAAGTAATGCAATTGTCAACTCTACAGGAAATCAGAGCGGGGATTAGTTTATCAAGATCTTATTTAGATACAAGACATTTCATTAACTATG
This sequence comes from Engraulis encrasicolus, assembly GCF_034702125.1. Classification (NCBI taxonomy): domain Eukaryota; kingdom Metazoa; phylum Chordata; class Actinopteri; order Clupeiformes; family Engraulidae; genus Engraulis; species Engraulis encrasicolus. The sequence continues at coordinate 47,556,948 of NC_085859.1, read as the reverse complement.
TGATATGCCAAAAAAGTTTATGTATTATTATGTTTTTGACGTGAACATTGAAACTGAGATCATTATTATCACACCAAGGTCTTTGACACGTGATTTAATTTTGTGATTTGGAATTAGTTCTTCAGTATTGGGAGTGGGACACGAAATTTTTCCTTTCATGTGTTGCTCTGTAAATGAACTTTTTCCGCTGAGTGCTCATTTCCCTTTCTACAGAACAAACCTATTCTGCTGTATCTAATACCTCTGCCTTTTGGCCATGTCCAGGTCAATTGTCATTGTCAGACTCCTCATGCCCAACTAAATGTGAACATGCTGGAACTTAGGAACACATTGCCACAGGAAAAGAAAGCAAGAGTAGGCCTACAGCTTATTGCTGAACAGTGATAAGCACTAAATAATGCTCTCAAACACACACACACACACACACACACACAGACACACACACACGCACGCACGCACGCACGCACGCACGCACGCACGCACACACACACACACACAAACACACACACACACACACACAGACAGACAGACACACACACTTCTTCACCACTAAGGCCAGCTGCACATTGGCTCCGACAGCACTGCGGCGCACTTTCGCTTCCGACATAATTTGGACCCCCAAACCCAATTTCACACGAACATAGCATTGAAAGTCAATGGGCGGCGCCGACAAAATAGAACTTGTCTCTAATTGCTATCCGACATCGGCAAATGTCCGCGGACATCGGCGCCAGTGTGCGGGGTTCTATTGAAAACAATGGAATCAAACTTTTGCGGAGCAGTGCGCAGCACTTTGTCTGAGCCTATGTGCGGAAGCCCTAACTTTGTACATCGGTAAAATATTGTGAGTAAGGGCATTGAAGTGACAATCCTCTTATTTTAAGCTTCATCGTCATCATCATCATCATCATAATCATCATCATCATCATCATCATCGTCATCATCATCATCCATAGCAAAAGCAATGACTAAAACAGCATCAGCAGCATGCAGACAACCTCATTAACACGTGAGCGATTAGCACATTAGCAACTGCTAAATAACATTCAAACATCACGTTGCATTACACTTAGCTGACGCCTTAATCCAAAGTAACTTATTAATTAATTATTTTAAGAGCAGGGTAGGCCTATTTGTTACAGTCCCAGGAGCAGTGTGAGATTAGGCGCCTTGCTCAAGGCCACCTCAGCTACTCAGTGAAACAGGAAGTGGAAAGGTGGGATTCGAACCTGCAACACTCTGATCTAAAGCCCATCTCCTTAACCACTGGGCCATACCCAAACTACAGAAGAGTTCTCATCCTCCATCTGATTTGGATATCTAGTAAGCACAGAGTTTCTATCTTCCATTCCATGTTGTTAATTGTTGTATAATAACATTGATTTTCAAAGAAACTTGTAATGCAACATTTATTTTGGGTCCAAAAGGAGTTATTTTGCTTTAACGCCACCTGGACTCCTATTTGTATCTACCCCAACCTGTCTGCTACACCCATGCTCATAACAGTTCCTCTCCACATCAACACTCATTCTTTCTGCTCCTGTCACTGACCATGCAGTAAGCATGTTGATGCCTTTTACCATGTCTAGTAGTCTATGAAAGTCAAAAAGTCAGATGTCCTGAGACCTGTATAGGCCCAACACATAACAGGACTATTATTTTCTGAAGCCCAAGTTTTCCATCTCTACCTTCACCAGGCAGAGGTATAAAAAGTCACTGGAGAGAAGACGCCTGAGCAGCACAGATGAGATTCTTTTCCTCTTTTAATCAAGTGCACAGCATATAGGGACTAACGTTTGGATGGATACCATCTTCATCAGAGTCCATCAAAGATAGTTTGGTGCTTCTCTGTCTTTGATGCACCATGCAGATGAAAAAACAGAATCACATGGAACTACCCCTTTGCTGTATAAAAAGTCACATTTGTCATGTCAGCATTGTGACGTCTTTTCACGTTTGTACTTTTACAGAACTACATGCACAGTGTTGTGATGCACTGGAAAACCTGGTCCTGGATGAGCTTCTACAGAATAAGGAGCAGGATCTGAAACTGTTCCTGAATCCTCAAGCTGTTCCACTTTCATTGCCATTGACATACACTTTTCCTTTAAAACCGACATTTCCTACCCAAAGAAATGAAGAAGTTACTTTACAGATCAATTTCAGGCGAACCTCTTTGTAGGGGAGCAATACTGAAAGGACAGCCATGGAAATAGAATAAATTAACAACATATAGGGCCTACTGTATCTTTCAGAATCCATTTCAAGTTTCACATAAAAAGTATGAAGTGTTCACAATAATTGTTCTATCACTATTCACATCATTCACAAAATAGATTATGAAAGTGTCTAAACACACAATCAACACCTAAAATCTATTCGGATGTGGTGAAATTTTGCAAGCACCATATGCCTACTTAATTATATCCCCGAAACGCGGAGCGTCGGGGACGTAATGGTTCTGCGTGCGCCGCGTCCGCCGCCGCGTCCGCCGCCGCGTCCGCCGCCGCGTCCGCCGCCGCGTCCGCGTCCGCCTCCGCCTCCGCCACCGCTGCCGCGTAAGGTCTTTCGTGTTAACGCGATAACTTTTGAACGGATGTTTGGATTTGTCCCAGATTTTTTGGGTGAATGCTCTAGGGCAGGTTCATGAACTGATTCAAGATGGCTGAATTCAAGATGGCCGAATTTTTGTTTGGCCCATAACTTCTGACCGGGTGGATGGATTTGTCCCAGATTTGGTGTGTTAATGCTCTAGGGTAGGTTCATGAACTGATTAGATTTTGGAGGCCAACACTTTCAAGATGGCTGAATTCAAGATGGCCGAATTTTTGTTTGGCCCATAACTTCTGACTGGGTGGATGGATTTCTCCCAGATTTGGTGTGCTAATGCTCTAGGGTAGGTTCATGAACTTATTCGAGTTTGGAGGCCAACACTTTCAAGATGGCTGAATTCAAGATGGCCGAATTTTTGTTTGGCTCATAACTTCTGACCAGTCTGATGGATTTGTCCCAGATTTGGTGTGTTAATGCTCTAGGGTAGGTTCATGAACTGATTTGAGTTTGGAGGTCAACACTTTCAGAATGGCAGAATTTTTATTTGGCACATACTTTCTGACTGGGTGGATTGATTTCCCCGGTAACACCTTATTTTAATGGTTCACCATTTCAGTGAATCTACCATATTAGGTACAGTGTAACAATATTTAATACCATGTAATACTAGTGTAATACCAGTGTAACAATATGCAATACCAGGTACAGTGTAATAACCAGTGTACAATATTTAATACCATGTAATACTAGTGTAATACCAGTGTAACAATATGCAATACCATGTAATACCACTTACACAAAAATACATGATGTAGTACAAAATTGGTACATGGTGTTACACTGGTATTACATGGTATTAAATATTGTTACAATGGTTATTACACTGTACCTAATGTGGTATATTCACTGTAATAGTGAACCATTAAAACAGTGTTACCATTTGCCCCATTTTTTGCTTCATTTTCACAATAGTCATTTGGTTTTAAGCCTATGCACTTCATTGATCTATGTATAGATATTAAATATATTTCTTTAATATTTTGTATTTATCATATATGTTTATGAAAAGGTGGACGGGAGTGGTAGGAATGATGGGGGACTGGAAGCGTTGCGTTTCGGGGATATACCTTAAGCAGTCGAAGGCGACTGCACAGGCAGTCTAGTTTCAATTGTAGTGACATGTTAACCTTCTTCTGTGTGCATAGTAGACCTGTTCAAAAAAACCTTTTTTTGTAATTTGGAAGCGAATTGCTGTGATTCTTGCTGTGAAATGACCAGATATAAAATTATTTTGATGATAGGAAGGCCTAGCCTGGTCCTGACCATCCCATAATACTACCATTTCATTTCGTATTTATGGTCTGGCATTTGTTTGCTCTGAAGCGATTGTAGGGAGCAGGAAGTTTGCACTCAGTTATGGTTTGAAATTATTGGACACCTCTCACCCAATCGCTGGCAGTTACTCAACAACAACATAGCGCAGACCAATGGCTCTGGCGCAGATATGTACGTCATTGTCACGAGCGTCCTCCCCCTTTCGCCCCCACGTGGGGGGCGTATTCGATTATTGGCTGTTTTCTGGGGGGGGCGTTGCGATCAAAATTCTACTGCTCCAGGCACTCCACAGAGAAGCACGGCCAGACTACAGTAGTGGAGCCAATCCTTTGGCGGAAGTACGTAGGATGGCTCGCGAGGCTAAGGAAGGCCTGCCTCATGAGCCATGAAAATGTAATGTTTATTTTTAGCAAAAACACTTGACATTTGGCTCCATTTTGCCTCAATGGGAATGGGGATCACCACAATTCACATCAAATGTTTTTTGGACAGGTCTAGTACACAGTCGTATACATAAGGGTGAGTGATGGGTTGCAATTTGGTTTATGAGCATTTGGTTGCAGGTGTCACTTCCCAAATCCCCTCAACAACATTTGATGAAACTTGATTTAGCCAAGTCATAGCACAAGAAAGTGAAATTTATCAGGAAATGACTTGTAATGTGAAAGTGCCGGTGATGCAGTGATGGAGGAGGAGAAGGAAGTAAGTGTGTCAATCGAAGGGGAAGCCCCTGCTGGACTGAATAAATACAGGCACGTTGGCCACAGTCTGACAGCATCACAGCATCACCTCCACAGCTGAAGCAGCAGGCAGCTAGACATAACAGCAGGCAGATCTTCATCCATCTCCACCATGAAGTCAGCAGCAGCTCTCATCGCTCTTCTGGTCGTCCTGCTGGTCGGAGACGCAATAGGTGAGGAGGCTTTGGATACAGGACCCTTTGAAGGTCTCTCTCTCTCTCTCTCTCTCTCTCTCTCTCTCTCTCTCTCTCTCTCTCTCTCTCTCTCTCTCTCTCTCTCTCTCTCTCTCTCTCTGTGTCTCTCTCTCTGGTGTGTGTGATAATTTCAATGCTGTAGAATAGCTTTTATTAAAGTCATGTTGTCTTGTCCTTCACCAACAAGAGTGTTGTTTGTTTCCAGGTCAAAGGGGCAGTCGGGGAAGGTGCAAGTGTCAGGATGAGGGGGTCCAGTTCATTCGCCCAAAACTCATCGAGAGCCTGGAGGTGATTCCCTCCTCCTCGTCTTGTGACAAAGTGGAGATAATGTAAGAAGCTCACAGCACTCTTCTCTGTGTTAATAATAACATTTATTTGTGTAGTGAGTTTGATAATGGTGCATGTGTCATGTTCACACCTGTCTATGTCCTCAGTGTCACTATGAAGAACGGCAATAAGAAGTGTCTGAACCCAGAGAGCCCATTTGCTCAGAATTACATCAAATCCATCGAAAAGAGGTACATTAAACGCTGAACACTTTCGCAGAAGATATACATAATGTTTATACTCTGCAGTTGACTTCATACACTAATATGAATGTGTTTAAAATCGCGATGTGATGATCGTTGTTTTCTTCTTTTCCATTTCAGGAGTGTGGAGATCAAGCCCTGAGATGGTCATCTCACCACAAAGTCATGACATCGTCAAAGCAACTATTTGAAAATGGCAGCTATTAAATTATCTAAGTACTATTAAATAGTAATATGATATATTATTAATAATATATTATTGTTGTTACCAGTATTATATTAATATGTTCAGTGAAAAATGTTTGTAATGTCTGTGTAATGTCCATGTACGTATGTCCAATGACCATGGTATGGCCGGCCCGAGATTGTTAAAAATAACTTGTGTACTACTTTTTTGTATAATTTCTTATATTTCTTCATATTGCATGTCAATTCATGTCCTGTCATGTCATTTATGGCATACAGGCTACACACATTATTAAATAAAATCTTCATAACTGTTTAGCCGTGGGGTTGATCTCCTTTCCTCAAGAGTCAATTGTGCTGCACTTTATTAATATTTTTTTTAATCTATAGATAGGCCTACCTCATTTCAGTATGACGTAGTAAGATGTCAAAATGATGGCTCACAATCTTCTTTCTCCAAATAGTGAACTTCACAGATCTTCGACTGTAGCTCGGGATATATGACAAGTACTTTCTAACAATTCTCAACAATCACCCACACTCATAAGACTAATTTGTTATATAATCTCAGCACCCTGGGGGGATAAAATCAGTACTGTGCATTTGCAAAATGAATTGCAAGTAGGCTATCTTCTGTGGCATTTCAGTGTCCATGTCGTTGATAATTAAATTATCAGCGGATTAACATGAGGATCAGTTGTGGCGTAGCTTGGGCAAAATCCCTGGTGCTGAACAAAAAAGTAAATCTGAGGAAGGCGGCAAGGTTGGAACATCAACATGCCTTTGAATGAATAGAAAGAAAGAATAAAAATAAAAAGGACTATGCAAACCTTTTAACATGTCAGACCTACCCAGGCGCCGTCTTCATAATGAGCAACACCTTCTAGAGGTGTGTCGTTCACGAACGAGCCGGTTCTTTTGAACGGCTCCCTGAAGTGAACGATGGGAACCGGATCACAGCTGGGGGAGCCACTCGACTGTTATTTCGTTCATTTTTCATTCATTTTAAGCACGTGACCTCGACCAAAGTAATCCAATTTGGGGAAAAAACACAATTGTTGGCCTTAAAGAGTGGCAAAAACGGTCTTTAGGAGCAGGAGAATAATCAGTTGTTGTTTGAACAAAATCACCTTGAGGTGGAGTCAAAATATTACACTCTAAACACTGAATAAATAATTTAAAAAGAGCCAAAAGAGCCAGTTTTTTGAACGGCTCTTTGAAAGGAACGAGCCACTAAGATCCGGATCCCGTCAAAGAGCCATAAATCCCATCTTTAACCCTCCTGTTATCCTTGGGGTCTATTTGACCCCTTTCAATGTTTAACACCTGAAAAATACATGAAGTACATATTTCTTCTGCCTCATCTTTGATGACTTTTCCTAAATAGATGGGATGAATGTGAAAAAAGTGAAATTTCAGCAAAAATGTTTTCCCCAAGTGCTGTACACATTTAGGTTACATCCGTGTTCCTTGGGGTCAATTTGACCCCAATTGTTTCAAGTGTATAAAACATAAATGGAACATTCATATTTTGCAAATAAATATTAAAAATCTGCTTAGATAATGTGAAATACATGAAAATAAGCTATTCAGGCATGTTTCTTCTGAACATTTCGCTTTTGTTTGGCCCCTGATAACTAAAAATGCTAATGATATGGGGGAGGCCTAAAAGTAATTCACTGCAAAATTTTGGACATTGGTGGCTAATACAGCATTGACATTTTGACAAAATACACCAACTGAACCTTGTTGTACCAAAAGCACCATCATGGCACCCACCACAGCAACACCCCCCCCCCCATTCCTGTACCCTGGGAGCTACTTTTGCACCCTCTCACCACACACAAACACTACAGTATAAGAAGGGTCACATATAGTCAGCATTGCTGTGCATGCTGTTCTGTGCCCAGTATACATAATTATAAGTGATGGTATATTTGAAGAGAAGCTTTATGATTATGATCCAAATATTGAAATGGGCTGTTCTGATGGTGACAAGCCATTGTACTTGGAGACGATCTCAAGGTTGTTTGCTATGTTGAGAGACATAATAGTGCTATTCTTCTCCTCATTTCAGTATTGTGTTCCAAATTGACATCTTTGTCTGCAACATTGGTTATAAACTGGTGCTACCTGACATAGAGAAGGCAGGAACAGCAACAGCCGTAACTTTTGTGAAGGACATACACATTGAGATCCATACCACAAGTTCTCCAGTGGGCATACATAGTGAATAGAAGTAAACATACAAGTTGCTGTTCCTTCAAACATTACCCCACAACCATGAACATGTAATATGTCTACAAGGAGCACATGGCAACCTTTTTTCCCTTATGTGCACACTAATTCAAGTGTAGAAACAATGTAGAAAACAATGATTTTCTATGTTGTTCCCGAAACTCTTGGTTGGCAATGTATCCATGTTCTTACCTAACTATTATACTTGTGCTATAAATACACATTCAAACATTCAAAAAAATGAATGTTGGACTTAAAAAACCTTCTGAGTGTTTGGAAATATGTCTATTTCTTTTAGGATCAAATTGACCGATATGGTAATAGATAGATAATATCCTTGATAATTAAATTTGTTTTTTCTTTTCAAATGTTATAAGTTATAGAAATTCATATTTAGGGAGTATATGGAGCCAATAAAATTGAAATAATATGTGTCCATCTGTTTTTAGACCAATTAATGACATTTTATTGCTATTTTTTCAAATTTTCGCCTAGTCATGGATTAAGTTTTTTTGGTGTGTGGGCTATGTGTGGGGGTGCTAGGATATATTGAAAGGACTTTTTATGTTACCAATAGAGCAATAATACATATCTGAGACATAAACATGTGCCAAAGTGTTGTTTCATACTGATTTTGTAGACATTTAAGTGGTTGGGGTCAAATTGACCCCAAGGATCACGGATGTTCCAAAATTTGAGGGTAACAGGAGGGCTAACACCTTCGTCTCTGCTACTACTCAGGCAAAGAGCTTGTTCAGGTACAATCTGAGCGCCGCCGGGCTGGGGAACTCACTCGGAGCATCTCCAATGGTCCTGGGTAGAGGCATGGTCAAGGCGTGGTTTAAGCAGAGAGGTTCTATTGGGGATAAAGAAAATGTTTGGTTTAAACTTTGGCTCCACCTTTTCTGCCCTTGACCAGTAACAAACCAAGGGAGGTGGGTCAACCATGCCGTTTGAGAACATTAGTTTTTAATTTAGTTTTTAATTTAATTAGAAGAGATTTGAAAGTCACTATAATCTAGGTCAGACCTTAGAGACTTGGAACACAAATATATGCATGTGTAACGGATGCCAATTAAATTTGTAGAGTTCGGCGGCAGAATATTCAAATGAAACTCAATCAAATTTGTATTTATACCACAATGTCGCTAACCTGGTTCTCACGCAGATGGATATTCATCCCCGTGCGAGCTCACGGAGTGTAATGAAGATGCACGAAGCACTAAGGGTCTAAGTGCTTTCAAATACAAGGCAGTACACATACAGTACTGTACACACACACACACAGACACAGACACACACACACAGACACACACACACACACACACACACACACACACACACACACACACACACAGTAACAATAGTCCTAAATTAGATTTGTTCGTAAGTGATTGTATACATGGTACAATGTTGTAGCCTGGGCGAAGGCGACTGTTGACTCTGTCAAGACTCCGTCAAACAGTCTGGCGAAAGCCAAGAGGTATCCGTCTCCGTGGAGGGTGGGATATGGTCTGATCTTCTGCCATTTAAATTCATTGGAGTTTCGAATTTAAATTGAAAACTATATTGTGCTTTATTAGCATGACTATTACGATATAGCTTTGCAAAAGCATACAAATAACAAAGCAAATGTGTGAATATAGTGTAGTTACCATAACCAATCAGTAACAGACCATCTCCTACAAATCCTCTTCATTCTGCACCTGTGCACTCGCGGCCACAACCCCACTGTCTGTCCCAACCTGAGATCGAGCTGTCTGGCAGTGGTTCCCCATCTCCGGGCCGAAACATGAGCGCGAGCTTAGGCTATGCTGTTAGTTTTAAATAAGTCAGTGATTTTAGCACATTTTGTTGCTTCCTCTAAGTTTCTGCTTTCTCTTTTTCTTGCGCTTGTCATAGCCACTCTTTTCTTTCTCCATTTTGCGTCCTCTCTGTCGTCTAGTTTTAACAGCATAGCCAGTCAACTACATTTGAGGTGAAGATGAGTTTTATCAAAAGAGAGTCTGAAGGGAGGGGCGGGCCTTCGAGAACCAAAGCATTTCATTGGACTAGCACAATGTGCATCGAGAGAAGCATCCAATGGGCTCCGATGTGTCTTTTTTTTTACCGTCGAAGACAAGAAAAGAAAATATATATTTTATTATTATTATTTCTGGCCCTCGAGCGTCTCGGGCCCACCGGGATTTGCCCGGTACGCCAGATGGCCAGTCCAGCCCTGCTGGGAGGCTTTTGCCAGACTAGGTGCGGAGCCAAATTCTTTAGGTGGAGTACATAGGATGGCGTCGCCTGGCTAACAATGTAAACAACGTAACAATGCAACCTCCCTTGACCTAGACCTTTATCTCAGTGGCGTTGTACCTGTGAATGTGTACCATGAACTGGAGCTGACTGGAGGGTTGCTTGTTCAAACCCTGCGTGGCAGACTGCACAGGATGATCAATTACGACATGTTAGTACAATCCTGGGCCGGATGGGAGTGAGGTTTATAGGGGTGAGTGTAATGGATGCCAACTAGCAGAGTTTGACAGAATTTTATAGTAAACCTCCTGAAGCATCATATAGATGTGGTAGCACTGAGCTATTGACCTGCCCTTTAGCTCAATGGTATTGTGGTGGACTCTGCAGAATGTCTTCGATTATACAGTACATGTTGTTACAGACCTGGCCAAGGCCAAAATAAAAAAAAGGATTGTGAAAGGATGGACTGTAAGACAAAACAGTAGGCTATATGCATTACAGTTTTTCTTGATTGCTTTGACACAGTTGTCACTCCAAAAAGCACATTTTCATACCAGTTCACGCAACGGGCTAACCAGTTAAACCGATTCTCCAAACACAACATCTTTGTTTGCAAAAGGCTATACGTTTCCAAAATATTTAACACGTGCAATAAAAACAAACTCTGTCTTCAGTCCAATACACAATGCATGGCAGTGTATAAACACTCCCAGTCAGTCATTACACAATGGTCGTAAAAATCCAAAACACGGCTATCATGTTGACACAATTTGCCATTATTTAACACTGTTTTCAATTACATAACTTTCAAGCCAGTTCCATTGTTGTTTCTTTTACTTAGCCACTGACTCTACTTGATCAGGATCTACTGACTGAGAGATAGCTAGCCCAGTAAATGCTTTGCATAAAGATTTGAGTTGTGTGTCTTTTCTCATGTAAAATTGTCAGTAGGCTAGGTAGTGGGTCCGTGTAACAATAATGTCTTATTGCAAAGAATTGGATTGAAAATGTAGTAGATGTAGTTTTTGTTTTGTTTTTGTTTGTTTGTTTGTTGTCTTTTTTTTACAACTGTAATCGAAAATGTACTAATGGCTGATAACGGTATTACAGAAAATATGTGAAGTAAAATATGATGTTGCAGTACGAGAATGCACTTACAACAAATTTGCAAAAGAACTCCATGCCAAGAACAAACAAGAAGACACTGTGTATAAAGACTGATTGCTAAATTAAGATTTTTGAGAAGGAGTGTCAAATAGGTGCTCTGGTGTGTTCACACAACTGACGGTAGTTTCTAAAAGTCAGGAGTAGATTTTTCTGTATGGTTATCAGAGCTTAAACAATGAAATGTGCACTACTTACAGTATTTGCCTACTGCTTGAACACTATAGGCTGATGCTTAGACCAAAATAGCATATTGTTAAGTTGTTGGTAACATAACTTAAACACAGTGGGTCCGTACCTTAAACAAAAGTTCTGCTTAACACTGTAGCAGCAATTCAGCAACACACATTTTGCTTTATGCTACACACTTGCTCATGTCACTGCACACTTTTTCCTTCATAAGACACTCCATTAAAAAATGAACACTCATCATATAATTGGGAAACCACATCTGTTAAAAAACAAAACACACTGGATGTATGACAAGATTTAGGCACCGACAATAAAACACATGCTTTCAAAATTAACCACTATTCTGCCAGTTACAAAGTTGCATTCTTTATATTACATTGCACTTATTTTGCATTAATTTGTTTTACTTTGATTGCTTCTTTGCTAAATTCACACCTTCCTACACTCAAAAAAAAAAAATAGCACAATGTTACTAAAGAGTAGAATATGGAGTATGGCATTGACTGACTCACGTAGCCTACTGTAAAACCTAGCCTGATGCCAGGAGTAGCCTGTTGTCTTCATCATCACAGGTATGAACATGATAGTTTGTAGAAATACACGTAATAGTTTAATTCTCAGAACACAACCAAGCAAGCACTTGAGCAAACTGACTGAGCATGATATAATTTTGATGACGTCATGTAGATGTCAGCTGCACATTGTGTCTGGAAATGTATTGTACTTCATTACTGTAAGAATACCTCATACCCAAACAAACAAAGTATATTGACTATGTTTTTCATTACAGTATGTTGATGTCAACCACATATTTATATCATACACTGTAAAACCTGATAAGTTAGTAGAACTCAAAAGTTTTGAGGTAACTGATTACCTAATAAGTTTTGAGTACATCAACTGTATCTTTTAATTAAACTTTACTTTAAAATTGTGAGTGCATGAACTGTATTCTTTAAGTAATGTTAACCTTAAAAGTCTGAGTACATGAACTGTATTCTTTAAGTAATGCTAACCTTAAAAGTCTGAGTACATGAACTGTATTCTTTAAGTAAAGTTAGCTCTAAAACTGTGAGTACAATAACTGAATCCTTTAAGTAAAGTTAGCTTTAAAACTGTGAGTACATGAACTGCATTCTTTAAGTAAAGTTAGCTTTAAAAATGTGAGTAAACGAACTATGTACTCAACTCAAATGTTTTGAGGTAACTGATTACCTAATAAGTTTTGAGTACATGAACTGTAATTTTTACTTAAAGTGAACTTTAAAAGTGTGAGTACATAAACACGCTATGCTATACCATTTACAGACAACAATAATGCATAAAATCATTTACAATGAATAACATTTATTTTTTCTGGAAAGTACACAGAACATTACAAGTGTGAGAGAGAGAGAGAGAGAGAGAGAGAGAGAGAGAGAGAGAGACAGAGAGACAGAGAGAGAGAGAGACAGAGAGACACAGAGAGAGAGAGAGACAGAGAGACACAGAGAGAGAGAGACAGAGAGAGAGAGAGACACAGAGACACAGAGAGAGAGAGAGACACAGAGAGAGAGAGAGAGACACACAGAGACACAGACACAGAGACAGAGACAGAGAGAGAGAGAGAATGCTACAAATGCACACTACTCCAGTATCAAATCTTCCACACACACAAAAAAAAAGTCATTATAGGCACGGTTTGAGTGGTTTGTCATTCTCCAGACAAACGATCATTGTGAATGCATAAATAATGCAAAAAAGCATTCTGGTATGCCATTAGGCTACCGCACAGTTAACACTGCTGTAAACATTTTCTGGATTTTTAGATCGCATTTCACATTTTAACTATGTGAACAATCATTGTGAATGTGTTAAAGAGACTCTTTGCTAACGAAAGACAAAATAACAAAAACAAAAAAGCATTCTGGTATGCCATTAGGCTAACACTGCTGTAACTATGTCAACCAGACAAAGACATTTCTTTTTTTAATAACATTTCACATTTTAACTATGTGAGTGAACAATCAAATACAGACAGAAGCTCTTTTGTGTGCGTGTGTATGCGTTGCACGTTTGTTTGTGTCTACATCAAGAGGTACTGGGACTAGCAAACCCCTTGCGTGCGTGGGCATGTTTTTGTGCTAGTGTTTATTAATAGCAGTTTGGTTAAGAGGCAAATAACTATAGAAAATAGACATAAATCCAACGACCACCTTGACACTATGGAGAAGTGTGTGTGTGTGTGTGTGTGTGTGCACGCACTTGTGTGCTTGAGTGTGTGGTCATGAATGCGGGGAATAAGATGGACTTAGGTGTGTGTGAGTGTCTAGGTGTCTGCTTGTCATCTGAGTGTCCCATCTTTCTTTAAGCCTTACCAGCAATCATGTTTCATGCATCTTATTGTCCAGAGATGCATCCCAATGCTACCCTTGATGTTCTGTAAACCATTTGGCTGTCCTTTTTCTGTCCTATGTATACCTTGGCAATATCAGGCAGTGCGAGTCGTCCATCTGTGTTGGTGTCTACAGTACTGGCTCAAGAAATCCCCTTGCATATGTATGCAAGTGTGTGCACGTGTGTGTGTGTGTGTGTGTGTGTGTGTGTGTGCATGCACGCATTTACTATAGTTATTCGCCTCCAAATCAACACAGCTAGAAAAAGACATACATCCAACTGCGCATGTTTGTTTGCGTGTGGGTGAGCCCGCGTGTGGTCATGTATGCGGGGAATAAGCCTAACTTATGTGTGAGTGTTTGTCTGTTTAAGTAATGGCCCTGAGGTCCTAAATGCGGGGAATAAGCTGAAGAGTGTGTGTGTGTGTGTGTGTGTGTGTGTGTGTGTGTGTGTGTGTGTGTGTGTGTGTGTGTGTGTGTGTGTGTGTGTGTGTGTGTGTGCGCGTGCGTGCATTGTCCCAAGAGTAATAAGCTGAATTTGGGCACGTGTGTGTGCGTGCAGGTGTATATGTGTATTGTACTATAGAGAGAGAAAAAAAGTTGAAGCATTCTGGTAAGTATGGCATTCGAATACTGTACAGTACAACTGGCAGGTAACAGGTCCCTGTTCCGCCGCTTCAGCTATATTTCAGCCGCTGTGTAGAGGGTGCCATGTGACATGAGCGCATGTGTGTGCGCGCGCAATGCTACTAACGCGCACTACTGCAGTAGCAAATCTAGAGGGTTCCGTGTGACATGAGCATATGCGCGCCCGCGTGTGTGTGTGTGTGTGTGTGTTTGTGTGTGAGAGAGAGTGTGCAAATGCTACTAACGTGCACTACTGCAGTAGCCAATCTAAAGGGCGTCGTGTGACATGAGCATACGTGTGTGTGTGTGTGTGAGAGAGAGTGTGTGCAAATGCTACTAAAGCGCACTACTGCAGTAGCAAATCTAGAGGGTGCTGTGTGACATGAGCGTGTGTGTGTGTGTGTGTGTGTGTGTGTGTGTGTGTGTGTGTGTGTGTGTGTGTGTGTGTGTGTGTGTGTGTGTGTGTGTGTGTGCGCGCGCGCGCGCGCAAATGTTACAAACACGCACTACTGCAGTAGCAAATCTTCTTTCAAAGTCATTAGGCAGGGTTTGAGTGGTTTGCCATCATCCAGACAAACAAACATTTTCTGGATCATTGTGAATGTGTTCAAGAGGCTCTTAGGGTATTCCAAATTGAACACATAAGTCAGCCCAAACAACAACATGAATGCATCTGGAATTGTGGGGACCTCGTTAAAAACAGCATTGCCTTCAATGACGACTGTAAACTTCTTGCAGCTGAAGGGGTCTGCGCCAGTTATGCCAAGAGCAAGAGGGACATCATGGTAATCAGGCTCCTCCTCCTCCTGCAAAACACAATCAACATAATTACCTGTTGGCTACACTAGGAAGATAGTCATTTGACAATCTGGATATGTTTACCAAGAGACCAACATGATCTCAGAATTCCGTGGAATGGATTTTGCCAAAATTCCGTGCCCCTAGACACGGAATTGTTTTCCGTGATGGACACACGGAAGTGCTTTCTCTATATTCCCACAGCTCTATGTTTCCACAGTCTTGTGTTTTCTCAGGATTTCTAATTTCCAATATTTTTTTTCTCAAAAAACTTTTCTTACTGACAGGTTAGGGTTAGGGATTGTTTTGGTCTGGGCATAGCTAGTATTCTTTCGTTGATTACATGAATTTTATATACCTTTTCCAGAGTTGGTTGATGGGCTTTCTCAAAAACATGTCTTTACTGACAAGTTAAGGTAAGGGATTGTTTTGGTCAGGGCACAACTTAAATTGCTCTAGCATTCTTTTATTATTATAATTTGGTATCTATTTTCTAATGATAGACTTAACACAGTGCTGTGGGAATATAGAAAGCACTTCCGTGAGTCAATCACGGAAAACAATTCCAAAATCTTTTTGGCAAAATCTGTGAAACTGACACGGATTTCGTGTCCCAAATCCGTGTCCATTCCACAGAATTCTGAGAGATCAGGCTGAAGAGACAGTCCTATGTTGGATAATGAGCATTATGGAGCTTATGGAGGGATTTGCTAGTTACAATAATCAAGATAAGCAGTGACAAGGATGGAGATTGTGTGGGAGCTGAGGGATGGGCAGAGATGAACATTGTTACGCAAATGAAAATGTGCAAACCATGTTATATTACAGTTTTTGCCGACTGCTTGCACACAATTAGCAAAATTTGGCTCATAGAGTCAAAACTCTACACACAAGCCAATTACTCTCAACACTTGGAGATAAACCCTTCACATATATGGCAACATGAAGCTCTGCTATAAAAGCATAAACATTGCCATAAAAACCTTACAGTCTTTTGTCAAAACCTCACTTTCATGTCAAAAGACACACAAAAGCACCAAATGAGAAAACAAATTAGATCAACTTTAAAACAGTTGTCTGTTTTATACAAAACACAGCTGTCTTTCTTTTTGGAGCAGTCTATTCAGTCTCACAGAATGTACATTTTCACAAGACCCCAAAATTCAATACTGTACATTACAAAACTGCACCTTACAGTACAGGACATTAAACCGAGGCAAAATATATCTCAAACAGTACATCACTCTAAATACAACAGTGTGTAGGTGAGCTTATGTTCCTTTTTTGTGTATTGGTTATATTCACAAATTTCAAACATCTAAATATGATATAAATATGGGGTTACGTCAACATGCTGTACTGACAATCATAGTCAATATAGGCTACTTTGTTTGGTTATGAGGTATGAGGTATTCACGAAATACAATACATTTCCACAGACACACTATGCAGCTGACATCTACATGACATCATCAATATTATATCATGTCCAGTCAGTTTGCTCAAGTGCTTGCTTGGTTGTGTTCTGAAAATGACACTATTTCTACAAACTATCATGTTCACATTACCTAACATGTGATGATGAAGACAAAAGGCTACTCTTGGCGGCATGTATCAGGCTAGGTTTTACAGTACGTGAGTCAGTCAATGCCATATCCATATTCTAAACTTTAGTACCATTGTGCTATTCGCATTGTTTAGCATACAAACAATCAAAGTAAAACAAATAAATGCAAAATAAAACAAATGCAATGTAATATAAAGCATGCAACTTTGTAAAATGGCAGAATAGTGTTACATTTTGAAAGCATGTGTTTTATTGTCTGTGTCTAAATCTTGTCATACATCAGTGTGTTTTGTTTTTTAATAGATGTGTTTTCACAATGATACTCTGAGATTTTACTTTTGAACAAAGTGTCTTGTGTATGAAATTGTGTGTAGTCAGCTGGAGTCTGTGTGTTGCGTAAAGGAGCAAGTGCCTTGCTAAACTGGTATGAAAGTGTATTGCTTGACTTTTGTTTAAAGTCAAGCAATAAGTGTTTAAGTTATGCACCAACAACTTAAAGATATGCTACTTTGGTTTAAGCATCTGCCTATAGTGTTTAAGCAGTAGGCAAAAACTGTATTAATATGAGTGAAGTGATAGAGCTACCAAGGTCACCCAGACCGTTGACCCAAAGGGAAGGGGAAACAAATGAACTCAGCTTTGGATGATGTAGGCCTATTGTACATTTATGGATGGTAACCAGTACTTACATTGAATGTCTGAAAGAAGGCAGATCCATCTTCTCGCAGGTACACCGGCAGGGCACACAGCGACAGGGTGCGTCTCGAGATGACATCATGTTCTTCCTTGATTGACAAAAATAAAAATTGCACAAATATATAGTACTGCCATGTAGACCCTCTCAAAAATACACTGCTCCAAAAAAATAAAGGGAGTACCAAAACCAAAGCAATGTAACTCCTCCCGTCATACAATCATACTTCTGTGAGATCAGTTGAGCAGCACTACCCAAGTCACTTCAGTGCCCTCATGGTACTTCCTGGGTTGGGACTGTAACAAAATCCACGTGACCAAAAAAAATTGGTCAGAAAGGATGAAAAATGGAGGACACCATCTGCAGAATTACTATTTTGGGCCGTTTTTTTGGTGATTACTTCTAATATACATCTACTCATTGCTTATTAAATTGGCACAACAGTAGGCAAAATGAATTGGCTTTGAATGTTGGTTCCTAACTGGACAGGCTGATAAAAGTATGATTGATGTGAAGTTCCATTGCTTGGTTTTGGTGTTCCATTTTTTTGAGTAGTGTATGACCACCATCACCTAACAGATTCTTAGGCATGTCTCTGTGTAATAACAGATGTAGAACACTAGATTTAATGTAAACTACCTTTGTCTATTGACATGAATCAGTCCATTGCTTGAATGTATGTCCAAGACAAATTTCCTTCGGGACCAATTAAAAGAATCTTGAATGACCAGCAATTGGTGACAAGGTAATCAGCAAATGATCCAGTAAGTGACAGTCTGAAACCATAGGAACCATAGGAACCTGTACCATGATGATGACGCCCAGCATCAACAACCAGCATTAAAGGAGAATTCCTGTCGATTTCAACACGCAGCTGTAATGCTCACGCTATTCTTGACATGCCATTACAAAAAGAAAGACTGCTGTGTTTTGTATAAAGCAGACAACTGTTTTAATGTTGAACTACTTTGTTTTCTCATTTGGTCCTAATGTGTGTCTGTTGACATGAAAGTGAGGTTTTGACAAAAGATTGTTAAGTTTTTATGGCAATGTTTAGGTTTTGATAGCAGGGTTTCATGTTGGCATATATGTGCAAGGTTTATCTCTAAGTGTTGAGAGTTATTGGCTTGTGTGTAGAGTTTTGACTCTATGAGCCAAATTTTGCAAATTGTGTGCAAGCAGTAGGCAAAAACTGTAAATGGCACATAGGTTAACTGTTTAGCAAAAACTGTGTTATATGAATGGGAAATATGTCAAGTCAACAAGAATGTGTTAACACATATGCACAACGTGTCTTTTGCTTTGCTGAAATAGTGATCATGACGACTTTGTGTGAGTCAGTTAAAAAAAATTGTGTTAAAGCGATCAAGAAAAACTGTAATGTCCATGAGGACCATGACTGAATTGGCCATTAGGCATACAGTGCATTGACCCGGTGGACTGTTGATGATTTTGTCCTGGTCCTCCCCTCAATGCAGTGGTATCAAACCTGTTGCTGCAACACCTGATCTCCTTGGGTCAGATTTATATAATCATGTGGCTCTTGTGGTCAAAATAGCTCATAATACATGACTAAAAATGCTGCCTGGCAGATCGCTCATGGCTGAAAATGCCTGGCCCTTTTTAGTCCCAGTCCAGCCCTGAAGCAACTAGCTGAAATTTGGTCAAATAATGTAAAAGGAAGACAGCTAGTTTCTTCTTTTAAGTATTTTTGTGTGGGCCTTTACTGGACAAGGAAGCAAGTGGGAGAGAGAGAGAGGAGAGGTAGGGTTGGGACATGGCCCAGGTCCGACTGGAATCTAGGTTCCCATCAGGGCTGGACTTGGACAAAGAATCAGATTGGGCATTTTTAGCCAAGACCGGTCAAACTCATGGAGAAGTTCATATAAGTTCTTTGTTTGTAATAAAGCACTACTAATCATGGCTTTCTTACCATGTTCATTTGTCAGATGCACTCCACGTCAATACTCCACAACAACAAACAGATGACAGGACATTTATTTTATACGTTTCCCAGATTCACTTCCCAGGCTGAGATGTTAGTTAGACATGCCACTTTTTTATTGTGGTGCAAACATAATGACGAGGCCTAATGTTTACTGTTTCTTCAGAGTCAAGGCTCTGATTCCCAGACTCGAGGTCTGGTCCCATTGGAAACAGCATGGATTTGGGCAAATAGGATAATCATGGAGCACAGGTCCCAGTTGGCTGTGGTCATCTCTAGCCTGGGAATGTTGTAATAAAACATAACTAAGACCCTGTTTACACGTATATGGATACTTTTTGCTGCATTCATTTGGGCCCACACTGAAAAAAACGATCCAAGGGGGTCTTTGGATATGCCCAAAAGAAGGACATTGATCTAACATGTTTTTTTCATATACCGTCACTAAACACATTTAAATCATGTTGGATTGAAATGTGTCATTTGTATTTGAGTTGTGCATATTTATATCAGGTTACTGGAACATGATTTTGATATGTAAAACGTTACTAATAGGCTACTCCTGACAAGCTGGTGGCAGTAGAGTGTTATGAATGCAACCATGAATGACATTCACACGAGACCATGCGAAGAAGACCAACATCAACGGACATTTTTGACTTTCGCGCCCTTGGCTGCTTGGTAGCAGGTCCACCACCCCCATTCAAAAGTAAGTTTTTTATTCAACTATTTATATTTATTATCCTTCCATTGGTGATAAACGTGTCGTTATTCGCACCACATTGAAATTGCCATGTTTGTGGATGATAGGGCTGTGAATACATTTTCGAAACTATTTTAGTTTAGCAATCAGTGGTGGTCTAAGTTAATCAATACCGAAGTGGAATACCTAGTTTTTCCTTCTCAATCTTCAGAGTGAAATACATCGGTACTTTAATAGAGGGTAGTAGTATTTTGTGACAGAGAAGTATTACTTCATAAACAGTCGTGTTGGTTCCTCTGGTTGCATGCCGAGGATCGAGTGAACGGCTCGAAACCCTCGAGGAGCTCTGTGTGACGTGAACCCGTGTAGAAAAGGCTGGTAGAACTGCGAAGCTCGCGTCTTCTCCTGTGGGTGAAGACGGTTACATTAGCTATCGACTGGGCTAGCTACAGGGTTCCCACCATGGTAAAATATCTTACCCACCGTTATAAATAATGTACTCCTGGTCAAACTAAGTGAATATGTGTCTGAACTGCAGAACCATGATTGTAACGCACGCGCACCTCAAAAGTATGGTGCCTCTAACAGAGACGGTTTAGGTAGGAGCTGTAAATATCTACGGGGAAATGGGCACATGTTTGTACGTGGCGTTATGGCACCCTGTATCATTCCGTGATATCACGGTGATAGAGATGACTGAATAATGCACTGTACTTAAACCACTGATGGAATGATACATGGTGCCTTCACGCTTCGCAGGCTATGCGATTTCCCCAGAACATATTGCTTGTAATATTATCCTATTGTTTAGTCGCTGGCTTCCTGCAGTTGTTAAGTTTCTGTTCAACCCCCCTTTCGTGTAATCAGCTCTAACTTGCCGTTTTAGTTACTCCCTCATATAATTTCTCCATAATGGTGGAAGTAAGCACTAGTATTCACGTAATCAGTTATTAGTCATGTTGTCTTAGTAGGTTTTATTGGGCCAGGCATACATGAAAGGCTTCAATATAACTTATTTTAAACGTGTACTTGTATCCTGTCTCGTGGCACTGCCGTCACTGCTTAGTAGAACGCGATTGCCACAACATAAAACCTCTTGACTCTTAAAGGGACAGCAGTGGTCCACGCAGTCTGGCTCTCCTGCTTTACTATTTAACTGTACTACTTCAGTTCTGTGTGTGTGTTGGGGGGGTGGGGGGTTAAAACACTGAATGTTATCAACCTGAACACTCCATTTTGCATTGATAGGAAAATACTGTAATTATGTAATGAATATGTTTTGCTTATCAAGATCATGTTCTATGACAGACATTGTTGCACCAGCAGGAGATTATCAGCGACATGCCCATGGCCACCGACTTCAAGTCCTGCTGGCCAGAAATGTTGGATATTGGAGAGGTAATGTTTTTACTCAGTAGGAAGTACTGGCTTGTATATTGTATGATACCCATGACATTAAGTGTTCCTTAACATACTGTCTTCTGGGCCTTTTTTTGTCATTTCAGATCCATGCAGAGTTAACTCGTTACCACTATGCCACTGCAGTTAAAGTTTCTTTCCCAGCTGGACCTCCACTGCGATGACCTGGTGAAAATCTTCCAGAAGAGGGGAGGGCACACCGCAAGAAAACTGCAGTCAGTGGTAAGTAAAGGTGCCCCACTTCCTGTCCTTGAGGTGAACTTGTTAGTTTTCTTCAATGCATTTATACCTGGTATGACTTGGCGTTTCAATCCCCAGCCCTTCTCAACACACGCGTGCCTAAGCCTACCGGTAGTTTGGTAATGTCACAATGTGATGTTAATGTCATATTTCTCAATTCATCTGACTGGGCGGTGGGCTGAGGGCATGTGGAAACAAAGAATGTTGTCAACCTGAACACTCCATTTTGCATTGATAGGAAAATGATTAAGTAATGAATATGTTTTGCTTATCAAGATCATGTTTTTTGACAGACATTTGTGTTCCACCAGCAGGAGATCATCAGCGACATGCCCATGGCCACCGACTTCAAGTCCTGCTGGCCAGAAATGTTGGATATTGGAGAGGTAATGTTTCTACTCAGTAGGAAGTACTGGCTTGTGTATTGTATGATACCCATGACATTATGATTAAGTGTTTCATGTGTAGAATGTGGCCAGAATTGGTACTGCAACTATGCTGCTAATTGAAATAGTGCTGCATTTTGCCAAATTTGATCTTTTCATGAATATTTACTAAATAATAAACCAATATTTATTAGTTTAGCCAAAGTACAGTACGTTTTGCAGCTGAAAATGTCTATATCGGGAAATTCAAAGTGGCAGACCACAGAGCAGATCCCCCTTTTCATGTATGAAAAGTGCAATTATCCCAGTCATAATGAATACGGTGGTGGTTAGTTCATGAAAAAGGTAACATTTGTGAATGGGCAGCATGAATTCTGTAAATAAACCACTAAAATATTACACAGTGCACCTTAAACATACTGTCTTCTGTTTTTGTTTTTGTTTTTTTGTTTTTTGTCATTTCAGATCCATGCAGAATTGACGCGTCACCACTGCCACTGCAGTTAAAGTTTCTTTCCCAGCTGGACCGCCATTGCGATGACCTGGTGAAAATTTTCCAGAAGAGGGGAGAGCAAACCGCAAGAAAACTGCAGTCATTGGTAAGTAAAGGTGCCCCACTTCCTGTCCTTGAGGTGAACTTGTGAGTTTTCATCAATGCATTTATACCTGGTATGACTTGGCATTTCGATCCCCAGCTCTTCTCAACACGCACGCACGCACGCACGCACGCACGCACGCACGCACGCACGCACGCACGCACGCCTACCAGTAGTTTGGTAATGTCATAATGTGATGTTAATGTCATATTTCTCCCTTCATCTGACTGGGGGGTGGGCTGGGGGCATGTGGAAACAAAGAATGTTATCAACCTGAACACCTCATTTTGCATTGATAGGAAAATGATTAAGTAATGAATGTGTTTTGCTTATCAAGATCATGTTGTTTGACAGACATTTGTGTTGCACCAGCAGGAGATCATCAGCGACATGCCCATGGCCACCGACTTCAGGTCCTGCTGGCCAGAAATGTTGGATATTGGAGAGGTAATGTTTCTACTCAGTAGGAAGTACTGACTTGTGAATTGTATGATACCCATGACATTATGATATTAAGTGTTTCCTGTGTAGGATGTGGCCAGAATGGGTACTGCAACTATGCTGCTCATTGAAATAGTGCTGCATGTTGCCAAATTTGATCTTTTCATGAATATTTACTAAATTACAAACCAATATTTATTAGTTTAGCCTACAGTAAGTTTTGCAGCTGAAATTCAAAATGGCGCAGATCCCCCTTTTCATGTATGAAAAGCGCAATTTTCCCAGTCATAATGAATACTTAGAATATGGTGGTGGCAAGTATTCATGAAAAATGTGGTGGCAAGTATTCATGAAAAAGGTAACATTTGTGAATGGGCAGCATGAATTCTGGAAATAAACCAAAATATTACACAGTGCACCTTTAACATGTTGTCTTCTGGGCTTTTTTTTTTTTTTGTCATTTCAGATCCATGCAGAGTTGACGCGTTACCACTATGCCACTGCAGTTAAAGTTTCTTTCCCAGCTGGACCTTCACTGTGATGACCTGGTGAAAATCTTCCAGAAGAGGGGAGGGCAAACCGCAAGAAAACTGCAGTCAGTGGTAAGTAAAGGTGCCCCACTTCCTGTCCTTGAGGTGAACTTGTGAGTTTTCATCAATGCATTTATACCTGGTATGACTTGGCATTTCAATCCCCAGCCCTTCTCAACACACACAAACACGCGCGTTACCTACCGGTAGTTTGTTTACATGCATATACATATTCAAATTATTGC
The DNA here is from genome assembly GCF_034702125.1 of Engraulis encrasicolus. Classification (NCBI taxonomy): domain Eukaryota; kingdom Metazoa; phylum Chordata; class Actinopteri; order Clupeiformes; family Engraulidae; genus Engraulis; species Engraulis encrasicolus. The sequence goes on along the minus strand of NC_085859.1, from coordinate 47,533,009 downwards.
CTTAGTCTGACTAGGAGAACTGAGTTTTAAATATCGGACTATGCTTGTGAAGTGCAGGTAAATTTTGTCACACTGTTTCATCCTAACTGGACAGGGTTATTTTAGAGAAACGTTTCTTTCACCTATGTCGACCTGTAACATTTCTCTCTCTCTCTCTCTCTCTCTCTCTCTCTCCCCCCCCCCACTTTTTTTTTACCTAGGATTTCACTGCAGCTCAGGTGCAGCTCAGCAAACGGCCATGGGGATAAAGCTCTATGACGATGGACAATATGGACGTTCACATTGTGTGAGAAGGTGTTGGAAGTTCTTGGTGATCTTGCCTGTGGCTCTGGCTGTAGTGAGGCTTTTTGTTTTGGAATTATCTTGCCCAGAAAAATCTGTGTTTGAAAGAAGTCTGTAGTGAGGCCTCACACACACTTTACTTTAGTGTGACCTTTACCATCTAGTAACTTGGCCTGCTTCTTGGAGATCTTGACTGTGTGGCTCTGGCTTTAGTGACTGTTTGGGCTTTTCTTTTCTTTTCTTTTCTTACATTTTCAGAATGGATGCTAGCCACTCATCAGTTTTTATCCATTTCCAAGTATTCATAATGACTGGGAATATTACAATTCATACAAGGTGGGAAGGTGGCTGTTCACCATTTTGGATTTGTTGTAATGGACCTCTTTGGCGGCAAAACTTACTGTACTTTGATCAGATCAGTAAATATTAGTTTATTACTAAGGAAACATTCATGAAAAGATATAATTTGTGAATGGGCGACTGAAATGATATGCTGTATTTTTAAGTTACCCCAGAAAATGATAATGGTGCTAGAGGTTACAGTATCTGCCCGAATTGTCACTGAAAATTTTGCGTAGTGTGTAGTTATGCAAGACACTGCATATTGCGGTCTTCAGATTCATTTCAAAGAGCAAATTGTGAATGTGTTGCCTCTATTTAATGTAATGCGTAAAATGGATTGTGATTATGATCTGTGAATTCAGTCTGTTCTACTCATGTGTCTGACCTGCACTAAAGGTATATCCGATGTCATGAATCATTTGTTTAAATAAAAGGAAATTTGCAGTACATATATTTGTAAATGTAGTCTTGTTGCTGAATACCATTGGACATTGATTCCTTTACTTTGTGCACAGAGGTAATGTCCTAAAATTAGTTTAAAGCGATAAAAGGTACAACTCAGTCAGTTTACTCAAGGGGATGTGTAAGATGAGCTTATTTCCAAAAATCACTAAGCATTAAGTTATGCATGCATTTTTGCCAAGCAGGTAATGCCTTTGTATTACCTGGAAATGTGTTGTAACATGATTTCTTCAAATAACACAATATTATAAAAGTACTGAAATGTCACTGTTCCATCAAAATTAAGTGTTGGTTCAACATGATTTTAGCATGTAATATAAACCACACAACATGATTACAGTGCCACTGCACTCCATCAAAGTAAAGTGTTGGTTCAACATGATTTTATCATGTAATATAAACCACTCAACATGAATACAATGCCACTGCACTCCATCAAAGTAAAGTGTTGGTTCAACATGATTTTATCATGTAATATTAGCCAGAATTCTATGTGTAGATGCTGCCTGAAAATAAGGCATTCATGATGCCTATAAAAATACTGTCAGGTTTACATATAAGATTTGCGTGGGATTTATGTACGACTCTAAATCATGTAGATCCAACAACTTTTTTCTTTCAGTGTATTGGACATACCGTGAATGGAGTTCTAACTGATTTCTTAAATCCACGCCATGTGAACGGGATCGAAATATCCAAACAGATGTGATAGGGCCAAGAGCATAGTCGTAACTACCCTTGAGGACACAGAGGTCATGTCCTCAGTATTTTTTTTTTCAGAAATGTAACATTTATCTATGATTAACATCGATATATGATCAACAATTATTAATTCAGTCTTTATACGGCACCCTTATGTCACGTGTGTTATTTTGCATTTGATTTATTTTGCTGTGTTGTGTTAATCCACTTCTTTTTATGTTGCTGTGTTTTGATTTTGCATTGATTCTCACTTTGTGTGCTTTAGTTAACTCCCTGTGCTTCCTAGTGTCAATCTGATAATGAGGGACAATGGACCAATTAACTTTCCACCAATCTGGTGAGTAGGCCAATTAGTGTGGTACAGGTGTGTTGTGTTACTGCACCTCTATTTAAATGCCAAGACAGGTGATGACGGGAGATGCCAGACACAGAGTTGCAGAGCGGGAGCAGGCAGGTTGACCGAGCTCAGCAGAGGGGGAAGCCACAGCGGCAGTGGATGGACGAAGACTGGACATTGCGGGTTGATTGACTTTGTCTGCGCCCATGAAGAGGCTACGGAGAAGCCTGTCCAGGACCCTGGCTGCTGTTATGGAGGTTAGGCGCTCACCACGACTCCAGGCCATGGACTCTGTCTGTGCCCGGCCGAAGTAAGTGGCTACGAGCCCATTGCACTAATTTCATGTTTGGCTGTGCTGCTTGGACCCCCCTCGCTGCCGAGTTCCTTTCATTGTTGCAGGTCCGGTGTGACTGAACTGGGTTCGCTCGCTACGCTTGCTGCCCTCCCACTGGTTGGACTGCAGTTTCACCATGGCGGTGATGTTCCTCAGCTGACCGCCTGTGCTCCTGCTCGCTGCATGCCCTGTGTCTACGCTGCTGTACCTGCTGCTGGCCCCGAGTGTACCTGACACTGGCTATCCGAACTACCGACTGTGACTGAGAGCCTGCAAACTCCTGGTTGAAGTATGATGGCTGAAGACGGGTTCCTGTGGTTGGGAGAAGTGGCTGCAGAAGATCATTCCTACCGGCTGGTGGTAGGCTATGGGACTGATCAAAGGACATTGAGACTCATGGGAAGGGGTAGGCTAGTGTGGACTTTGGACTTGGACTTTCAACGGTTTTAATATTGTTGTATTTATGGTGAATAAATGTGAAACCATATCCTTGTGTCTGTGATCATTCCTCTGCCTGCCACATTCTTGTCCATCAATGGTGTTGCCTGGTCACGGGCAATTGTTAACCCAAAATTAGCTAAAACAAATTACTTGACCCCTGTGACACTTATTCCTCAAGCCAGGGAAGAAACAAACTTAAGAGTTTGACTGAAGAGCTTGGAGCATTCTATGTATACAGTATGCAGTACAGCACACAGTATTTGACCTCTGTATTTGAAAATGTCTCGTTACGGCCCTGGCCAAGAGCAACCCTGGTGAAACCTAAACAGAATCTTCCCCATTATCATTAGACCTTGGTATAACCAAGAATAACCTCAGACTCAGCAGGTACTGTATGGCAGTCTGAGGAACAGGTCTCATCACATGCAGGGAGGTACAGTTGGTAGACAAATATTTTTTTCGTCTTTATCAAAGTTTGTCAATTTTGAAAACATTCACCACAACCGGAACAGATAAACATTCAGTGGGCCCGCGAATATTGTACAAGGGAATTGGACCAGTTCAGCACCTGTAACAGGCTCCAGTGGATAACCAGGCTGGAAGCCCTAACCTCTTTTTTTAATACTTTATTGCAAGTTTATTCAAGTCAACATTTTCATCTGATCATTCGTGGGTTCAACTTGCAGACATTTTCTTTTTTGTGTATATAAAGTGATAACATAAATGGTGACAAGTGCATTAACAAATATGCCTGTGTGTAGGGGGGAATTAGGTGCTAGGAGGAAAGAAAGGGGAAAAAAAAAAAAAAAAAAGACCATAGGTAGAGGGAAGTGTGTGCGTGTGTGTGCGTGTGTGTGCGTGTGTGTGCGCGTGCGTGCCTGTGTGTGTGTGCGCGGTTTTAGGTAGATGCTCTTTTTGTCTTATATTTTTATCAATCAGTTTCCCTAAAGTATCTTACTATTTTGTTTATTATAGTGTTTGGGTATAGTTTGTACCATTTATGTAGTTGATTTCTGGAGTTTAAGGTAAGTTTTTCCATATTTAAAATATTTTCTATTGTGTTATGCCATTTGTCCAGGTCTGGTGGTTTTGTTTGTTTCCATGCTTTTGTTATTTGTTTTATTGCGGCAATACGTATAATATTGAATAACTTGTGATTCGTTGTAGTGATTTCTCTTGGAAGATTTATGCCTAATAAGTTATCTACAGTCAAAACTTGTTTAATTCCACATACGTATTTTACCGCTCTTTCAAATCCCTCCCAAAATCCTTTCAGTACTGGGCACATGAAAAATATGTGACCATGGTTTGCATTCCCTTACATCTGTCTGGTGTAATGAAAAATCTGTGCTGCAGTTTCCATGCAAATTCGTTCCGGTATTTTGAGTGTGTAATTCTAATGTTTCTTTTTATTGAATCCATCCAGTCTTCCATTGTAATGTCGATATTTAATTCTTCTTGCCATTTATGTTTTACTTCAGATTTAACACATGTAAGTTTTTGTGCTAAATTGTATATTTTTGAAAGCTTATTTTTTTCTGTAAATCTGTTTTCCCTCAAATATTGTATCAATTCATTTTCCATTTCGTCTGGTGGGTGCTCCTTAATATAACTTCTTATTTGTAGGTACTTAAAGAAATATTTTTTATCCAAATTAAACTTAAAGGTAATATTTTCATATGATTCAACTACTTGTTGGTCAAAAAAATGTGCATATGTTATGAGGCCTTTAGCAGCCCAGTGATTCAAAATTTGATCCATTTTATTTGGTGGAAAGTCAGGATCATGTGCCATCTCTCTTAGATATACTAGGTTATCTCTTATTTTCAGTCTTCTGCAAGCTCCTTTCCAATTCCTCATTGTATTGAAAACACAAAAGCTATGTCCTGAATAGTTGTTTTGTGCTTTACTGGCAGCCCTAACCTCAAGGGAGTTATCACCCGTAACTTAACTCAAACTGAAGAAAAGGAAAAGAAAAGGTTCATTGCATCAACACATCATTGCATTCGATTACATCAAACACGTGCAAAATTATGGGGAAATCCCCAGTAATCAAAACATAATTCACATAGAAAATAAAAAACTGAAATTGAAAGGAACACAGCAAAACATGTATAATGAAACGAAGGGGAAACCGCTAAGAGGAGGGGAGTTGGCCCAGTTACCAGTCAGCTGAGTGCAGAGGTAGTAGGCAAAAGAAAACAAAATACAACAAATACAAACAAACAAAAGGACAAGTAAGCCAAGCAAGTAAGCAAGCAAGCCCATGCAAGACTGCAAACAAAACGAACCCAAAACAGAAGAGACACAGACAAACACCTCCCGACACACACAGCACACACACACACACGCACACGCACACGCACACGCACACACACACGCACACACACACGCACACGCACACGCACACGCACACACACACACACACACACACACGCACACGCACACGCACACGCACACGCACACGCACACACACACACACACACACACACACACACACACACACACACAGTCTCCATTTCTCACAGACTTCACCCCCCCCCCCACACACACACACACACCCTACACAAAAACACAGATGCAACACAGATGCCCGTTGCAAGCAGCCCGCTTAGCGTGAAGCTCCAACAGCGTCTTCAGCATTGAAAAAAAATCTACATGATCAAGGTAGGCCTCAAATCTGTTCCCACTTCCCACCATGTATATGTGCCAGATGCACTCCACTTCAACACCTCCACTTCCTCCTCCTTTCATTCATAAACAGCTCATTACTTAGTTTGAACACACCTGTTCTTAGCTACTTGACCTACCCAGGTGAAAAACCCATATACTTAAAGTGTACTTTTTTTGACCGTACTTAGTACAAAGTGTACTATTTTCGGCGATTTAAAGTGCGCTTCATTGCACTATTAGTGCGCTGAAGCACTACTAAAGCAGTACTTCAGCACACTTGCAGCACACTGAGGATGCTAAATTGGCACCGCTTTTGGACAACTTTAAGTGCACTACAAGCATACTTTTGAAAGTATGCTCCAAACACGCTTTTCATGCATTCGTATGGCATTAAGTGTGCTTGAGTACACTTCTATAACATTTTATTGTTACTAGAAGTACAATAAAAGTATATTAACTTCATGCTTCTTTGGACTACATTGGAACATTTTAAGTATGTAAAAAGTATATCATATTAATTATTTTAAATATATTACAGGTATGCTTGAAGTATATTTACAGTACACTCCCAAATACAACGAATAATATAAATGTAATACTACAATCCATGCTGGTTCTCTGAGCTTGTACATTACAGACAGCCACATGTCACAGTAGTGATACAGTATGCATGCCTAGCACGACTGACATTTACAATCATTGCATTGTTACAGAGATTTCAGATACACATTTCACTTTATTTCATTCTTGTTCCACCTTCCTGTAGTTGATCATTTGAATTGATCACAAATGGTGACCCTTGATTCTTTGTTTGAACAACTAGTTCCAACTCACCTCTCACCATGACATCATGGGAAGTGTGAGTCTATATATACCAGAACATATACGTGACCATCATAATGACGGTGGGAACATGGCCATTTTTTGTGTACCACTTTAAAATGTTAAAACTCCTACAATGAATGCAGAATATAACAATGAGTAATATTTTCATGCAAACCAAGGATATTCCTTAGAGGTTAATGGATTTCTGTTTGAGAAATTTAGCTCCAAGAAGTGCATTGCATGATGGTACATGCATGATGATGCATGATGGGTAAATGCACTTTGTGTAAGCACACTTTGAATATATTTGGATGAAGCACAATCATGGTGCACTTAGAAAAAGTATACTTCCAATATGTTAAAGTGATTTACTTTAAAGCGCACTATAGAAAATCACACTTCGAAGTCACTTGGGTGAAGTATAATCAAAGTGCACTTAAAAAAAGTGCAATTGCAATATGTTATTAAAAAATACACTTTTAGTAAGTTCACTATTAGAACACTATTAGTATATTCCTCTAAATACACTTTAGCCAAACATCTTCTAAGTGCACTTTATGTATGGTTCGCAAAGTGTACTTTCTTTGAGAGCAACTTAATTACATCTAATTTTAAGTACACTTTAAATAAGCATATTGTAAACATACTTTTTCTTAGCACAAAAAGTGTGAGTGCGCTTTTAACATGCTAAGTACACTTCAGTCGTGCTTTTATTGTACTAAATTGAACCACTTTTTCACCTGGGTACTTTGCAAAAGAAGTGTGCTCCAGTATAGTAGAGCACCCACACTCATGGCTAGAGTTCAGATGACCAGTGGCCTCTTGGCTAACAGGTTTTTGTAGATCCTCTTGGAAGGAAAATTCTCCAACAAAACTATGAAGACTGCATCATAATTATGAGCTTGGAATGGATATTTTCCAATAGTGGAGAGCGGTATTCACAAGATATCAACACAGCATTGCTGCAATACATGTTTTATTTTTCATTTGGCCAAGTAGGGGCCCCTGTGGCTGACGCCATGTCTAGCCTTTGCGTTAATCTGGCCCTGTCCATATCAAATACGACATGGAACTCTGACACCTAGGCCAAACAGATGACGGAACATTTAATGTCCTCTCTAAGTCTAAGGGTTTCCCATCTCTGCTTTCACTTCCTAGGCTGAAATGCCAGATATAAAGAGTCTTAACAATTTATCATGTCAGCATTGTGTGACTATCTTTCATGTTTGCGTTTTCACGGAAGTGCATTTGGCACAGTGTTGTGCTGCACTGGAAAAGATCCTTCAAGATAATCTTTATAAAACCACACAATTAGGAGTATCTGAAAGTGTTCCTGAATATTTGAAGGAGTTTCACTTTACACACATGTCCTATAAGGCTGCCATCTCCAACCCATAGAAAAGAAGTAGCTGCCTTCCAGGTCAGTACACAATGGGTGCCGCCAGCGGGGAAAAGGTGTTACAGATTCTAAGGGCCCAACAGCACTGACAGGGCCCCTTGAAGGATACTGATAACAACATTTGTTATTTTGGAGGCCCAAAATTTGAATCTTTCATGGGTGGCAACATTTTTAGAGGCGCCTCTGTCAGTACAGTAGGTCAGACTACGGTCAGTTTCACCGTTTTTCCAGCAGTCCCTTTACTTTTTCTGAAAAAGTACATGTATATCTCTTGTCAGTATGTACGGCTGGTTAACCCAGTAAGACATGCCCCAAATTAGCTGTTACCAGAATGCTCATCGGTGTGTGTGCAGTTCTTCCTTGTCTGACTCCGACATGAACTTTATGCATTGACCCTGCACCCAGCCAAAAAGGAATTGGATGTGTGTGGTAGGCCTATCTGACTGCGCCACAGAGAATGTGAACAACGGGTGTTTGTGACAATTATTTTCACACGCTCAGATTCACATAGCATTCAAATGGCACCAACTTGCAGTCAGAGGGTGCATTTCCAAGAAAACGGAAAAGGCAGACAAGAGGAATCAAAACAAGGACATGTGAAAGTGAAAGCAGCTCTTCCCGTGGATACGGAATTTAAATAAAAAAAAAATAAAAAGAAGAAGTGGTTGTGGAAATCGGCGTTGAAAGTTGAAAGCCTGTGGTTGGGAGGACTGAATATATACCGGGCACGTTTGTCAGTTTTGCATCAGTTCCAACACCTCCACTCTCAGAGCAACAACAGCCGCAGCCGCCGTCTCAGCTCCTCATCTCAGTCATGAAGTCAGCAGTTCTCCTCGCCCTCCTGGCCGTCCTCCTCTTTGGACTTGTGAAAGGTAGGCTGTGTTTGGGCATAGAGTTACTCAATATTTAAGCCTCTAACCATTCTTTTTCATTTAATGACAAAGTAATTGTCTCGATTTTTTCAAGAATGCCTTTGTATGGGGACACCATGTGGTTTTCCCCCTCCTTAGAAAATTGGTCCTGTTTAAAAAGTAGTATTTGAGGGAAATTAACTTCAGTTTCCTAGAGTCAAATCACTGAGCACTTGAAGGCCTGGGGTTAGTAGTAACAGTGTTGCTCACCTCAGGGGAAGTCTTGAGGCCCAAACCTACAGTGTCTTTGATCTTGATGTTTCCAGGACAACGTATTTCTCGAAGATGCCGGTGCCAGGGTCCACTCAGGAATGCTGTTCGGCCCAACCGCATCCAGAAGGTGGAAGCTATACCTGCCTCACCCTCGTGCCCCAACTTAGAAATCATGTAAGTCTTATTATCATACACAGGGACATGGGAGTACTGCTGCTGTGTATACCAAGGCTTGTCGCACCAGCAGTGCCTTTTTGCAGGATGTATACTATATGTAGGCCTACCTTCTAAAGTACAATATGATGTCATACCGTTTTAGGTACAAAAAAATGAAAAAAACCAGATACTTCTTGTAGGTATAATACTGTACACCACAGAATACCACATTACTCCTTGAAAAAAGCATTACGTATAACATTATAGGAGGTAAATCACTGACCTGCAAAACTACCGTTACAAAGTGTTACTCTGTGTGCACATACTGACAATGACCTGCATATGGCCTGCATGCCACAGTGAAGCTACAGGACTGTCTGTCTGATCTTTCGTATCTCTAATATGTTTTCAGTGTCAAGTTGGAGGATGGATCCAAAGCATGTCTGAATCCCCAGAGTAATTTTACCAAGCGTTACATGGAGTCACTACTCAAAGCACAAGGTACTGAGCTTTTTATTGTTTTACTTTCATATAGCAAAGACGATGCTTGGCCAAGATTTCAAATACACTAGTCCAATTTACGGTGTTGTGTTCGTGTTTCTCCCTATTGGCAGAGTGCTGTCACTTAAATGCCTCCTTGTCACTTAGTACTTACAATGTTGCGTGATATTGTGTGACACATGTGACATTGTAAAATAACCTGTTTCTGTAGTACAGTGTGTTTTTTGTATTCTGTAATGGTCATTCATCTTTTCATTATGTCTTTCAGCCAAGGCCAAAGAAACTACAACTGAGGCCGATGCAAGCAGTGAGTTCACAACCTCCTCGCCAGAGTCACCAACTATTACCATGGAAACAGCAGCTACTGATAATTTCACCTCCAGTCGTGCCGATGCAAGCAGTGAATTCACAAACTCCTCGCCAGAGTCACCTACTATTACCATAGAAACGACAGCTACTGATGATTTCACCACCAGACGTTAAGCTACAAATCTTATCTGCCAGTCAAAATAATTCAACATGAATGCAGTTTCTGAAATCTCTGATGCAAATTTCACCATAACTCAAATTCTTCCGTGGCACAGAACTATGTCTTGCTTTGTGGAAGTGGTATTTTTCTTTCTCCGTTTAAGGATTGTTGAAAAGTCTGTGACTCATGTAATTTAAAATGAGGTATTTTTGTAAAATGTTAAGTATGCCCTTATTTAAATGTACATAAAATACATAAATAAATAAACACATGTTCTAAAGGTACCTTTCAGTCTTGGTGACTTTAAATGTAAAATGTTGTGCAAAATGATTAGCCTATCAAATTATAATATACACACACAGGGGCATAGCAGCAAATTGTGGGCCCTATTTACAACCAGCTCAAATGGGCCCCCCCTCCTCCCCCCTGCCAAATATCGACATAAATTGGACTGTGTATCGGGCCCCTACATGGGGCCCTAGTGACTCAGTCACACTTTAGCCCCCTGAACGACACCCCTGTACACAAACATGTGACATTGCATTGTATTAAGATCTTCAACTAAGGAAAGCTTTGAATAATTTATCAACTCATCATCATTGTTATCACAGCTAACTACAGGGAGGCATAAATGCAATAGATACTTCGTTACTTTGCAGTTGACTGCTGTAGGGCTTAGGCCTGTAGTGTATGGGCCTGCCAGATGCTTCAATCCGGCACCAGACTTGTGAAAAAACTAAGCATGTCAAAAAAAAGGTGACGCTTTACTTTAAGGTTTGCCTACAGTTACCATACGTTATTACTGCGTACTTTCTGGGTAATAACAGGGTAACAGAGAGAAGTTACATGGTATCCAACTGGTAAAAATGGGGTAATTACAAAGTAAATGCAATGAATTGGGTAACAGCAGGGTAACAGAGAGAAGATTCTAAACAGAATTTTGTTGCTCGTCACTTACAGTCCATGCTCCTGATATACCTGCGGTCATCCAACTTGAGAGGAGCGACTGCAATGTGATTCTAATATGAAACAGACATTTGACATATTTTGCAATTATGTTACTGGTGCGGCCCACATAATATAAGATCAAATTGGTTGTATATGGCCTCTTGGCCGAAACTAGTTTGACTCCCCTGGTGTAGACAGAGTCAGATGACTTGGGTTGCATGTTGTTTAGATATTTTACTGAACTTGTACTGTAATATGTAGTATCCTCTCAACGCATCACTTTTCGGCTAAAGGTAGGCCCTTTTACCAATTTAGAGTATATCATGAACAGTGTTTTCACTTGATTCATGTTTACGGCTGTTGCCATCAGAGGCGGACTTTCAATTAGGCAAACCTAGGCAATTGCCTAGGGCCCCAGCCAACTCTGCCCTCCGTAGGGGCCCCAACTGTCACACCAGTCACAGGAAACACACAAAAAAGTAGGCTTGATCTTCATTTGTCACTTGTGTCAAGTAAACAAAGATGAAACACTAAAATATATAATGTTGATATAATGATATGCATATACTATAATGTCTATACTTTTGACTGCCCCATGTTTTATTTCGCCTTGGGCCCCAAAATGGCAAGATCCGCCCCTAGTTGCCATTAAGCGTTGATTTTGCCAATGTAGAGTTGGTAGACCTTCAGATGTAGTCACAGCAGAAATAATAATCGCGTGGAAGTGTCAATTATGGTCATATGATTTTATAAAAGGCACATGACACTTTTATGAAGAAACCTTCAAGTAAAGTGTTGTCTTAAGCAAAAACCAACCGGTCCCAGGCACTCAAGGGCAACTGAGGACGGGCATATGTTCTTTATTAATGGCTCTAATATGTTTGAAGGTGCACTGCCACTGTGTATGATGAGTAGATATTGCACTATGTTGAGATCATTGAAACTGTGCTGCTTATTGCCAAATGTAATCTTTTCATGAATAATTTACTGCATAATAAAATAATATTTACAAGTATGATAGTATAGTTAGTTTTGCAGATAACAATGTCTACTTTTGGAAATTCAAAATCGTATTTGTGGATGTGTAACATTTCTGAATGGGCAGCATGAATTAGATGTAGTCTTCATCAGGTTTTTTTTTAAAAGGTGCACAGTCTAAACTTTTTAGAAGGCTTAGTTTATTTCTATAATTCATGATGAAAACCTATTTTAGTAATGTTCAGACACTTTTAATGAATGTACTCCTTTCTTCTTTTGGATGAGTGCTAGGACCTACTGTTTTTTGTTTGTCAGACTTTTTTGCTACACCTGAGCACCAGGTTGAATATTCTCTCTATAAAGTGTTACCCTAGCTATGTTTCCCCATCACTGTTTTAGACACACATACAAAGAAATGAGCTTGTCCTTCCGGCACCTTTTTGCATAATAGTTATGTACACTCAACAGTACCTTTAGATAAAGTTTGGTGTTGTAAAGGATCTTTTTGGTTCCCTTTCGGATAAGGAACCGTTGTACCCAGAGCTATAACCCCACAGATGATCACATCACTATACCTTCAAAGGTACATTGGCTATCAGAAAGTGTAAGCTATAATTGTTCCGAAAAATACTGCCAGTGTAAAAAAAATAGATACATAGCCTAACAACAGGGAGAGGTAAATGCATCACTCTAGGTCCTTAGAGTTTCCTAAACATAACATTCTAGAGATGAATGCATCACTCTAGGTCCCTAACTTCGGATCGCTTCCACACATATCATGCTCCTGCCATGCCTCTCTACAGGGCTGTACAACCAAGTGGGTTATATAAAATGAATTAGGAGGAATGAGGCTTTCACAGATAGTGGCATCATGACATTTGACCAATCAGCAGTGGCCTGGAGCCTGTCAAAAAAAATCGCTTGGAAGTTGAGATTTGTGTGACCTCGGAAGGACTAACTTAGCATTCATATGAGCCTGATAGTAATAAAATCCTTAATTAGTGTATATAAATAAACTAAACTAGTGCAGTTTCACTGACAGAGCAGCCAGATACGATTGTGCTACTTTATGAAAACAACACAATATCTTCAGGAGTCAAAGACATACAAATGCCTCCTCAGTAGTTTCACTTTCATTTTCCAATGAAGCACTGCAGTCTTATGAGCTAATGGACATCCCCCTTAAAAAAAGCAGGGATTTCCCAGAGCTAACATCCGCCGTCCTACATCATAGCTGCCCCCACCCACCACGCAGACACACCTCCCCACCACTCTGACCATAGAGTATATAAAGGTGGCCTCATTGCCTTATTGGCATTAATTTACTTTCCACTGTGGGACAATAAGCTTGGAGTCTGCAGCATCACATCCAAAGATGAATACCATCACAGTGACTCTACTTCTGCTGTTAGTGGCTGCACTGACCATTAACGGTAAGATTCTTTTTTTTTTTTTTGGTTTGATGATGACAAAAAAATTTTGACCATGTTTTTAGAATACCTGTCATGTACAGACATGTAGGAATTCCTTGAGGGAAGGAATGCAGATAATGGACTTAAATGTCTCCATGTCATGTGTTACAGAATTTAGGATTAAGGCTTCTACCATATATTTGATCAATTAGTGTGTGAAACACAATATGCTAGATGACCCCTCCTCCTCAAAGTTAAACGTGTTGTCTAGTTTAATATGGGTTAGTCCTTTTTGTTATTATGAACACACTGGGTCTGTTGTAACTCTGCCCTTTCTGTCTCCGCCAGGTGCACCGATGAACACTCGTCAGCGCTGCCTGTGCAATCGGATCCAGAAGACTGTGAGATGCCCCAACATCTCAGAAGTGCGCCACTACCCCCCTAGCCCATACTGTCACAGGACCGAGATAGTGTAAGTTTTAGAAATAGTAGGCTAATTTTCGAGTGGGTGCATGCATCCAAAGTAACATTTTGCATGTGCCAGTTAGACAATAAGGTCAGACATAGGTCTGCACACTGCACTTATGTTCCTTTTATTTTGTCGAAAACAAAAGTTTCTGTCTCCCAGGATCAGACATATTCCAGGGAGATTGAAATGTTATTCTTAACCAAATAAAGTGCGGTCTTCTGGACCAGCTTGTCTGGACTAGTAAGTGCAGTGTGCACACCAAACTTTTTCCCATGGTTAAAAATGGCATCCTGTTAATGGATTTAAAAGCTGTAGTTAATTGACTAAATGTCTACATGTGTGATCATGAATAAGATCACTTATTTGTACCCATCCTTCTCCCCAGTGTGAGGCGGAGAAAAGGAGATCCGGTGTGCCTTGATCCTGCGTCAAGACTGGGCAAGAGGATCCTTTCCTCCAACTTATCCCCTCTACAATGGCACTCTGTGAAATGTGGACAATAGACAATAATGTTGACATATTCACAACATGTTTCAACCATTTGATAATTTATGACTCTTTTTAATTTAATTTGTTGTGTGCCTTGTTATTCATGTTTTTCTATGGGGGGAGGGGAGTCTCACATTGTGCTAGTTGCAAATGAAAGATGTGGGTATTTGATCATAGTATAAGCTGTCTATAAAGTAAAGCTGTCTGTAAAGTACACTGTGAACTGGGAAATATGTAGGGATTTTTTTAAATGTTGTTGTAAATAAAACTCTTTTGATGTAACTTTTACGTTTTTTTGTGATTTTTCTTTAATAATTGTGACCAAACCTTTCCATTGTAACATAGAGTGTACATAGTCTATCTATAATGCTCATCTTTATATGGAAGTAGATTATTATGTTTGCTGAGAGTAAACAGATATAGGATAATCATATCATTCTTACATCGTTGACACTGTAGGATTTTTTTGTTTCATTACGGCAAAGATTTTTTTAATCTTTCATTGTGAGTTTTACTGGTGGTAGGCTGTGGTATTTCTTTAGACTGAGTTCAACGTTTCACAATGGACAAATTAAATGGTCATTTTCAAACCAAATAAGTGAATGCAACCAATCATAATACAAACAAGGGCACAGCAAAAGATGAAGACATAGATGGTGAACACACCTGGATTCTGTAATACTCTGCTACAGCAATGACAAAATGATGTATGGCTTTAAATTATTTTAACTAGGCCTATTATGTTATCTGCATTTTGTCTTTCCTTTGTTTATGTTTTCCATTTCTTATCACTCCTAAGTGTCCAGATGAGGGAAATGTCCAACTTTCCCTTTCCACTTCCCCAAGGCCCTCATCCTACTGATTGTCCAAACATGCGTAAAAATAGACATTGAAAAAGGAAAAGCAAAAGGAATGCTGCCCTGACTTGTCAGTCTTGTCTGCCTCAGCATGACCTACTGTGTTTCAGTGTTGTGCTGTGCTGTGCTGTGCTGTGCTGTGCTGTGCTGTGCTGTGTTGGGTTGGGTTGGGTTGGGTTGGGTTGGGTTGGGTTGTGTTGTGTTGTGTTGTGTTGTGTTGGGTTGGGTTGGGTTGGGTTGGGCTGGGCTGGGCTGGGCTGGGCTGGGCGGTGCGGTGCGGTGCGGTGCGGTGCGGTGCTGTGCTGTGCTGTGCTGTGCTGTGCTGTGCTGTGCTGTGCTGTGCTGTGCTGTGTTGTGTTGTGTTGTGTTGTGTTATGTGGGGGAATGGTGCACAGTGGGGACAAGAGAAACAAATCTGAGACTGGCTGTGCTGGAGGCAGAAACCAGTGTGTATAAATCTGAAGGGTTATATTTCTCTGAAAGCTTACATTTCAAATCTGAAGGGTTGCATTTCAATGTCTTAACTCCGTAGTGTGGTTAAGTCGGTCCTTCATTTCAAAAACACAATTTTCACAGACAAGCTTCATTCACGGCACTGACTATAAATATGTCAATTTATGGAAATTATTCAGCTTCGATAAAAATGTGCTGATTTATGAAATAATCACATTGATTTTGTATCGCATTAACCCAAATGACATGTGAGTGGAACAGATGAGTTCCAATAAATTCAACCAGATACAGTAAACAGAATTCACATGTCTGTTCTGAGTTGTCTGTTGTGCAGTATGGCTATGTGGTGTGATGGCGCCCCCCAGTGAACAATGTGATATAAGCAAACCATCTCTCACGCACGCACGCACGCACGCACGCACGCACGCACGCACGCACGCACGCACGCACGCACGCACGCACGCACACACGCACACACACACACACACACACACAAGAGGGACTTGCATGTTAGACCTATTATGACAGTAAAATAAATGGCCTGTTGCCCTGCATTAACATATTCTTCAGATTTTGTGCTTGTCTTTCTCCGGTTTTGTTTTACTACTTAATGAACAGGTAATATGATCAGGGAATGTATGGATAGAGACATTCCATCCCATAACATCTTCACTTATATGGCTGGACCAAATGGTCAGCCACGGATACAGAGAAGGAAAGAAGTATCAGGGAGAAAATAAGGAAGGACGGTTTGAGAAAATTGCAATATTTTCTGCTGCTAAAATATGTTAAGACGGACAGAAAAAAAAGAAAAAACAAGTTTGAGTGTGATCCACTTCTCCTTTCCCCAATATTTATCCGACTGGAGAAATACCATAGAAGAGTGCAGGGTATATGAAATATACTAATATAAAACCAGAAGAAAGAAAAACAGAAGAGAATACAGAAAGCAGGAGTGCAAGAGACACCAGGAAAGGGAAGAAATGTTAGTAAAGAGAGAGTGAAAGGGCAAACGAGGAGAAAAGAGCAAACATCAATGAAGAAGACTTGTTACAGTTTATGGATCGCTTTACTTTCCCCCAAACTTATCTTTTCTCTGACAAAAATGACACTCAGTTATAGTGGGCAGTTATGGGTAAACGGTTAGGGCATCAAACTTGTAGCCCAAAGATTGCCAGTTTGACTCCCGACCCGCCAGGTTGGTGGGGGGAGTAATTAACCAGTGCTCTCCCCCATCCTCCTCCATGACTGAGGTACCCTGAGCATAGTACTGTCCTGCCGCACTGCTCGCTTGGGGCACCATTGACTGCTGCCCCCTTGCACAGGAGTTGGAGTTTCGCATTTGGGCTTTCACTTCACTTTCACTCCATTGCATTCATCTTTTAGCCTCTAGATGTCACTGTTGCAATTAAAATTGATGAAGGACCAGGTTACACAATAGGTCACATTCATCTGGGGACATGACTGTAAAAAACTGTCTTTGACCATATACAGTCTAAGTGAAAGTATAATCAATGCCAATATCAGAGGACGTCTTTTACATATAATGGTTACAATGATCAACCCATACTTTTTTTAAACTCTCGGTTGTCTGGCTTCATAGAAATTGGGGAAAAGAGTACCAATGAATCAGAAATGTGATTGTATACTTTATTGATTGCAAAGGAATTTAAGGTCTGCAGCTTTACATAATGGACATCAATGCTCCTACCAATCCATCAATTCACAAATGCACCAATCCACAACCATAACAACTTATACTAATGCCACATCACACTTTAAAAATATGTA
The DNA here is from genome assembly GCF_034702125.1 of Engraulis encrasicolus. Taxonomy (NCBI): domain Eukaryota; kingdom Metazoa; phylum Chordata; class Actinopteri; order Clupeiformes; family Engraulidae; genus Engraulis; species Engraulis encrasicolus. Next base: position 47,515,565 of record NC_085859.1, on the reverse strand, counting down.
ACCACATTTGTAGCATTCATGGAAAACGTAACCATTTATGTGAAGGTGAGCTATGCTGGTACCTCTGAAACTTACAATGTTGTTTCTTCAGTTCCATGATCATGTCTCAAGGGAAGATAACTAGATGTACCTGCTTGTGACTAGACAATAGAAAACAGGCCCCAAGTAGGCCTAGGGAATATCGAATTTGTTGTACATTCTAATAGTCCACATTCTAACCTTTATAATGGTATCATCACATACACATGGGATTCTGGTAATATTTGACGAAGCCCTCAACATGCACATTCTGGAAACAATTAAAAAAAGAAAAAGAAAAGTCTTTATTTATACTCAGCTTTGTCTGTGCCTACTTGTGGCCTGTTTTGTTGTGGCTAGTCACATTTTCCAATTTTCTATTCATACCATCCTCAGTCATCTGATAACCTCAATCATAAAACCGGTACTGTAATCCTTGTCACCAGTTGTCAGTGTTCAGAGCCAAGCTGGCCTGGCCCAGAAGTGGCTGCCACATTGCACTTACACATTGTCCTGCAAATCTTAATGAATTATGGTCCTTTGGAATGTAATGGGTAAATGGATAGGGCGCCAGGCTTGTAGCCCAAAGGTCGCCAGTTCGACTCCGGCTAGGTTGGTGAAGGGAGTAATTAACCAGTGCTCTACCCCATCCTCCTCCATGACTAAGGTGCCCTGAGCATGGTACCTTCCCGCCGCACTGTTTCCTTGCGGCGGCATTGGGGGCTGTCCCTGTTATCAATGGCTCTGGGCTGTCCCCTTGCACGGGTGAGGCATATATTCAATTTTGTTGTGTGCAGTGAATTCTTGTGTGTTATGGAGTGCTGTGTCACAATGCATGGGAGTTGGAATTTCCCTGGTGGGCTTTCACTTTCACTTTTGCTTTAGTGGCCATCTCTGGTACATCTACAACACACGACATCAGGGCTGTCAAACTCAAATTGACCAATCTGGAACAAACAGGCCAAACAGGCTCAATATTTATTTTTTCTTTTCAACGGAATAAAATTGTGTGTACCTGTGCATACCCATATTTCATACTCATATTTAAATTTCACAAACAGATTCCCATCATGGTTCAAATATGACAGTATATTCTGTTGCATATGAGTGTAAGCTGTTTCACTGACGTGGGCCCACTCACCAAATTTCATGTTCAAATCTTATGCCATTCCTGCACTACATAGTATGCCAAAGGTGCCACTGCAGATTACACTATACATTACATTATGCTTAGCTGACACTTTCATCCAAGATTTACAGGGTATAGGCTACAGTCATTGGAGCAATGTGGGGTTAGGTCACTTGCTCAAGGGCACTTCAGCCATGGAGAGAGGAAGGTGTTGGTAAGGGTGGGGATTGAACCTGCAACTCTGTGATCTACAACCCAACACCCTAACCATTACAACACAGCAGCCCCACTATACATGGAATTTAAAGGCAAACACTGAGTCGGACCAGCAACGATCTAAATGAATTAAAGAATCTTTGGTCGGACCTATTGTTATTAATTTGGTTTTACTAGCTTGGTGTAGCATCAGTGTTGGAGGTTATCAAACAGAATTTGTCACAAAGCTTAAAAAAATCAATTAGGCCTTTACACCAGTTTAGAAATAATGGCTTGGCTGGCTGAGAAACCCTAGCCTGGGCGAATAGCCGACTTTTGACTCCGTCAATCAGTCTGGCAAAAGCCATGAGGAATCCGTCTCCGTGGACGATGGGAGATGGTCTGATCTTACTCTATCATTTAAATTAATTGAAGTTCCAATCTTAAATTAAAACCCATATTGTGCTTTATTAGCATGCCTGTTACGTTATAGCGTCGCAAAATCATACAAATAACAAAACGAAAGTGTGAAGTTACCTTAACCAATCAGTAACGGAGCTCGCGGGTGAGTTCTACATCACCACTCTCAACTGTTTGCTGATTGGCGAATCACTGAGAGAACCGAGCTCGAGGCTTTTGCCAGACGATGTGCGGAGCCAAAATCTTTGGGTGGAGTACAGAGGATGGCGTCGCGAGGCTAGAGAAACCCACCAAAGTTGAAAGACTTTATCTCTTTTTACAGACAAAAAAGTGGCTTGTTGCACTATAAAACAGAGACAGCCTCGCAGGATCAATCATTGAATGACACATGCAACTATATTCCTTTGATATAGGCTGACATGAAGATAGGATTACCAAGACAGAACATTAAAGACTTCTGACTGACACTCTTGTCCTGCATATGTCACGCCCCATGCAGCTTTGGTACTGGTTGGTAAAGAAAGAGTGACTGCTTCAAAAGTCAAATAAAAAAATGAGTACACTAGCATCCTACACCTTGGAGACATGCAGTGTGGGAATAGAAAGATGCTTGTTGCTGGCAGGTTGTAGTAGACACTCTTGCAATGTAGCACCTGCTACTTTGGTCCCAGGCTATGAAGACGTTCCCAGACTGGCTAATATCAATCTGGTCTCATTATGGCATTTTGAACTAAGCTACAGTCTGAATTAGTTTTGGCGTTTCCATTTTGACTTCAACTAGGTTATTTCCCCAATCAGCAAAGGTGGAGAGTGGAGCATAGCTCTGCGAGAGACTATTGATTTCTGGCCAGAAATAGACTACTATTGCCAAAATAGTGATAGCATTCCAGCCAACACGCAGACACACACACACACGCACGCACGCACGCGCATACACACACATACACACACACACACACACACACACACACACACACACACACACACACACACACACACACACACACACACACACACACACACACACACACACACACACACACACACACACACACACACACACACACACACACACATTAAGCTTAATGTGGAGTGGTTAGGCCTATATGAATGTTGTAATTTAACTGTCCTGCATGATTTTAAATACAATAGGCATGTCCTTATAACCTGAACAATGAACACAATATTGTTAAATAAATTCCACAGAGTCACAGAGGTGCTTCTTATATCAGACGTTAGTTCCGTTCAGTTTACTTTATTGGTACTGAGGGTAAACTGCCTTTGCCGTTTTAGAGAAAGATGGGTGTCCTTACATATAAGCTACAAGACACACAACATATATAACATGGCATCTAAAATGTAGGCTACACAAGAATAAATAGTACAAGGACAGCCCTGACATATCATACAATAGGTGGGTTAAACAGTTTAGGGCAAGTTGCAATTAACAGTTGGCCTACATGACCTCACCTGTACTGACGTATTTATTCTTTTAGTATAACTGCAGTAAAGTCACCAGAATGCTTCATGCGGTTATTGTAGAAGTATGGCAGAAGTAACATTATATTATTGATTTAAGTGCAAAAACACCGGTTAAGTCAGTCACAAGAGCCTAACAGATGATTTATTATTTAATCTAAACCCAGGAAAGAGGCTGTGTGTGAATGTTGTCTCCACTTTGTGCAGAAGATTCATTGTATCATCAGAGATGCTGTAGAAAGCCAGAGTTCCTGAACAGTGGTTCACATACACTCCTATTCTGGAGCTGTCCACAAGAGGGAGTTTAGTCTCTTTATTTTTGTGCCAGAATAAGGAAGTGCTTTTGGAAAGTTCCATGCCCCACGACTGATCGTTACATCCATACACTGACTTAGTACTTCCCCCTCTCCTGTGCATGTTTCTATATATCACAGCTACTGACACACACACCCCACTCCACTCGACCTCCCAGTAGCAGCGACCAGATACACCCTCTCTACACAGCACCTGAGGCCAGCTATCGAACCTCTCTGCATGGTCAGAATAAACCTGGGGCTCATCCGTCCTCTTCGCTGCCCTGTTTCCCTCAGACAGAAGGAGGCTATTGTGTGCCGTGCGTGGGTCCAGTGTGAAGTAACAGTAATCTGATGGTGAAGAAGAGAGGCCAAACCTTGACTTTTACAGTTTTTTTTTTCTTTACTGTGAACTTCAAAGACTGAACATCATGTGCTATGTGAAGAGTTTGTGTGTAAATAAGTTACAAAATTGAAAGTGTGTGTAGGCTTTGTGTGTGGTTGGGTGGTTGGGTGGTTGGGTGGTTGTGTGTGTGTGTGTGTGTGTGTGTGTGTGTGTGTGTGTGTGTGTGTGTGTGTGTGTGTGTGTGTGTGTGTGTGTGTGTGTGTGTGTGTGTGTGTGTGTGTGTGTGTGTGTGCAGGGGCGGATCTAGCCATTTTGGGGCCCTAGGCGAAATATAAACATGGGGCCCTCAAAAGTCATTATATAGACATACAATTCTGTGTTTTGGTGCTATTTTAGTGTTTTATCTCACATCATCCATTACTTTCGATACAGTTAGTGACGAATTAAGATCAAGCCTATATGTTTTCCACGACTGTTGTGACAGTTGGGGCCCCTATGGAGGACAGATTTGGTTGGGGCCCTTGGCATTTGCCTAGGTTTGCCTAATGGAAAGTCCGCCTCTGTGTGTGTGTGTGTGTGTGTGTGTGTGTGTGTGTGTGTGTGTGTGTGTGTGTGTGTGTGTGTGTGTGTGTGTGTGTGTGTGTGTGTGTGTGTGTGTGTACACTACTTACACTTCATGAACTCTTCTCTGGTCATTGGTTCAGTAATACCAGTTGTGAAACTAGACACTGAAACAGAAAACATCCCATTGGCAAACATACTAAGTGGTGAACAACACAATTTCCCTTCTTTTTCTCAAATAGATGGATTAAAATGTTGTGTTATGATAGTCTGTATGGCTATTGTTAGCACATAGTTCAGACACTACCTACACCAGGGGTGTCAAACGTATGGCCCGCGGGCCGCATCCGGCCCGCCAGAGGGTTCCATCCGGCCCGGATGTAATTTTTTTTTATTTATTATTTTTTTTTTTAAAGTTTTTTTTTTTAATGAAATAACCGAAATGCGCAATTACGCCCCTCGGGGCAAAATCGATACCTGCATGACATTAACCCAATGGTCCCTCTGTTATACTGTATATATGTAGTAAAGTGCACATCACACTTCTATTATAAATGGTGAATTTGTACTGTAACAGGCATTTGATAAAGCTCATATATTATAGATCTCATATATAGAGATAACATGTTAATACTTCTTATTCGTATTGTATTGGTATTGGTTGTAATTAAATAATAAATATAATTGGATTTGTACTGGTTCCTATTAAGCTGAAATTGGAAACGGGATGTTAGAATGCGTGAAAATGCAGGAAATTACATCTAAGAAATACAAAAATTTCTGGGGGAAACCCCCAGACCCCCACCAAAATGAACTGTCCCATATTTAATTAATTGACGGTTGGCAATGAATGAATGAAGTCAAGGAAATTTTGCATAGGATTATCAGTATTGCATTGCTTTCTACATATTCAACACACTTAAAACGTGATAGTACTGAATACTAATCCTCTGCTTTACGTTTTTTTTTCGCGATGATGTTACTAATGCGGCCCGCTTGAGGTCCACATGGGTTGTATGCGGCCCCCGGACCAAAATGAATTTGACACCCCTGACCTACACTAATACGTCCAGACCACATGGGGGGCTGCTTGACCTCTGAGCACTTTCGCTTCCGACACAATTCCGACCACCACACACAATTTCACCACAGCAGAGCATGGATAGGCCTAGTCAATGTGTGTCCTCGGACATCAGCACCGGTGTGCAGGGTTGTGTTGAAAACAATGGAATCGAACTTTGGCCAAGCAGTGCTCCGCACTTTGTCGGTGCCGACAGTGGTGTAGTCTACTTTTTTCTGGTGGGTATACTGTATATTTGAGCATTTTTTAAATGGGTATACTGTATATATTTGTGCTATTATAAACAATGGATCAATCAATTTTAAGTGGGTATACTGAAACCCCTAAAATTTAGAAGAGTCTCCGTATACCCGCGTTCTGCGTAGACTACACCACTGGGCGCCAATGTGCGGAGGCCCTAATTATGATCAGGGGTGAGTACTGGCATCCTGTCAACAGTTGGTGTTTGATACAGCTACCAATGTCAATGAACTGACCTAGAGAATTTGTATCTAGGACTTACAGGGTGTTGGAATTGAACTTACTATCTGGATGTAGGAAATCCTTACTTTCTGCTCTTCTGACTGGATGATCATGATCTGTAACTGGAGACAGTCAGTCAGCAACAGTTTTCATCATGAGCCATGCATCATGTATCATACTGTATATGTTTGTTTGTTTGTGTGTGTGTGTGTGTGTGTGTGTGTGTGTGTGTGTGTGTGTGTGTGTGTGTGTGTGTGTGTGTGTGTGCGCGTGCATAAAAACTCACATTCTACGTGCTCAAAGATCTGTGCAGTAATTGCTGTATTGACAATGGAGAAAAAATATTTGAGTTAGCATCATGTCATAGCATCAATAATATGCATGTGTCAATCACACTGTAACCTTGTCCAACCTGTTGCTGCAGATATCTTGACTACTTCCTGCTCGAAGATTGGATCTAATTTCTCCTCCAGCTGCAGTCTTAGAGCAGTGACAAGTTCCTTCACAGTCCCAAAGGAGAAGCTCTCCCTCAATGTCATGCTGCTTGAAGCTGTGCTGAAAGGATGATCTATGAGGGATTCCGCAATCTGCATAGAGACACATACAAAAGGAAGAGAAAGAGATACTGTATATGTCTGGGTGTTTAATCGGAATGACACAGAGCATTTGGTCTCCCCAAAAGTCTACAACCACTACAATGCTCACCACATACTCAAAGTAAGTGTGAGGGTTTCACACTATACCAAATATGAATTGACTCAAAGCACCTTCAGTTGGGTCAACAGTGGCAACCAAAGACTCTTGTTGTTCCCCATTTTGAGTGGGTGTGGCCTTAATGTGCAATAGATGCCAAAAGGCATTGCCAAGATGGCCACCAAGACCTTGACTTTGCTGAAGGTACCTCAAAGAAATGTTGGGTTCATGGGTTCATATTTGTTCCCCAGAGAACGTTTAGATTAGACAGAAAATGTTTTAGATTTATAAAGGTAAATTTTACAGTGTAGGCCTATAACATGATAGTCCAGAATGGCTTCATGTAGGTAACATATAAAAATTGCAAAACTGTTGTGAAAACACACATTGGGCTCACAAAATCTGTGAGAAATAAATGTTGTTACCTTGAGGAAAGGAATGTCACCATCTATGTGGCAAAGCTGCTCCAATTCTGCATCTCTCCTCTTCAGTTCTGCAATCTCCTGCTCCACCCGCTTCTTAAGTATTTCAGTCCGACTCACCTCAGCCTTCTCCTGAGCCCTGATCACCTCTATCACCTTATCAACTCTTCTCTGAACAACAGCAATCATTGTCTTACTGTCATCCACCACTGCCTGTGCAGATCTCTATAGAGAGGAATCAGGAGAAGCACAAAGGGAAAGTCATGCAACCGAATTCAATCTGTATTGGTGATTCTTAATAGGCCTATTGAAAATAAATCCTGGAAATCATGGAAGTTCCTTTTGAAAAAGTTTACAGCCAAGCCACACTCTCACCTTGAAAGTCTCCACAGCCTTGCTCATGTCCTGCAGCTCTTTCTCTTTCTCCTGGATTCTCTGCTGACATCTCCTCTGGCTCTCTCCTATCTGCTTCTATTGATGTACAAAATTTGCTTTTAATTACTGTATATGTGTTAAAATAGCAACTATTACTTGGAACACATTTGATAACCCTTTTTACTTGAGTGGTTTTGTTTAACCAAATTATACTCCGTGCAGGGAGAGCACTTCCACAGCAACAGCTTATTTAGACCAGTTTAAGCAAAAACACTTATCATTTAAATGACTAATTGTTGAACACCTTTATCATGTTGGTTTACTTACGTTTTTTCTTTGAGCCAAACTGTATAAGTAGCCTACAAGTAGGCCTACATTCCAAGGTCTCATTCAACGCTGGCATTTTATCTGATGAACACTCCCTCTAAATTATTTTACACAGGTTTCCAATGCCTTTCTCTTTTTTAGTTTTGGGCCCCTACCCTTCACCAGACAACTGCACTGGCCGAAAAGGTCAAATTTTCATTATAGATTTACCACACCTCTAAAATACAAATATCATCAAAACGTACCAGTTTGTGGGTCTTTTCATCTGAAGCAGTGACTGTGTCGTGGCCTTTGTGTTCGTCCATTAGGCACCGAAAGCAGATGTAACTCTGATCAGTTCGACAGAATAACTCAAGTTCCCTGTTATGACGAGAGCAGATATAGTCCTCTAGCTCTCCTGTGGCATCAATCACTGCATGTCTTCCTCCAGGGTTCACCAGGTCATGGGCTTTCAAGTGACTTTCACAGTACGATAAACGACAGTCCAGACAGGACTTCACCGCTTTGAGTTTTCTCCCTTCGCAGACGTCACATTCCACATCTCCAGGTCCAGCATAACACTGAATGGTAGAGTGGTCATGGCTGGATGGTGCTTGGACTCCGAGTCTTCTAAATTGCTTCATCATACTAGCAATCAGTGGGTTTTTGGACACCAAAGGTCTTGGTGTGAAGGTCTGTTTGCATGCGGGACAGCTGTAGACTCCTCTCTGATCTTCCAGATCCCAGTGGTGTTTAAGGCAGCTCATGCAGAAATTATGTCCACATGGAATAGTTGCAGGATCCCTCAGAAGGTCCAGGCAGATTGGACAAGTGAAGGAGTCTTCATCAAAAGAAACCGATTCCGACATTTTCTCGCTCTCACAGAAGCCAACCACACACAGCAGTGAAAAGCTCTCAAGTTTCACTATCCTCTGAGTATAAACCCACTCATAGAGGAGAACAGGTTTGTCAAAACAGGTAGGGGTGTGTATCTTGATGGTTAGACAAAAGAACAAGTTACAGTATGTTTGACCATGGTTTGCCAATGCCATTCCTCTTGCTTAATGGGATTGCTGCCAAAAATCAATAGTAGGCAATTCATGTAAACAAGGTAAATAGTGACAGATGCTGATGGACTCCCCTTATAGGATATTAATAGGTGACTAAAATCTGACTCCCAAAGGAAGTGGGGTCCTGGTGACTATGTTGCCCTTTCCCCACTATTTTGGCACCCCTGGCGACAGAAACAGTGCAAAGTGCATAGTAGATACAAGTAGGAACATGCAGCCATGTAAACGCCTTTAATGAGTGTCAAAAGTAGCCATGTACAGGGCATTGGTGTTTTATGGCAACATGACCATGAAGCAGTGCATAAAGTCTCAAATGATGCACTTGTGCTCTTCAGTGTTTTAGTGCGTATTGCGTATTGCACTGAAACATAGTGCTCGAAGTGCACCATCTGAGACACGCTTACGGCGGCCATCTTGTGATGCCTAGGGGCAGCTATTTCGGGGCAGCTATCCCTCTATGTTTTTCAACTGCGCGTGAACAGCATTTGCTTGTAAGATGATTGGATCAATGACAGAACAGCTCCGTAGGCAATTGGCTCTTTTTGCCGGAAAGGATTGAGATGCGCACATACACGCCATATTGGCGTTAAGAATCCCCCCCTTTCATTCTAAGTGTTTTGTCTCATATAGAAAATCTCTGATAAAATGCAGCAGCACAGCTCATGCGGACATACAGTACTCATAGTCACACACGAATATAACAGGCATGGTCCATGTACTTCCTTATGCCATTGTGTTATGTGACCAACAATTTGTCAATCAAATCATCTGTCTATTAAATGGAGGGGGTGGGTTATGGTTACTGTAAACCACAGGTTTGCAGGTTCGATCCCCATCCTAATCCCTTCCTCCCTTCATGGCTGAAGTGGTCTTGAGCAAGGCATCTAGCCCCCACACTGCTCCAGGGACTGTAACTAACATCCTGCAATATCTGTAAGTCACTTTGGATAAAAGTGTCAGCTAAGTGTGATGTCATGTAATGTATCGCTAGGCTTACTGAGGAGTTAACCATGCACTGTGAGGAACGTAACGTATGAGGAAATAAATTACGTGCCACTGTCATGTGATCTGTATCTTGGTATGATCACTGAGCATATATCAGCCCATACATCAGTTGTTCCCGTAGTGCAGACACCTGCACCCTGCCACAAAAATACACAATTGGTACCACAAGGGCATTCCATAGGGAATTTGTGTCAGAGATTAAGGCTAGAGATTAAAGCCTGGTTGATGCTACATTTGTTTCCAACCTGATGAAATAACTGATGGCCTCAGAATAAAGGAGACGGCATTCGGCTTGACAGAGCTCACTTGTCCTTCCCATCTTACTGAAAGCAACTTCGATTTGTCCTGAATGATGGGACCATGGCCTTTTCAAACGGAGAAGGATAAAGATGCTTCCTGCGAGGGCAGGAGACGAGCTGCTCTTTTCCCATCTGAGGGGGGAGATGAGATGACATGTTGTTATTAACCTGTCTGACTTCGGTGGGCCTCATCTTTTCATCACTGCCACTTTCAAGAGCAAAAAAAAATCAATAGTGATGTGACTGTGGGTGTTTCTTCCTCTCTATAGTAATAGATGGCCTTGGGAGATGTAAGCAGAATAAGCTACAGTGTGCCAGAGATGGGGATGTGTCAAATGTGACTGAAGCGTGTCTATGCTCCCACAAGCAGCAGCTTTATGTTCACACATTACATTACATTTTGTTCACAAAATTAGCCTTATTTCCCCACATTTCCTTTATCAGCAATTTAGATAATTTTTTTTGGGTCTTTATTGATGACAGGATAGTATGACAGGTGGACTGGAAGCGAATGAGGAGAGAGACCTGGACGTGACGGGAAATGATCCGGACCGGGAATGGAACCCAGGTTGGCCGCATGACAGACGAGTAGTGACGTACAATTAGGCCACGGCAGGGCCCTTTACCACTCATTTACATTAGATTTTAATGACAGTGTGCCTCCCCTGTTTGTTTAGATTTTTTGGCTGTTTTTGTTTTGTTTTGCTTTTCTTAATCTTTTCTTTAGTTTTGTGTTTTGTTTTGAGTGGCAGTTTGCTTGTTTTGCTTGTGTCTATTTGCCTGATTTTTCTCTGCATTATCATGTGACAGATGTGGGCCCCTACTCCCTCTCAAGCTTTCTGTATTAGGCAGGATAGGCCTAAATACTAGACCTAGGCCTACATGCTGTTTCGTTATCTTTGTCACGTGTAGGCTACATAGCCTACCTTAGGACTATGTCTTGAAAGAAAGAAAGAAAGAAAGAAAGAAAGAAAGAAAGAAAGAAAGAAAGAAAGAAAGAAAGAAAGAAAGAAATGAGGGTAGGATGTGGGAAAGCAGGGTTTTTTTTCTACTAACTGAAAAAATATGTAGCCTATGAAATGTGGAACATAGGCTACATAGGAATGTGGGACCACTTGGGGGGTTGAATACGGCTGAAGTTACATTCAGTTGCTGAGGCCATACTAATAAAACTGCAAATCAGAAGGAACTGATGTAGAGCTATGCACAGAGATCTGCAGAAGTTCCATTTTCACTAGAGGGCGCTCAAGCTGTTTCTGAAACTGATGCAGCAGCAGCAGCCAGGATTCCGGATAGCCTGCCACCTGTCCTGCACTGCCACTTAATCTTGCATCGTGTTTCCAAAAGTGGATTAAAAACGGACGCGGACAGGTACATACCATTGTCAAACAATAAGTAATCAATGTTATTTGCAGTAGTTAATTTAATGCCGACGGCTCACAGAACTTAAAAAA
>NC_085859.1:47491457-47498957 GCF_034702125.1 Engraulis encrasicolus | reverse complement strand
CTTCTGCTAATGGCCTCGGTTAGCCAGGCTGTGCCCTCCTAGTGACGCAACACCTTCAGTGTTGCTTCTAGTCAGGCCAGGAGCAATACAAATATCGTTTCTGAGCTCCTGAAAAAAATCGGGAACTCCTCACACTTTGTTGGGAAACAAGCAAGCATTGGCAAACCAAGGGAGACGGGTCAACCATGCTGTTTGGGAATTGTTCATTGTCTTGCTCTTGGTCAGACCAAGTCTCGAAGAGATTTGAATGTCGGTGATAATCAGGCTAGGACTCGGTTACATGGGACACTTAATTCCGAATTGACTCCATTTAATTACGAATGAAACTTTGGAATTAAGTTTATTCGGAATTAAACTTTATTTCAAATAAAGTGAGTGGTTTATTCCTATTTTAATTCTGCATAACTCTATGGATCTCAGTGCGTCTTCATGCATGAACGTTTCTGCTTAATTTAAAGAGCCTAAGTTACTATATTCGTGTATGCTGTTGCTACAAACAGATTTATGTAACAATGCACCACAAACTGATTTAGCACACAAAAGTTTATTAGCTGTCCCGGTAGTACAGGGAGCTCCTGGAGTTTGGCCGAAATGCTGTCTGATTCCCCTGGTGTTTATTCGTAATTAAATGAAAGTGCAATGTAAACTTGATGGAAAAAACTTAAAATTATGAATGATTCAGAATTATGTATTCGGAATTGTACCATCATGTAAACGTAGCCATTGTGGGTTATGGAAAAGTAATGATTTGCCAACCGTGGCCATGTGAAATGTTATTTTTCCAACAACCCCATTCTCCACAATGTGCAGTGGATCACCCTCTCTTTATTATAAGTTACTGCATATTGACTGCCTGTCTTTGCTGATCATCCCAGTGTCTCGGGTTGAGGATGGGTCTCTGGCCTCACTGGACGTCTTCCTACCCCACCTCCTCATCAAACCCCATCACATCAGGGCTTCTGTTCTACATTCTCATTAGATAACTGCTCCTCCTCCTCCTCCTCCATCTCCACCTCCACCTCATCAGATAAGGTACTGCTCCTCCTCCTCCTCCTCCATGTCCACCTCCACCTCATCAGATAAGGTACTGCTCCTCCTCCTGTTGCACTCCTCGTCACATAAGGTACTCCTCCACTACATCCTCCACCTCCACCTCCTCCACCTCATCACATAAGGTTTTTCCTCCACCTCCAGCTTTACCTCCACCTCCACCTCATCACATAAGGAACTGCTCCACGTTCTCCTCCTCCACCTCCACCTCATCAGATAAGGTATTCCTTCACTTCCTCCTCCTCCGCCTCCTCCACCTCCTCATCAGATAAGGTATTCCTTCATCTATTTGCCTCGTCATCAAAGGCCCGATTGTCACCACAGTTGGTTTGTAAGCTCACTGGGAGTAGGAACATTCTGGAGAACTTTTATTTGAATATGACGTCACACGTGCGCCAAGGCATCCCTTTGGGGCAGGTTGAAATCTCTGATTGTGCCCGAAGGGCAGTCATGGGTAAGCGGTCAGACTTGTATCCCAAAGGTTGCCGGTTCGACTCCCGACCCGCCAGGTTGGTGGGGGTAGTAATTAACCAGTGCTCTCCCCCATCCTCCTCCATGACTGAGGTACCTGCTCCCTTGGGGCGCCATTGGGGGCTGCCCCCTTGCACGGGTGAAGCATAAATGCAATTTATGACAATGACAATGGGAGTTGGAGTTTCCCAGTTGGGCTTTCACTTCACTTAGATGCTCCTGGTCCTCCTTTTCCACCAGAGACCTCACGCCATATCGTAGGTCCTTGGATCATGTAATTGATTCTTTCACTGTGGATCATTGTAATTACTGTATGTGGAGAAGGCGTTATCATACATAGATTTATTACCCATGACCAGAGGGAGTGTTCAAGCAGCCAATAGCATGTCTTATTGTAGCATTTTTAGAATCTGCCAATCTCTCCGCAAAAACACATGCAGGGACGACACACACACACACACACACACACACACACACACACACACACACACACACACACACACACACACACACACACACACACACACACACACACACACACACACACACACACCCTTCATTTCAGTCTTTCGTTCCACTTTATTTCAGCACTTCTCACACCCACACCAGTCAGTGTCTGTCTGCCTTGTTTTCAAATGTTGTCGGGTCCCTTTCAGGTCCCGGCTGCTATGAACAGAACAGGAAACAAGTGTTGATCTACCGCCGCTTAAGTCTTCAGGAAGACACTAATTTACCCAATTAGCATCCCACCTCCTCCTTCACGCTACTGTTCCGCCTTTCCGAGCCGCTGTCCTCTTTATCCACCTTTTTGCTAACCATCCTCCCACTCCCACTTGCTCTCTCTCTCTCCCTCTCTCTCTGTCTGTTTCTCTGCCCCCATATGCTGGCCTGCTTGCCTGCCTGTCTCCCCCGCTCCACCCCTCCTTTTTTCACCATCCCCTCCCATTCCCTCCAGCAGCTTCTGCGTATGTGTGTGTGAGTGTTCACTTGCGTGTGTGTGTGTGTGTGCGTGTGTGCTCCTCTCCTCCTCTCCTCTCCTCCCCTCCCCTCTCCTCTCACTCTCCTCTTCTCTAGTCTCCTCTCCTCTCCTCTCCTCTCCTCTCCTATCTTCCCCTCTCCTCTCATCTCATCTCCTCTCCTCTCCTCTCCTCTCCTCTCCTCTCCTCTCCTTCTCCTCCCTTCTCCTCTCCTCTCCCCTCCTCTCCTATCTCCTCCCCTCCCCTCCTCTCCTCTCCCCTCCTCCTCTCCTCTCCTCTCATCTCCTCTAGTCTCCTCTCCTCTCCTCTCCTCTCCTCTCTATTTCTCTCCTCTCCCCCCCTAGTCTCCTCTCCTCCTCTCTCCTCTCTCCTCTCCTCCTCCTCTCCTCTGCCCCCCTCTCTGGGCCCTCTATTGGGAGGCAATGGGGCGTCTAATGCGTAGACAGATAGAAATGTACTCTCTTTGAGTCCATGCTGCCGCCCGCCCGCGCCCACTGGGCCTTTCAGCACCACAATGGCAGAGAGGGGGAGCCAGCGGGTTCACCAGCTACACCCTCATCTACTTCACGGCCCATTTGACACCAATGCACTCCTTCTTTTGCTCTCGCTCGCTCGCTCTGTTTCTTTCTTCTTCTACATCTCTCTCACTCTCTCTTGCTCTCGCTGCTCTCTTGTGCTTTCTCTCTCGCTCTTGCTCTCTCTCTCTTTCTTTCTCTCTGTCGGTCTTGTCTTCTGCATATCAATTTCTCTCTCCTCTGATTCAATATCTCTGTCTGTCTATCTGTTGCTCTTTATTTCTCTCTCTCTTTCTGTCTCTCTCTAGTCTCTTGCATATCAATTTCTCACATCATTCAATATCTCCTCAATATCTCCTCTTCTGCCTCGTGCTCTCTCTCTTTCTGTGTGTGTGTGCCCATGTACTTAAGCCTGGTTCACATTCACAGACCCTTTTAAGATCACTAATACTTTTCACAAGAAGTTTAAGCCCTTTTAAATGTCCTTTTATGTGCACATACAAACAAGTAAAACACACAACAATAGGCTGAGAAAATTGGGATAATTCTATCCCAAAGTTTTCAAGTTTAAAAGTCACAAATATCTTCCCCCCTTTTCTGAATGCCTCCTCACCGTTCCACACTGTTCAAATGTTACCAAATACCCAATCACGTTACGTCATCGGATTATTTACTACATTAGCTGGAAAGGAAACTGAACCTCCGTAACAGAGAGGAGTTTTAGATTTCAAAATGTGAACATGTAACCAAGAACAATAAAAGCCACAATATGTTATTCATTTAGAGCATGTCTTTCTTTCATAAATTGCACATTTCATTGATCATTTTTCTATTGACCTCTACCCAGTGTAGGCGACAGTTAAATATTTTGTAACAGGCTAACCCCAAAAACTAATTAGACTATCTAGATGGCAATTCCACATGCTGTCATGGACTTATTTTGAACAAAGTAAGATTCAACCAGTTTCACTGGCTGTCAATCCTAACTGGAGTCCAGAGCTAAGGTGCTGTCAAATCCAGCATGATTGGCGTGTCTGAAACATCAGGCTATGATTGCGGCCTAATGTGCATGCTCGTAGCTTCGGTCACCGACTGTCAGATATATGAAGCACAATGATATTAGGTTGTGGTTATGAAATGATTCAATGCAATGGCCGTTCAGTATGGTGTTGAGTGTGACTGCTACCCCTTCGTTTTTAACATAAATGGCTACAGTGTCTGTCTGGTTTGGGCCATTTTTAAGGACAAGAAGAAGGCAAATATTATTATTGAATGCATATTAATATTATTGAATGCAAATATAGCACATTTCTCCCTGCTTCAAACTTGTTTTAAAATATAAAATAGAACAATTAATTGCAGCTTCATGAGGACCTAAGGCTGGGCCTCCCTTATTCCTGGGCTCGGGACAAGATACCAGTGTATCCCCCACCTGTCGGCGGGTCTGCAGACAGACACACGCACGCACACACGCATGCATGCACGCACACACGTTGTAGTGAGCCCTTTTGGCTTTTTGTACAGAGGGGAGGTCAAAGAACTGATTTGTCTGTTTTTTTATCACCACATTCACAGTGACAGTGAAGTTACATAAAAGTAAAATATTAAGTAGTATGCACACGTGTAAATAGGTTGACGCTATATAGTACATTAACCCAGTTGAACCTAAGGCATCTGAATGCAAAATCACCTTCTAAATGCCTAAGCCCTATTTGGAAAAAGGTGCTCTCTGCCTATAAGTACTTAAACATCTTAGCCTCCAAAGCACATAAAAACATGAAATAAGTTGCATTTAAAAGCTAAGACCCTCATCTTGCATTAGAATGTGTTCATTCAGCTCTAACATACCCACATTTTTAATAAAAAAATCTCAAATCTCATGAGCCTGAATGCGTATAGGCAGCATCCAGCATATGTGGTTTAATATTTGACTGGCAGCACACTTAGATAAAAATGCACGAAATGAATATAGTCTGGATGTATGAATTTGGATATACCAATGCATTTAATCAAACTCAGCCGTTGTTGAATGTTTAATGAGTCATGTACAGTACACATATTTATTTTCAGCCATTACTGTAAAACAAACTGCATGAATCAAAGATGTAGCACATTTACTACACATGCACCCAGTGAAACCTTATAACAAAGAGAGAGAGAGAGAGAGAGAGAGAGAGAGAGAGAGAGAGAGAGAGAGAGAGAGAGAGAGAGAGAGAGAGAGAGAGATTTTTTTTTCAATCACTGTTCCACACATTCAGCTCATATGGATGAGGATTTCCAAATCAGCTGGTGTGCTGCTTAAGTTTGAGTGATCCATGCATAACTGTGTCCACATGAGTGAGTGGGTGTGTGTGTGCATGCATCTGTGTGTGAATGAATGTGTGTGTGTGTGTGTGTGTGCGTACGTGCGTGCGTGCGTGTGTGTGTGTTTGTGTGTGCATATGTGTGTGTGTGTGTGCGTGCGTGCGTGCGCGTGTGTGTGAAATAGGTGCGGGCAAAGAGCGGACCATCAGTCCTAACAGCAGGCTCCATACACACACATCCCACACACCCCTACACCGCCTCAAACCCCCACCCACCCCGGCTGCCCCTATTCTTCCCCTCACTTCATTTATTTGAAGTTTTAATCTAATTATGAACTATTTGGGGGATAAGTCCCCTTTCAGGCGCTGGCAGGGCGCTGGGGTGCTACCGCCCCTCTCTCCATTGTCATTGTCACCGTCGGGAAGGGTGGGGTGGAGGGTGGGGGGGTGTAATCATATGGGGCACCGGGTGTTTGTTGGGGGGGGGGGCACAAAGCCTTGTCCAACAATATTTTGTCAAGGTCTTTAAGGTGTCGGAGTATTATGAGGCGAGTGAAGGGGTGGTGGTGGTGGGGGGCTCCATCGGGTAGCCTGGGAGAGGGTCCAGTATACGCACGCACGCACGCACGCACGCACGCACGCACGCACGCACGCACGCACACACACGCACGCACGCACGCTCCCAGTCAGACGTTGGTGTCTAAGGCTGATTGGCAAGTGCAAGCGCACTAAATGCTAATCACGGCACCCAGATGGGCAACAGATTATCGCCACTCTCCTCTCCTCCACTCCTCTTCTCCACTCCTTTCCCTCTGTCTTTCTCTCCTCTACCTCTCTCTCTTGCTCTCTCTCTCTCTCACGGCTCGCCCTCCCTTTTTCTCTTTCTCTCCCATCACAAAAGTTTTTTTTTGGAGGGTGGGGTGTGTCTGTATGTGGGAAGGGTGTTGAAGGGTGTTCAGTCATACCCATGCAGTACCCCCCCCCCATTCACACACACACACACACACGTGCGCGACCACGCACACACGGACGCATGCACACACACACACACACACACACACACACACACACACACTCGCGCGCATGCACACGCACGCACACACATGCACACTACAGGACACACCCACGTCCAGGATAAATCCCTTTACTGCCCATTTCATTGCAGTAATAAGCCACTAATAGCCCCAAAAACCATCACAACACCCACCCGCCCCTCAACACACACACACACACACTCACACTCACACTCTCTCTTTCACACACACACACACACACACACACACACACACACACACACACACACACACACACACACACACACACACACACACACACACACACACACACACACACACACACACACACACACACACACTACGTCTCAAAGACAGTAATTCATTCATGACCCCAATCCTGATCCGCACAGATGTGAGGCTGAAGTGACTTGTGGTGTGTTTGTGTGAGTGTACGTGTGTGTGTGTGTGTGTGTGTGTGTGTGTGTGTGTGTGTGTGTGTGTGTGTGTGTGTGTGTGTGTGTGTGTGTGTGTGTGTGTGTGTGTGTGTGTGTGTGTGTCCGTGTTACACACTGCACACCTTCTGTTCCACCAGCCACTGTGACAGCAGCCTGTGTGAGTGTGTGCGAGTGTGTGTGTGTGTGTGTGTGTGTATGCGTGCGCTTGTGCGTGTGTGTGTGTATGTGTGTGAGTGTGTGTGTGTTGTGTATGTGTTATTAGTATTATTATTAATTGCCTAATGCCTACTGTAGGACTGTTTGACTAAAATTGGAAGCTCTGTCTAACATCACGTTTCATGTCTACACACACAGAATGGCTTTTCCTCTTTTAACGGTCATGCACGCGCACGCACACACACACACAGACACACACACACACACACACACACACACACACACACACACACACACACACACACACACACACACACACACACACACACACAGGCTGCTGTCACAGTGGCTGGTGGAACAGAAGGTGTGCAGCGTGTGACAAAGGCGAGGCATGAAATTGAATTAGCAAAGGGGCGGCCCTGCCACCATACAGCCTTCACGCTGCTCAAAGCCTTTTGATACATGGCTACCGCACTCCTTATATAGGCCTATAGACACACTCGTACAGACACACTCATACAGACACACACAGGCGTATGTGTGTAGACACACACACA
>NC_085859.1:47463957-47466457 GCF_034702125.1 Engraulis encrasicolus | reverse complement strand
TAGGACTACAAGTGTGAACGAAATAAGCAAAACAGCATGAAGGAATAACAGTAGGCTAACGGAAATACCGACGTGACCTGAAATCAAGCGGGCGGAATTGGGAGCCTTTCGCCGGCGAATTGTGCTGAAACTAGATTTTGGACATGCTGGACGTTATCTCCAAATTACGATAGAAAGGGCCACCAATGTTAGCTAATATTGCTCATTACCTCATCTACACAGTTGCCGCTATCCAAAAATATACGATAACATAATCAAATAGTATTTGAAATAGTGACATTATCACGTTCACAGTGAAGTGATCAGTGAAGTGGGCGGAATTTGGCGACCTTACTTGTTTTAAAAGTGTTTGCAAGAACAGCATACCTGTTAGCTACAAAAAACTGCAAAATTGCCTGATTTTAAGACAAAAGTTGGAAAAGTTTCAACAGGCCAAATCCTGACAGTCAACGGGACGGCAGTGACAGGTCAGACAGTACACCATGCTTTTCCATTTAACAGTCCCTGCGCGAGGCCAAAATCCCCTCACACAGGGCATGTTTTAAAAGGAGCGTGTGCAGCGTAAAAAATGAAATATGAGTTTCTCCTTGTTGTTTTGCCGCTCAAGTTGTCTGGGGCTGATGCAAAACTTCATGCTGGTTCAGTTTGTAATCAGGTAAATTCGCACGATTGTCTGCGCGATTGCCATGAACATCGACTGTATGACTATGACCTGATGCTCCGATGCAAAGATGCACAACCACGAAATGGATAGGGTTGGATTTAGATTGTAGTTCTCAATTTAAAATAAATTCCCGGGAACTTCAACTGGATAATGAGGTAGGCTCGGTGGTCGTTTGAGATTTTTAAACATTTCGTTCAGTGTTTATAAATTAGGAACCGAAAATGGCACCGTCAGGAACCGGCATTGAAACGTAGGTTCTGGAACCGGAACCGAAACCGAAAAATTCTGATCGGTACTCAGCCCTATGTGTGTGTGTGTTTGTGTGTGCGTGTGCGTGTGCGTGTGCGTGTGCGTGTGCGTGTGTGTACATGTGGTGAAGGACCCTCCACAAACAGTACCTGAGGTGAACCCTTCCCAGAATGCATTGTGATACTCTGACACGTGACATGGCACTCATTCAAACTACCTTTGTCACGTGCGTGTGTGTGTGTGTGTGTGTGTGTGTGTGTGTGTGTGTGTGTGTGTGTGTGTGTGTGTGAGAGAGAGAGAGAGACAGTCTTCTGCTGAAAGCACTTAAGCTCCACACACACACGCACGCAGGAATACACACACACACACACACACACACACACACACAAACACACACACACACACACACACACACACACACACACACACACACACACACACACACACACACACACACAACACACACACACACACACACACACACACACACACACACACACACACACACACACACACACACACACACACACACACACACACACACAGTAGTTGCCCCATATGGGTCTCCCTATGTGAAGTGTGTGATTTTGCCTTGAGTGCAGCAATTGTCTCTGACTCCAAATGAAAACAAGTATTCAAAGAGAGTCCCATTAGGAATTCCAAGCGCATGTACAAGCACAGAAAGAAACATGTCCCTTTCTCTTGCCAACTCTGCTCCTGCTACTACCCCCTCCCTCTATCTCTCTCTGTCTTTCTCTCTCCCTCCCCCTTCCCCATTTCCGTCCTAAATTCTTGATTTCCCCCTCCTTTTCAGCTGAGGAGAATATCTTTTAGACAGCCGAGGCCACGCGTCAAGGTAAATCTGTCCGCGAAAGTAAGTGACAGTGAAAGAAAACAAGCAGGGGGACAGCTTGAATAGGAGACGTAAGACATCACTGCAACCACTAGGAAGTACGACCGATGGAAGGTGTTATATTTAGATTAAAGATTCAACAATAGGTGTATGTGATGGCAATAAGAATAACAATAACAAAGCCAGAAACTGATATTATGCATCACCCCCCCCCAAAAAAACAAAAAAAAAAAGTCAAGAATGGCTGGATATACGTTATCAGACTTGCTTGTCGATATGACCTCATGCTCCTTTCTAAGAAAGTGTATTGAGGACATTTTTGACTGGGTACTGTGAAAAAGTCATTTTTCAATAAAAACATATTACTCAACTCCAGCAATGGGCTTCTCTCCTCTCTTAACAGAAATAGCCATGACCTTTTTCTCTACTTACTCAGTCAGGTCTTTCATATCGCTAACTGTCTTTTCAGAAATCCATCAATGAAAAACAAAAGCCCCTTAAATTAACCCTAAATTCGCCCTTTTTCAAATTCCATTCCAACATACCAAAGCAATTGCTAAATGTCAGTAAAAAGGATGCCCAGCAGGATAGTACCTACTAAATGTGACATTCACACTTTTTGTATTTTGTCCTACACATTTTTTCTTTATTTGGCAGCGCCGTGACGTTGGGCTTACATTTGATTCTTTTTTATATTTTTGAGCTTTTTTCCTTTATTGATAGGCAGGTAAAGA
>NC_085859.1:47456457-47458957 GCF_034702125.1 Engraulis encrasicolus | reverse complement strand
CTGTCTACTTGTAACCCTAACCTCAATCCGAGTTCTCTCTCTCTCTCTCTCTCTCTCTCTCTCTCTCTCTCTCTCTCTCTCTCTCTCTCTCTCTCTCTCTCTCTCTCTCTCTCTCTCTCTCTCTCTCTCTCTCTCTCTCTCTGAACGTTCAGCACTAGCCTGAGGCTAACTCTCATGCGGGGTGACAGTGGGAGCAGTCAATCTGTCCATCTGTCCCACGACCTCAAGGAGCCACAGCCTTCATGATTTACTCTCTATTTTATTTCTCTCAATCATTTCATCCCCTTTCCTTATCTTTGTATCTCTCAGTCTTTGTCTATTATGTTTCTCTATGTCTCTCCTCGCTCTGGTTCTCCATCATTAATTCTTCCTCCCACCTCTTTCACTCGTCTCCACTTATGTTCAACACTGAGCAGGGCAAAAGGCAGTGAAAAAGAAAGAAAGAAGGAAAGAAAGAAAGAAAGAAAGAAAGAAACAAAGAAACAAAGAAACAAACAAACAAACAAACAAACAAACAAACAAAGTAACAGAAAAAAACAAGAACAAGAAACACTCGTGTCCACTTATGTTCAACACTGAGCAGGGCAAAAGGCAGTGAGAAAGAAAGAAAGAAAGAAAGAAAGAAAGAAAGAAAGAAAGAAAGAAAAAAACAAAAAACAAACAAACAAACAAACAAACAAACAAACAAAGTAACAGAAAAAAAACAAGAACAAGAAACTAGCTTTGGTCAAGGCCTCATTCCAAGATGAGCAGGAGCCCCTACTTCAAAGTCCAGCTCCTCTTTGGGCACCACGAGTAACATATTCAGGGTGTAGTTTAGTTTCCCGCTGTTGTCGTCTGCAGCCACCACATTCAGTGCTTAATTTCCTGCCGTCGCCACATTCAGTGCTTAGCCGCCTGCAGGCAGGAATCCCCTCAACAGTGAACGCTCCGGTCCCTCTTTGAACTGATTCTCTCATCTCTTCCCATGGAATATTTGCCCTTGATCCAACATCCATCCAGTGTGTGTGTGAGTGTGTGAATGCTTGTTTGTGTATTGGTTTGTTTTGAGGACACAAAAAGCTGAGAAGGCTGACACCCAATGGTGTCTGAGATTTTAACCCATCTTCAGTAGTCTTCTGTTGCTACATAAAGTGCCAAAGTCCCATGATGCACTAAGCTCCCAGCAGTCTGCTGACAGGAATGTCATACCGCTCATAGTAGCTCTGAACCCTCCTGGTCAGTTTTCCTCTGAACTTCAGCTCCATTGGTGTTTAGTCTCTTCCTGGCAATATATGCACTTCATCCAGCATCACTAATCGTGACAGGCTTAAACACTGGAAATGGGCTGGTTGCCTCTCACTTGTAGCTACTATTCCATGGTGCTATTCAAATCATCTTAACTCTGCGTGCTGCAGTCCTACTTGGTTAGTGAATAAGAACGTGTGATAATCAGTGGGCTTTTTTGTAGTTTTTGAAGGATAAACTTTTGACATAATTCTCATGTCAGGGTTTTCTCATGGTTGTCTCTTTTAAACTAGCTTTGTTGTCGCACAAAGCTGGGAATAGGCGAGAGAAATCCACACATTCCATTTCCATCTACCACGGTTGAGTTTCAGATTTCAGATCATCCGTTTGTATCAGATGGAGAGTATAGCAAGGGATTGTGTCTGTCCTTGACCCTGTCAAGGGATATCTACCAAAACGGATGGTCAATTGAGGTCTCTTTTATGCCTCTACCTATCAAAGGTGTCTGACCACAGTCTGTGAGACCCATGCGTGAGTCTGTCCAACTGACTGACTGCCCATCACAGATATTTGTTTATGAGAAAGCTTTTGCCTATATCTCCCCCAAGGAGGCCATGATTTCAGTCATGTTGGTTGTTTTGTTTTGTTTGTTTGTCTGTCCGTCTGTCTATCTGTCAGCAGGATAACAAAACAAAAAAATCACAGATCTTGATGAAATTTTGTGAAGTTGTTGGAAATGACAAAAGGAACAGGTGAATCAATAAAAAAATAATCATTGCAGTATAGGGCAAATTGTGCCATTCCAATTTCTGACAACAAGGTAGAAACACTTGAAAAAAATTTGGGTGTAACATTGTCAAATGTTCTATCAAACAGCTTCCTTGGCAGAGGTTGCTACTCTTACATTTTTTTCTTTCCCATTAGCCCTGGTAACTGCCAAAGGCACAGGTCGCCTAAGCCCATTGTTTTCTCCCACACTTCCAAGCAAGTAAGGTTGAGGTTAGATATAAGACGTAACTTCCTGTTAGCCTCTGATTGGTCAGTCAGAAAGAAAGGATTATGACTTTAAATTCCAAAATAGCCTTTCCTAAAATATGATATAGTCCTGACTGAAGTTGTGTGTACATTGTCCTATCTCCAAATCTGGGATGGCAGGTAGCTCATCACTATTTTCTCCAGGGTCACATCAATCCATTATGTAGACTTCCTTATTCACACAGACAGCCATGCAAAGGAAGCCTCACCAGCCTATGCATGTTTAAAAGAAGACGCA
>NC_085859.1:47448957-47453957 GCF_034702125.1 Engraulis encrasicolus | reverse complement strand
ACACACACACACACACACACACACACACACATTTGTTCGGAGTCTGCAATGTGTCTAATGCATAAATAATGCTGAAAGATCACAGACCTGAATCAAAATGTACCCAACAATTTCTAGACTATTGACTTGTTTATGGGAGCGTTTTATTGGCATCAATAATGGATGCTGACAACTGTACATGTTGTTTTGCAGGTCCGCAGAGACGCGGTTAAAAGTCTTTAAAAGTCTGATTTGCACATTTTTACCACCGGCAGACAGCATGGGCGCATGTACTCAGAAGAGGTCAGATAAAGTTATGATTAAAGTACTTCCAAGACATTTTTAAAAGCCCAGTTTGCAATCCATTTACAGTAAAATCTTCCATTTGAAGATGCTTTCCTCAAACAATAAAACACTGTATATGAACATACATAATAGCAAATAACATGTTTTGAGCCTATAGTTCATACTTACTACCACGTACCATCTTAAAAACCATGAATTGTTTTCACCACATGGATCAATTGGATCTTTCAGCATTAAATAACTGCTTTCAGCCATTGACCTAAATGTTATTTATTTCTTCAGCGAGCCTATGTATTAGAATTAGATAGCTGTGTAGACGGGACAAGCATATTAAATGTTATCCCGTGTCTCTTTTTTCAGCGAGTGGTTATTGAACCCTGCGTGCCTCATATGCTCCTTTTATAATGGCGGTAAATGGCCATAGATTGGGCGTTGCTTTCTCTGTTGTGTAATCTTCAGCTCTGAGATTGAAATCAATGAGGCAGCAAACTAGTCTGCAGGCCCTGAATACTGAGATGATGGACGTGTGTGTGTGTGTGTGTGTGTGTGTGTGTGTGTGTGTGTGTGTGTGTGTGTGTGTGTGTGTGTGTGTGTGTGTGTGTGTGTGTGTGTGTGTGTGTGTGTGTGTGTGTGTGTGTGCATGTGCGTGTGTGTGTTTGTGTGTCTGTGTGTCTGTGTGTGCACGTGTGTCTGTGTGTGTGTGTGTGTTTGTGCGTGTGCTTGCGTGTGAGTGAGTGCGTGTGCATGCATGCGTGCGTGCGTGTGTGCGTGTGCCTTGTCTCTCATGTGAGGTGGGAGGAGGGTGTCCATCCTTCTGGCTTCATTTTGGTAAACTTCACCTCGTCTCTGCAACAGGGCGTGACTGAAGCTTCCTGTGATACTGCTTAATTTACACTTAAATTTAGAATTTTTTGTTGACAGTATTGAGCTACTTTCACAATGTAAAACCCCATACAACAATACATTTAAATGTTTAGGTATACTATCTCAGATTTGAACAATGTTTGTAACAGTTCATCCGATCTGACTACGCATTTTCATAATATAATTTTGTCTTGATTTGCTCTACCATTGTCCTGCAGGGAGGATTTGATTTTGAAGCTTTTATATTCCCCGTCTCGCCATGGTTTCCCCTTTGATAACCAATGATTGTCTGAATGTCTGAAAGTCAACCGATGAATGTCTGTGTGTAAGCTAATACCACCCACAGTCTGTGTCATATTATTGAACCAAACCTCCTGAGATTCACATTAGTATCTGCAACATTTTCATTTTCATTCATGTTAATTAATGTAGTTTATGACATATAGTCTACTCAAATTAAGTAAACTTTGCTCATCAGGCCAGAAATGGATATGTTTATTTAAATCTGATTTACTGTAACTGACATTAACACACAGCAGCTAGGCAATAGATGTCAGACAGCAAAATAAATGACTGGGAACACATATTGATGAAATTATATGCATTGAATTTCAGTTGAAAAATCAAAAGCAACAATGTGCCTTTGGACGTTTTTTGGATATACTGTATTTATGGACCTCTGTGTTGCAATTTTATGAAGCATGTGTCCTTGATATAAAAGATCATTGCTACTTTAAAACAAAAAGCAGCTCCAACTGTAGGACACTAGGCTGCAATGCCGGTGACCCATGTTTCGATTCCGGGTCCTATGCCGATCCTTCCCCACATCTCTCTCCCATTCGGTTCCTATCACTCCTTCACTTCCCTGTTGTCAAAATAAAGTCATAAAAGACCAAAATATATTTATAAAACAAACAAATAAGAGGAAGGCTAGGACACTAAACAGATGTGTGCCAAACATGTCTCTACATTGAAGGCTCCGACAAAGTGCTGAGCATTGCTCAGCTAAAATTCGATTCCATTGTTTTCAAAAGAACCACGCACACTGGCGCTGATGTCCGCGGACATTCGCCTATGTCGGATAGCAATTAGAGACAAGTTCTATTTTGTCGGCGCCGCCCATTGACTATCAATGCAATGTTCCTGTGAAATTGGGTTTGGGGGTCCGAATTCTGTCGGAAGCAAAAGTGCGCCACAGTGCTGTCGGAGCCAGTGTGCGGCCGGCCTAAGGATACCTTCAAAATAGGTTACCCAACAACAGTGCCTTTTCCAAAAGAAGCTATTATTTGCCTCTCTGTAGTCAGCAATGCTATACTTCTTCTTTGTCTAGTTTCTTTGTATGGACAGGAAAAGTGTTGAGGCGAAAAGAAGAAGTCAATGGTTTTCAGTGCCTCACCTCGTATAAACCATATTCCTCTGAAAACGTTTCGCCTACCTACCACACTCCACCCTCCCCACCTCTTCTCTTCGAGCGGAATGATGTCAGTTCCTCTGTATACTTTTTTTTCTTCAGCATCAACGATGAATATTTCACTTGAGCAGAACTTAAAACATGGCAAGGAGGTGCACCAGACCACTTGATACCACTCGTGCTTACACGCGAATGCGACCAAAGGAAAGCCAAAGGCGAAGAAAGGTGTGTGGACCTTGAACATGTGCCAGCAACCCTGAAAGAAGAGTGAGTCATATAAAAAAATGTCCATTTCTTCACCCTGAGCTTTAGAAATGCCATTTCTTCTTCGCCAGAAAAAAGTGATGCCATCTCTTTTTCAGAAAAAAATACCTGGCCACCCTATTTCGTTTTTTTTTTTTTGGGATAGAGAGAGTCCTTCTAGTGAAAGCAGCATGGGGACCATTTCCAGCGGGCTCGCAAGGGCGCCCGGCACAATAGGGGAGCAATGCGGGTGCTTTGTAAGTATATGATGACATTTCTGAAGTCTGCCTTGAGGCGTGTGAAAGGGCACCATTGTGACAAGTCTCCACATTCTGCATCATTATCATCCATTTAATTCCCTTCAGAGGTTAGCGAGTGCAAGACGCCATTTTAAGTGGCATAATGAGTCAAAATGCACCTGGAGACCCAGAGCTACACTTTTCCTCTCTATCCTTTCACTCAGTCACTCACTCCCACTTTTTCTTATGCTTTCTTTCTCTCGTTCACTCTCTCCATCCTGCTTACTCTATTCTCTCTCTGTCTCTCTCTCTCTGTCTCTGCCTTGGTCTAGCTCTGTCTAGGTCTCTTTCTATCTCGCACTCTTTCAACCACTTTTGACCCACAAATGTTTCTTTTTTTTGCACTCTGGTTAAAAAATGTAAAAGTATGATTTCAAAGGAAATATGGACACTTTTACGCTTTTAATTAACTATAATTCAGACATAAACATGGATTCAATTCTACACATAGAGATATTAAATTCATTTTTAAATGCAAATATATCATTCACACGCTCATACAAGTGAAAGCCCACAAGTATACATAATTGTGTTTCATAAAAAGACAATTCACTGTACATGTTGAGCCCAAAATATAGACTGTGGCGAACATTTGCAGAACAAATGACTTGAGTGAAAGGGATCCCAAATATAACTAGAAATGCACCCAGAGTGTGCAGACCTCCGCCAAGGACGTTCAGTTTGTTTTTAGACACATAGGATAGCCTATTTGTGTGATGATGTGGTGTCATTTATGTATTTATAAACCATTAGTGTGTTCAGAGAATTAAACAGTCAAGTTGTAACCAAATTATATCTGTCAGTTATATTATAACTGTGGTCTGTTAACATGATTAACCTTAAATGTAATGAACTGGATAGGCCTACCTTTCCCTCCTTGGCGCTGTCTACCTACGATTAAACTGTTCGTCGTTAATTTCTCCACTCGTTCATTATTCATTCATTATTTGTAAATTAAAAGAAACAGTCTGTGTTTCGCATGCTGTTATTAAGCACAAGGCTTGCTTTAACTGACAAACTTCAACTGGACAGACGAGACAAGGGTGATTTGGTTGACAGGGAAAAACTTAGAGAACAATAAACTCCGAGAAAGCTGCAACGATATGCCTACGAAGGGTGGATTTTTAAAAAATAAAGGTGAACAATTAGGCTGATGAACAGCGCCAAGGATCCAGTTCACTACATTTACATTTGTAGGCTACAAACTTGAACTGGATAGACGAGAGAAAGCTGATTTGGTTGACAGGGAAAACACTCTGCGAAAGCTGCAACGATATACATGACATTTTATTAGGCCTACATTATGTTTTGGTGCTATTGGCTATGCACCTACGGCTTCAGCCATGCAGGCACAGCAGATGCACGCGTTGTGCATCCTGTCTGGTTTTGTGGTGACTGTCCCAACACAACTTTGATTAACCTTTCATGTATCCTATAGTGAACCGGGTACCTTTTCCTCCTTGGCGCTGTCTGTTATCTGTTATGTTTTTGATGTTGTCATGTAGCTGATTGTAGTTTTGATATTGACGTTACGTGACATTGCTTTACGTAGGCTAGTTGACTAATGTAAGGCGGACAGATATCTAATCTATCGAATTAGGCTAGTTTTAGCTACATCACATTTGGATACTACAATGTTGATTTTCAGCGACAGTACCCACTCTTCTCTTCAGCCATACGAAAAAACGAGGGCTGATTTTTCGAGCTTGGCTAATCGAAAAACAATAACCAGTCATGTCTTGTTGAGCTGTACTGGATAGAAAATGGACAGTGGAAAGGAGCCTTACGTCTCCAGCCCTTTCAGACAGCTCATGGGACCTGAGAAGTCAACATTTTTTGACTGGGCTCTAATGGACAGATCAAACCTATTTTCCAATCCACCTCGCATTTCCCCTTAG
>NC_085859.1:47423957-47441457 GCF_034702125.1 Engraulis encrasicolus | reverse complement strand
AAATCGTGGGGTGTATCGAACCGTAGGTCAAAAATCGTGATATGAACCGAATCGTGAGTTGGGTGCATCGTTACAGCCCTAGCACGCACACACACACACACACACACACACACACACACACACACACACACACACACACACACACACACACACACACACACACACACACACACACACACATGCATGCACGGACGCACACACACACACACCATTAATTCTGTATGCCTTTCTCTCTCTCTCTCTCTCTCTCTCTTGCCCTCAGTCACTCACTCATGCTCTCACACACAAACTGAAACTCAAACACATACTTTACCTTAACCGCAGCCAGTCAGTAATTACTCCTATCATGGCAGCGGTGTTTGATTAATGTCCTAAGTGGGCCGCCGTAGGGACGGCGCTAAAAGGGCATTTAGGAAGTTGCAGAGGGCAGGAAGCAGAGAGACCATCGCCCTGGGAGACCGAGATGGGGTGGACAACGGGGAGGGGAGGGGAGGGGAGGGAGGCGGCAAGGGGAGGGTGGTGACCGCAGCTCCAGAGCACTGCTTGTAGCTGGGCATGGCAGAGATCTACCAGAGAATATTTAAAGCGTTAAAGATATATTTTATAAGATATTTTTTTGGTATTTTTTACTTTATTTGTGATTGGACAGGGAAGGTGGTGACAGGAAGCAAGTGGAGAGAGAGAGATGGGGAAGGGCCGGCAAAGGACCCGGCCGGGAATCGAACCCGGGTCAGCCGCATGGTAGACGAGTGCCCTACTGGTTGGCCATGGTAGGGCCTCTTAAAGAGATTAATAAACAGAAATCACCACATAATTACTGTTCATTTCACTGTTCACTGTATTAATGGTATTTAGAGCAAAACACGATGAAGTGCTTGGTGACGCGTGTTAAAAAATATAATTTGAACAATACAGTAATTTCAAAAAAGTCATTATTTCCCAATGTCAAGTGTATGAGCCTTGGAAGTGTGTCAGCCTAATTAGTCATGCCCAGTGATTGGATACTCAGCAGAGTTCACCAAAGAGTATCCAATCAATGGGCGTGATTACAAAGGCTGATACACTTGGAAGGACGCACACTAGACTTTGAGAAATGCCCACTGTCTGGCATCAGCAGCAGGACCTGACCCCTCCTCCCAGCCAGCCAGGGGCATGCACACCTCTGGCGTGGTGCTCCGTTAATATGGCCTACCTGTTGAGCTGACATACAAATCACCACTGGGTCAGGGTTTACTATAGGAACAGACCACACACAAGCTTCCCCTGATCGAACGTTAAAGGTTGAATCTTTCGCCGTTTTTGCCATCCCTTGTCTGTTCAATCCAGGCGTGATTCTTCAAGCTTTTTCGCTCTTTCACCGCCTTTGGTTTGCTCCTATACGGTTAGGATTGGATTTTAGGTTAGGACTGTGTTAACTCATTGAGTGCCAGCCATTTTCAAATTCAGACCGGGGGGTTGCCAGGCTTTTTTCAACGTTTGAGTGATTTTTCAAGAGCCATAAAAAATTGAGTTCTTTGTCCATGTGAACAACAAACATACCAGATCAACGTGTTAGGCCCCACCCCCCATAAAAAAAATGCAAATGACTTGATATCAAGTCTTTGGCACTGTGTCATACATTCTGAAAAGACTCGTTTTCAAGTCCATGGCACTCAAAGAGCTACCAGGCTGCTGCTAGCTCGTTTTGAGGAAGCAGTCCATGACAGAACACAGAACACTGCCTTTCACATGGCCATTGGCTATTTGGACTGGACCCGAGTGTCGTGCAGTCTTGTCGATGTAGACTACCTGTCGAGCTGAGCTACAGAGCACTGCTGGGTATGCTAACAGGTTACTGATAGCCCATTTAGACAGAACACCGGCTCAGGCATAGCCGTAACTACCATTGAGGACACAGAGGTCATGTCCTCTGTATTTTTTTGAAGTAATGTAAAATGTATCTATGATGAAAATCGATATACACTGAAAAAAGAGGGAATGGCGGGTCTTTGAATTAACCTATATAAAGTAAATAGATGCAAAACAATTCATTAACATTCCTTGAGTAAACATGATTTCATCAAATAAGGATAATGTGTTCTTGGAGACTGCTGAATTGGCATGTTTCTAATGCTTTGAATGAACATGATTAAGTTGTGTCTGGGGTGGCCTCCAGTCCTGAGGTGGCGCTAGTGCACCACTTTCTAAGACAAGAAGAAGCCGGAAAGTTTCAAGCCAGAGAATCGTTCGCCTCAGTCAGCCCGGTCCTACTCTTCAGTCTCATCTCGCTGGAATAGTGTTGTCATGTGTGAAGATATACACGAAATTGAGTAAGTAACTGAAGTACTTTCATTTATGGTGGGCGATGTACTACTGCTCTTGTGTCTTTTGTGTGTGGAAGCTGAGCTTAGACTCTACTACATTTACCCGCGCAGTGCTCTTTGCTTAGTAACAGGTGCACTGCAAACACATGCAGTTGGCTATGCCCCATGTAATTTTAGAAAAGAATGGAAAATATGTACATTTAGGATATTCAAAGGATGTAGTAAAAACTGCAATCTACAATCTAGCTGGTTATCTTCAGTTAATAGCTATATTTGCGCGGGAGGGTCTGATCCGTTAATGGGGGAGGGGTGGTGAGGGGTATGCACAGAACTAGAACTTGATCGAACACGTTGCATGCTCACGAGAACAGGGCTGGCGTCGTTTCGGTGTGTTCATTTTAAGCCAAGTATTCTATTTTTAAAGTTTTCTTTTCTTATCCAACCCAGGTGTTTAATGCACACATGCACTTGTGGTCTTAACCGAAGATTAATGAAATGTAAGCTTTCCTGCACACGAAGTCAAAGAACAACCGACCTAGATAGAGTGCATATAACCTGAATTTAAACTTTGCACAGGGAATTGGATGAAACATGTGGGAATAGTATCCTATTTATTGAAGTGCATATCACTTTTTTTTAGTTGCACTTATGGTGCAATGCAAAGCATGCACTGCCTTATCTCGTTTTACTTTGCCTATATCTTCCTCTTTTAAGTGGAGCATTGTTTACAAGTAGCCTAGTTTACAGAATGCATGCTCCTCATTCACGAATCCTGTGCTGTTTATTAAATGCTTAACCTCACCAATTCCTTCTTTCTTTCTTTCTTTCTTTCTTTCTTTCTTTCTTTCTTTCTTTCTTTCTTTAAGGACTTCTGCTGCACTGTTCGAAGTCTGTAAGGTAAGACATTCAATGCTGATTGTCTATAAGGTTTTTATATTGTTTTTATATTGTGTGAATGTGTGTGTGTGTGTGTGTGGGGCTTTTCCCTAATGTTTATGATTTGTCAATCCTTTGGGCTCTTTATGCCTTTTCAGATCAGTGCTGAATTCAAAAGAATAACCACAGTTCCCCTGCAATCCAAGCAACTGTTGCTGAATTGGCTGATGTAAGTTTCTGTATTTTTTGCCTGTCTACTTGATGGTTCCTGAGCAGAAAGCCTTTTTTACTATTGAGTTACACCCATGCATGTTAAAACCCCATAGAGAGGATCATGATCTGCCTTAGTAGTCATGGTACCAGTACATTCATATGCATGTTTCTTTTGGTGGCAGTCAGCTTCCCAATGTTGATGCCATTCATAGAATCCCAAAACAAATCAGTCCCACCACCATTTTTGACCGTAAACATGGGACTATTTTCTTTATACGTCTCCCTTGGCTACTATCACACATGCTTGAAACAATATAAAGCAAATGTGTTCATCATGGTTTCATCAGAGACAAACAGACTTCAGATATGGATTGCTGGAACCATGTCCTGTGGTCTGATGACACCAACATGAACAAATTTTTTCGGATGGTGTCAAGCATGTGTGATCTTAACCAAGTGAGTAGTACAAAGTAAACTGTCCCATGCTCATGGTCAAGAAGTGGTAGTGGGACAGACATGGTTTTAGGCTGGATGCATGGCGTCAATATTGGAAATCTGAATTTCTCCAACATGTACCATGACAATTGAAGCAGATCATGATACAGTCTGTGATTTTAAAGGCGCAGAGAGTGATTTTTTAAAGTAGTTTATTTCCAGAACTCATGCTGCACAGGTTACAAATGTTCTCCTTTTCTTTCTTTCTTTCTTTCTTTCTTTCTTTCTTTCTTTCTTTCTTTCTTTCTTTCTTTCTTTCTTTCTTTCTTTCTTTCTTTCTTCATTTCATTAAGTTGTACAAGATGCACCATTTCTGAGGACTTCTGGCACAGTGGCCTGCACTGTTCAAAGTTTGCAAGGTAAGACATTCAATTCGGATTGTCTTAAATGTTTTGATTTGTGAATTACAGCATTATATCTCCTTTCTTGAATGTGTGTGTGGCTTTCTCCTAATGTTAATGATTTGATTGTTAAATCCTTTGGGCTCTTTATGTCTTTTCAGATCAGTGCTGAATTGAAAAGAATCTCCACAGTCCCACTGCAATGCCCTGCACTGTTCCAAGTCCACAAGGTAAAGCATTCACTTTGGCCACAACCCTACCCAGTGCACCTTAACAACTTGACTCCTGCTTTAAATTAGCTGTTACCTGAAAGGGGTGACTAAATATTCCAGTGGTATAAGGAGCTGCTTCTCGAATTTTTATATTTAAATTTTGTCGTACTCTGACCAGTGAATATTAGATTATTGCTTAGTACTAGAATTGGAGTTATCTGAGACAAGATGATCTGATCTGAGAAGTTTGATGACTACCTCCCTGGTGTTCCCACGCTCAGTGTGGAGTGTGACACTAGTTAGTTTGTATGCATTGTGCTATGCTCAACATGACATTGAGAGGCTTCAGTTGAAAGTGAGCAAGCTATCCCACGGTTTCCTTATTCCAATACACTTACTACACAATGCATGTGCAGCTAAACAAAAAGAAATATTAATATCTTCTATGTAGAAACAAAATGAACACTACTATGAAGTGTATAATATCTCAGAGCACTTTGTTGACACATGTTTTTCTCTCTGATGGGTGGGGGGGGGTAGAAATCAGAGTCCACAGAGTGCACCAGCTGTGTTACGCTTTTCATTATATTGCCCATTGTATGTCTGCCTAGAATATTGCATGTTTTATTTTTAATCACTTAAGTTATCAGGGAAACGTATTGAGATGGGGAAAACTGTAATAACTTCTTATTTCAGCCCCTTGACAGATAAGCCCTGCATGCCATATTACTGCACGCATGCACAAACGCCAGAGAGGTTCTCAATTCATCTCAGATCAGAGAATATCAGAGAGCAGAGAAATGCAGTAGACTTTTCCTTCAAAGTCTCCTCGCAAGGAACAGTATATATCGTACCTGTATATGCATAATGAAACTTGTTCTCTTAATTGAGACGAACTGATCCTTACATCTCTGTGCTCTGAAACACCTTAAATAGAGGATTGGCATCACTGATTGTCTACTACAAGCCCCTTGTAGGTCCCAGCCAAGGACACAGTAGACCTGGGGTGTTGTTCCATATGAGAGTGAACTTTTTTCATTGGCCTGGGCCCACTGGTATTCCTGTGACACACCAAGGTTCATGTCAAAGTCTTGTCATGCTATGCAATGATCTTGCAGGCCATATAAAATTACTTCATGGGTCACAATTGGCCCTGGGTTTGAGTTTGACATCCCTGCAGAATGAAGGCAACTACACAGCTTTGGCTCTGGTATTTGACAACCTCAGGCCAATTCACACCAGCGTTAAATCATCATCCAGGTCCCACATCAGAATTACAACTGAGAATCTTGACAGTGGAACAGAGGACATGCTTTGGACTTTGCACTAACCTACTGCCCAGCTTAATGTTGATTTATTTGTTAATTCAAATGGCTTGGTTAATTTGTGTTTATTTACTTTTGTCTGTGTTGAATAGGTCATGGATGAAGTTGCCGTAGACGCAGCAATTGAAGACATCACTATTGGAATCTGCTCTGACAGAAGATTGGGCATCCCACCCAAAGGACATTGTCAGTTTTAGTGTATGTCTGTCACACACGTGACACCCAATCGGAAAGGACTCTTTTTTTTAGCAACTAAAAAACAGCAGTTATTTTTGTTTCTTTAAGTGAAATGTACCTTTTTTCTAGAGATCAATTTGCTTGTATGCACTTCCAGCTCCTTGCTGGTTTAAGAATAGTACTTGAGTGTGCATATGTTTTGTACATACTGTGTTGATTTTGACCCAAACTAAAGACAAACAAAATACCAAGACTAGACTTAAATAAGACTGGGTAATAACACAAATGTGGTCCACAAAGAGGACAACCAAATGAATGGTGGACTGCCAGATGCACGCGCACATGCATACAGTATACGCGCATGAACGCACACACGCACACCTACAAGTGTGGACTAATGCACTTAGTCAATGAGCTAAAAGAACTGTATGTAGAGTGAATTTTATTTGTGTCCGATGTGTGCACATGGATGCTAATCCAGCCAGAGAGCACTTTTTCACAGCAACCAAACAAATTATTTTCTTAAAGGTGCACTGTGTAGGATTGTGACCAGAGTAGGCAACTATGCTGCACATTGAAACGGTGCTGCCTATTACCAACTGTGTCCTTTTCATGAATATTTACTTAGTAATAAACGAAAATGTGTTAGTATGACCAAAGTTCAGTAAGTTTACTAAAAATCTGTATTTCTAGAAATTCAAAATGACAGCCAGTGGAGAAGATTCCTCTCTTTCCTCCTCCCCCTTTCATGTATGGAAAGAGCAATTTCCCCAGTCATAACGACAACTTAAAGTTTGGTGGTGGTAAATATTCATGAAAAATGCAACATTTGTGCATGGGCAGCATGAAATCTCAAAATAAACTACTGAAAATAATACACAGTGCTCCTTTAAAGCGAATTGGACTTTCTTTTTGTTCACAGACTCTGCTCGTTGTATTTCCTGCTCGTTGATTGGTCTAAGAGTAGCAGTTATTTGTGACTGTCCTTATGTTTTGTATATCTGTGTGCATTTTACATGCGTACAGTGAAAGTCAATACATTTAATCACAGAATTCTTACTCCTTTTTTTGTTTTTGTTTGCACATGCCTGTACATCAAATTGTGATCTGCAATGCATTTGTATAGCCTAGACCTAATATTTTTACCATATTTTTTATTTATTTATTTATTTATTTTGGGGGGGGGGGGGGATTGAGACTAAAGAATCATGTTACTGAAATGTAGCTGTATGCATGATTCCATCACCTTCAATAAACATGAAAAAAATACTTTCAAACTATGTCAAAGTTTTGTGTTCTTCCAACATATTTTCTGGTTAATGGAATACCAATTAATTGTTTAGGATTAAGGTGATTTCATCACCTCTGATTTAGGTGAAAAAAACATTTTGTGACAATTTAAAAAAAATCACATTGTTCCAACACATTTTTATGAGGCTGGAACATGAATAAGTTGTGTTAGGTTGAGGTGATCCAATCACCTCCGTTTAAGGTGATAAAATCACTTAAACCTTACACAATAAATATAGGGGAAGAAATCATGTTGACCTTACACAATTGGATTGTGTGGGACCGATGTACACATTAAAATCATGTAGATCCAACGAATATTTTCTTTCAGTGTATGATCAACAATGATAAATTCAGTCTGTATACGCCACCCCCATTTATCCTCAAGGCAGTGCTTAATGAAAACAAACTTAAGTGTTTGCATGGAAGTGTTTGACGCATTCTAAATGTACAGTATGCAGTACAGCATGCAGTATTTGACCTCGGTATTTGAAAATGTCTGGTTACGGCCCTGGGATCAGGAGCCACAGTGGATGGACAGTACAGACAGCAGGTCAACTCTGTGATGAGTCCAGAAGGATGCAGGTTGTCTCATCACAAGCTGTTTCCACACTCATGCACTCGCTTTTGTCCCCCAGGGAGAAGGTGTTTTGTCACACCGTGTGGTTTTATTTACAGAAGACCAATAACATGTTACACCTTGTCCTTGTTGTGTATTTTATTGATGAGCGCTGTTTGTCTTGCTTGCATGTTTTTGTTATGTCCTGCATATTTCTCTATGGTAATGTCTTGCATGTTTTTAT
This sequence comes from Engraulis encrasicolus, assembly GCF_034702125.1. Classification (NCBI taxonomy): domain Eukaryota; kingdom Metazoa; phylum Chordata; class Actinopteri; order Clupeiformes; family Engraulidae; genus Engraulis; species Engraulis encrasicolus. The sequence continues at coordinate 47,433,422 of NC_085859.1, read as the reverse complement.
GTCTTTATCTTTTATACTTTGCTGTCTGTGGATATGTTGTCTTTGTGACTTGTTTGTTTCTGTCTGTACTGTGAGTCGTATGGAGTGTGTTTTGCGTTTTTGCTGCTCTTTTGGCTAGGGCCCACTTGAAAAAGAGGCAACTGCCTCAATGTGTTTTTACCCTAGTAAAATAAAGGAGAAATAAAAAATAAAAATAAAAATAAAACACCCAGGGCTCTAACTTAACTTTTTTTCATCACTAGCCAAAATGGCTAGTATGTTAATCTTACTAGCCAAACATACACTCAATATTGGGTCAAAGTGCCAAGTAAGTTTTCTTTTCAACCAGCCAAACTGAATTTTCACCAGCATTTGGCTGGTTGGCTGGTGTTTATTTAGAGCCCTGGTTAAACCACATGCAAAAACATGTCTCTTTCTACTTTACTCCTGTAAATGTCTTGCGCACATGTCTGTTTGTGAAACGTAACTTCTCGAGTAACCCATACTACGAAACTTGGATATGTTTGCACAGAGGCATGCTTTCATGGCCATTGACATCCTCTACATCAATTGCAGGGTTGGTTAGGTGTGCTCTTTTATACAGACTTTGCCAATATAGCACATTTTTTTGTGGGTGAAGATGTCAAGTCAGCCGATGACGACCAGTGCATCGCACAAAACTCAAAATGAATGCACACGCAGGGTGCGATTTGTAGGGGGGGATGGGGGGATTGTCCCCCCCTTCTGGTTTTGATATGGACACTTTTCTACATGATTTTAATCACAGCTTAATGAAATTCCATTGATATTGCTTAAAATCTTAAACATATCCCCCCTTCTGGTTTTCTGACAAATCGCACCCTGTGCACACGCACACAAATTTGTATATTAAATAGGTCTACAGGCATACCGTCCCAATTATTTAATGACTAAAGCTACAAATTCTTGGAGCTTCTGGAATGTGATGAAGGCTGATCATTTTGGCACAAGGAAATGATGCTATCATGTGGTATGTCATAATATGTTATTAATCAACATTGCCTATAATGGGCTTGATTGCGTGCTAAATCACCCCATCATCAACTCCCACAACATGAAAGGTGAACAGCAGTGTAGTCATGAAGAATACCCTTTATTTACCACAGGTAAGGAAGGAAAAGGCGCAAAGTGCAAGTATAAAAACAGGCAAGTAAATAATGTAAACAGTGGACAGGGAAGAAACTACTAACCACTGAGCCAAAACAAGTCACAGTGTGACAAAACGGATGACCGAAATGACGGCATGTGGGACGAAACAACTGTGACGAAATAGCCCTACAAGCGTCCAGAAGGTGCTGTAATTGAGCTCTGAGGTCTGAGGGCCGTGGTACTGGGGAGGGAGGGGTTGTAGTTGGGGGGGGGGNGGGGTGAGTGAAAGAGAGTAATGGCCGCTGTTGCTCACTAAAAGCAGGAAATATCTCCTTAAGAGAGACTGTAAATACAGATGAGACTGCAGTTATGCCTGTGTGTGTTTCGGTGTGTGTGTGCGTGTGCGTGTGTTTGTGTGTGTCGGTGGAAGTACTCGAGTCTAACCACATAATTTATTATTAAAGCTGCATTATTAAAGATGCATCTCTGAAACGCAGGGGAAATGTAATGTTGGCTGGCGACCAGCGTGCTTGCGGGTGGTGGCAACCAGCATGTAAGTGTGTGTATGTGTGACATCATCATATTGGTGCAGTCATCTGTTTTTTCAACATTTTTCATTTCAGTGTTTGTGTGTGTATGTCATTAATGTGTGCTTGTGTGCCGGTCTATTGTCATTAATAAAGTGCTCAGAGAGAGAGAGAGAGAGACACACAGAGAGACAGAGAGAGAGAGAGAGAGAGAGAGAGAGAGAGAGAGAGAGAGAGAGAGAGACACACACACAGAGAGACAGAGAGCAAGAAAGAGACTGAGTGCTGTGGCCTTGATGCAGAGTTGGGCACTTAACTGCTACAGCACTTGGTGACCTTCCACTGAAACGATTTTCAAAACTCACTGTGTGTGTGTGCACGTGTGTGTGTGTGTGTGTGTGTGTGTGTGTGTGTGTGTGTGTGTGTGTGTGTGTGTGTGTGTGTGTGTGTGTGTGTGTGTGTGTGTGTGTGTGTGTGTGTGTGTGTGTGTGTGTGTGTGTGTGCGTTTGTGTGTGTGTGTGTGAGAGAGAGGTAGTTTCAGGAAACAATGGTCATTCTTAATCTGCAGTTGTAGGAAGGACCTTCAATATTTTTGACGAGGATACCAATGCACACCAGGGTTTGAGGTGCTAGCTTACTTGAAGAAGACCACACACTCTTTGTTACCGATGCCAGATTATTTAATTAAACACATTGTCCAGTGGCTTTTTAAAAGTTGTTTCATTAACTAATCTGGCATTGGCAACTAAGATTGTGTGATCTTCTTCACCTTTTGACAAGAACCTTAAACATGAGCATGTTTTTTTCCAGTGTGCAAACCTACCCTCGCTTTTGAACCTTTCCATTTGGGTCCACACACCTGTTTATCTATTTATTTTCATACATCTTGTGCGCAACAATGTTCTTTTTAAAGCACTGTTTTTTTGCGGGGCTTTTCAAGCCTATTAGTTTTTCCTGAGATAGGACCGTGGAGGAGAGACAGGAAGCGAGTTGGGAGAGAGACGGGGAAGGGCCGGCGGCAAAGGACCCGAGTTGGAATTGAACCCAGGTCGGCCACATAGCAGACGAGTGCCCTACCGGTAGGCCCACGCAAGAATATTCTTGCTGGGAGAGCCTTCAACATAACACAAATCCTGAAGACAGAACAGGGAGAATCTTTAACAAAACGAGCATCCTGATGCGAGGATTATAAACATACATTTATACATTTTTTAGGCATTAACCCATTGATACCTGATGTTGCGTTGCGCAACATTGGCCCTGGCGCCTGGAGTTGCATTACGCAACATTCACGCTCATGAGATTTGAGACAACTTTGTTAAATATCTCTGTTTGTTTGAGATGAATGAACACATTCTAATGAAAGATGAGGGTCTTAGCGTTTAAATGCAACTTCTGCTTCTGATATATTTAGGTTTTTATAGGATGAGGGCAGTTTTTCTTAAAAAAGGGCTCAGGCATTCAGCACCCTTTTTTTGCAAGTGCCTTAGGCATCAATGGGTTAAGAAGGGGGCCCTTTCAGATTATTTTGTCCTGGGCCCAGCAAAAGCGGTCGGCAGCCCCGAGGGGCAGCATATTGGTCTGGTGAGTGTCAGATTTCATGCAGTTTGATCAGGTAACTACATGTCTGCTTAGTGTCAGATTTGATACAGTTGATCAGCTAACTCGGTCTGTGCCTGCCTGTGTGCATGTCGCGTGTGCGCACGGGGGGTGTCTGTGTCTGTGTGTGAGCACACGTGTGTGTGTGTCTGCATGTGTATGTCTGCGTGGGTGTGTGTGTGTGTCACAGGGCCACTTTAGCTGTATATTGAGCTGCTCATTCAGCTCCTTGTGATGTTCACTTCACTTTTCATCATTGTGCTGACGAGAGGCGAAAGGTCGCGCCGCGCTCAGATTAGAGGAGCACTTATTCAGAGTGGTGTCAAGCAAGCCTGCATGTGCGTCAGTTGCTGTGTGTGTGTGTGTGTGTGTGTGTGTGGGTGGGTGTGGGTGTGGGTGTGGATGTGTGTGCGCGTGCATAAGTGAGTGTGTATATGAGTCCATGGGGGTTCTATCTATGTATGTATTTGCCATGTAAATGGGCCCTCTCCTGCCATGCGATTAGTGTGTGTGTGTGTGTGTGTGTGTGTGTGTGTGTGTGTGTGTGTGTGTGTGTGTGTGTGTGTGTGTGTGTGTGTGTGTGTGTGTGTGTGTGTGTGTGTGTGTGTGTGTGTGGCTCACACGTGAGTGGACATTGGCTTTTCAGAGATTTGGCTACGGTTGAGAACACACAGCTCGTCTCCATTTAACCTTTTTCACCCATGTAACTCAATTTGCTTATTATAGGGCGTTATGGAATTGTCTTTAAAACGTATGAACTGCATCGATTCCCCATCATTCATGACCGCATGAATATAGATTATTATCTTGTTTGATAAAAAAAGATGCAGCCTTTTGGACATTTATTATCTAGATGAAGGTTGACATATAATGTACATGTTTAATAAAAATAAAGTCTGAAAGGAGTGTGTTGGGCTAATCTAAAGAGAAAAACTTCATAGCTTGGTGGAGAAGTGGCATTTCTGTTGACAGTGGAAGTCTTTTTGCATGTAATTGTGAAGACATCATACTAAAACCGTCAGAGTAACTTGTGTCACTTGACTTTAAATCACACGAAATAGCTCAATGTAGAAGGGCACCGCACTACGCTGAAACTCGAATCTTGAGGAATCTGATTGCCTTTGAAATATTTTGCCATGAATGCAATAGGTAATGCTCCACACTGACTCTCCTTGGTTTGTGCGCCATACGGCGCGCCGCATTTCGTTTCTCTGTTGGGCATTGAATGGATGGATTTTGTTATTCTGACCTTGTTGTGCTTGCCTGCCTCCCTCCAATCCACGCTACAACCAACACACACACAACACAACACACCCGCACATCCCACACCTCACGCTCCCTGCCACCCCCCCCCCCCCACACACACACACACACACACCACCTCCCACCGATGCAAACTGCAGCTGTTTCCAAATGTCCAAAATGTGTATCATTCACGAAGAGAGCGCACCGAAAGCTTGTTTTCCTTATCGTCTCTCATTCGCAACATGGGTCAATATTCTATTCAAATAACTGAGGAATATGGGGAATAATGTTCATGTTTTCGCCATGCTTCAGAGATAAATTTAATTTCACTTTACACACTGTTTAGATGCGTTTGAGACGAGCTGAGAAGTCTAGCAGGCAGATGATGTCAAATGAATCGATGAAAGCATCAGTCTGTTTGATAGCTTTGCTGCGAAATAACACGAGGCTTCCTCACTCGGTCATACTAATTGGTCTCCAATTTACAAACCAAATCAGTTAGTGAAACACCATTAATTCGTTTAAATGACATCATTAGGAGAGGTAAGACACTCCGGAGAAGATGCTCGTCCTCACCTATGTCAGAGAGTTATTCAAATAACGAATTTTAAAAATGTATTTTTTATACACGCCAGGTGAGCCTGACATAAAATCCATGAAAAGCCACCAAACATTTAGAGTCAGGCTAATAATTAGTCTGTGGGTTAAAATACTTAAAATTCCTCTCTTACGTGTATATGTGTTTATTCATTCATTCAAGTGTTCATTTGTGAATGTATCTCATTACTTATTTTCCATATCCGGCACATAATCAAGTGTCGTGTTCAACCGATTAGACAGTGAATCATGGATGTGTGCCAAAGGTGTGGCAAAGCGCGCGGAATACGTTTCATGTGGTTACTAATAATCGACTTTTCATCTGAGAGAAAAAAATATGTAGCCTATATGTCCCTTAGTTTATTTTGTTGTTGCTTGATATGACATTTTTTGGGTTATTTTTTAATTTCCGTAAACGTTACAGCCCTGATGTTGTCAAGAGTCGGTTAGTTTCTCCTCTACCTGCAGCCGCTTGATTGACGGTCAGGTGGCTTTGACTCCCTTCCCGACTGACTGTTTCAAATGATAATTTCGCAATGGATCAATCACCAACCACTGAAGCTGTCTGAGAAAAACATTTCCATGCAGTCAACCCTTAAATTAGAAGGGCTTCATTGATATATTCAGACTTCCTTCACTTCAAGTTACTAAATAGATGTGAGTACACATTACAACCCCCTAATAAATTCTATGCTACTCTAAAAATAGCTAGATAGCCTATAGCCTATAGGCTTTTGTTTTTATTATCATTATTTTAAAGGTGCACGAGTTCAAAACACTTTTCATGCTCATCACTCAGCCTATCTGGTGAAGTTGACAGTGGTGTAATTACTGTATTAATATGTGTGTTTTATGTAGGCCTAATGTTCATTCAAAATCTCGAAGAAACGAGACTAAAGCATCATGGTCATTATATTGGCGCCATCCCGGTGAGTCTAAATAACAGACATAGCAAGGCCAGAAGAGCCCTTCAGAATCACAATCAGCAAAATTAAGAGCATTAAAGAGGGCGCAGATGCTACGGGCTTCTCGCTGGCTTAGTTGAAATTGTGTTTGTGTTATAGGCCTACGTCGATGAATAAACGCCCCTGAATTGGGCTTTGGCTTTATATTGCTCGCATTCTCGCTATGAATATGTAAAAAATGGCCAGACCGGCGCCAGATTTCCTCCAACATTTGGGCGCCTTCCCATAACCACTTCAGTAGATATTGCACCTTTCCAAGAAGTACTTTTAATGTTGTCTGTTTGTTTTTGAAACCCTCTGTCTGCCACTCTTATCCCCCTTTTGAAAGAGCCCGTCTCAGCTGGTCAGAGTGGGCAGAACCTGAAGAAAGCGCATTTTTTCATGTTTTCTTTCTTCCTGAAATAATCAGCCTTGTGCCAAAAGTGTCCCCCTTGTTTTTACGCGTGCCAGTCACCTGCCGTCTCCCTAGGCTCCGCGCTTTTCTGAACCCCGTTTTTAAAAAGCCTGCCTCTCTTCTCGGTTCTTTTGACTTTCTGTGCTCCGTGTCCCCAATGAGCTTCTGATTGGGTACATATTGAGCCCCCATTGTCTCTCAAGGGCTGTAGTACGCTAATTAAATTTTACCCTACCATAAAACCCATCTCTTCACCAAGCCCCCTTTAAATTCAGCTCCAGCCAAACTCCTATGTCTATCGTCCTGAAAAAAAAATCCTCTCTTCATTGAGTCAAATCAATTGAAAAACATTTGCAAATCTCCATTATTCTGGGATTTTTGTCTCCTTTCTCCTATTTTAAAGGAGCCAGAAACAGCTTGGCGCTTTGTGCGGCGGAGGCGCTACGGGTAGGAGGAGAAAGCAATGAATGCCAAATAAATTACGCATGGAGGGCACGGTCATTTATCTTCATACTGTTAGCCTCTCTTTATTTTCACTTTATCATTTGCATTTAGCCCTTTGTTCCGTGTTAATTCGCAGTTAATTATCTGAACACATCTGAATTAGAATACCCAAAGAATGTCCTTTAAATTTGCTAACCCTTTACATAATTTATGGTCAGTGAAAGAAATCGTACGCTCCACTAACTTTTCCAAACTCTCTCTTATAGGAGAAACTCAAGTTTGGAAAAAAAATGTTTGTCCTTGAGTAAAAACAGACTAGTGTCTTCCTGTACTACATGTGAAAATGACACTATTGTATGCCTCGTGCAAAAAAATATATATCTATGCGGTGGCCAGAGCAAGTCTTGGATAATTACATTTTTGTGAGATATTTTGGAGATCTAATGCCTTTTTGAAGGCATGCCTTCTGGACATATTAAGCCCCACAAGGAACACCAAGTCATGAAGTAGTATAACCTGCAGAAGTCGAAATGCACCTGTCCCTGAGAAACCTATTTCTCTTTTACCCTGGGCTTTGCGCTTTGCCATGGTGAATAACCACAGTTCACCAGAATACGTCGCTTTGTTGTCTGTAGCCTATGTGTTGAATCTGTAAATTGGCGAAATTATATTAAAAGTCCAAATGGTTATTCATACTTAAAAGCACACATATTATTCCCATCAAAATGTGGTCGAATATGATGTTTACTTTCTACCAATCAACGCGAACTTTCTGAGAATGCATTGATGTATTATGTGTAATATTTGGGCAGCAAGAAGAATAAAAAAAATCATACACCAATGTTTACTTGAAAGCAGTGGTCTACTAAATGTAGACAAATCTTGCTCGTTTGGGAGGGAGGGGGGTATCTCGCGTGCGTGTGAAAAGGCGCGCGAAGGCGGGGAAGCTCCAAAAGCAGCTGTTGAGCGTTTTAATCTGCTTTGCTGCCTTGTCACTCACCTCCGTCTCCCTACTCACCTCTGCGCGCGCCGTCTCGCGTCTATTCTTTAGGGGTCTGACACACCAAGGCGGTAAAGCGGCGCGGAACGGCCACGGTTTTTACCGGCGTCAGTGAAAATACATTGAAACCTATCTGTCCTTACACACCAACCGGCGGTAGTCGGGCGTCAGCGGCGCGGGAGCCGGCTCCGCGCCGCGCTGCATTTGGAAAATAGAACTCGAGCGTATTTTTCACGCCGGCGACCGGCGGTGTCTCATTCAAATGAATGGCAAAGTAGCATGCTAGCTTTAGCTGTGGGGAGAGTTTTGAATAGGACTAGCCGCGCACGCCGACGCTGTCAGTGTGCAAGGCAGAGAAAAGCACGCCGGCCAAAACTAAGCAGAAAGACCGCGTTCGTCCCGTGACCGTTCCGTTCCGCCTTGGTATGTTTTGGCCCTTATATTCTGCCCTCTTCTCCATTCCGCCTCGCCTTTCTTGTCTCCGCTCGGCGCAATCGTGTCCAGATTTAGCGGACCGATCGTCTCTGGGTAGCCTATGCGACCCAAAGAAAAGAGCAGCGCATGGATGTCGGCTTGCCCTCAACCCCACCATGAAAGATTGATTTGCAGTACTTTTCTTTGGGACTGGCATTATTGCGCAGCAAGTGAATAGGAAACCTGCGCGCCTGGGACGGAATAAAGATGTTCTCTCTGCTGGAAGGGAAAAGGGGGAAACTGCCCATTTAGCCCCAGTCCATCAACTCTGAAAAAGAGGCAGGAGAAAAGACCCGGGCCATTGAAAGAAAGCCTATACACCGCTCCTAACGCAAACACAATACTAAAGACTTCATATTAGCAGCCATGAATATTAAATCGCTTAGGGCAGCAAAATAGATGGAGAAAAAAAGAACGCTGCTTGACCCAGATGGATCTGCATATTTTAGCAAAAGAAAAAAAGAATAGAAGTACTTCAATTAAATTGTTATACAATTGTGTTGACATACACATTAGCACATAGTGATATAAATATGTATTTCCTCATTGTACTGGACCCGTCAAGAGTTTCCCAAAAGTTAGGCCTACTTCTATCCGTTCCAAATTCGGTCTCAATATGTTTTACTTATTTTATTCTGAAAGCAATTCAATTATTCCTTTCCAATATTATGTGTTTTTTTTCTTATTGCAGTGATCGCTCTCTTATATGTTTCATCAGGTATACACTGTGGGAGTAGGTCACACTTCCCACTTAAAATGATTAAGTATAAAAGCTTCACTCTGCACGCTCTCCATCATCACCTTTTGCAGATGATATTTTTAAAGGAATGCCACGCGCTGGTTGTCCCGCTGAGAGCCGTTTCAGTGTGACATTTTCCTGGCGGACGCCTTGCGTTCGGGCTCATCTTTGAAACGGGCGACTCAGTCGGAGCCTCCACGGGGCAGAACGCGTGCGGCGGAGACTAGGAGGTGCTCGCCAACACCTTGCTTCAGGCGCGCGCGCGCCCAAGCACGCACGCACGCACGCACGCGCACGCACACACACACACACACACACACACACACACACACACACACACACACACACACACACACACACACACACACACACAC
>NC_085859.1:47408957-47413957 GCF_034702125.1 Engraulis encrasicolus | reverse complement strand
GGTCTAGTTTGCGTCGATGACGTTGCCTCGCAGCTCGAGGCCATAAGCAAAAGGCTAGGAGGAAAGGAAAGACAAAGAGAGGGACACACGGATGTCGTGAACAGGTCGTAAAAACGGACCGATGGCCACCCTACTCCAGGGACTGTAACCAACACCCTGTGATAGTTTTACAGTTTTTCTCGATTGCTTACACACAATTTTCAGAATCAGTTCTCGAATTCTCATAACTACACACAAATCTCCAAACCTCACACACAACGGGCAAAACTCCATACTATCTCTGAAAAATGCACGTCTTGTCTCAAAACAGCGTACAGGGGTGATGATTTCAGATTGTAAACCGGTATGAAGAGAGTTTGCCCATGTGATGAGGAAGTGAACATAGTATGGCAGTTGATTTTAGTATTTTGAATGACAGTGTGTTCAATGCGACAACCAGGGATTTTCTTCATGAAAATTGGGTGTAATCCAGATAATTGTGTGTAGTGGTTTGAAAAGAGTGTGTTTTAAAACTGAAATGTGAGTGTAAAGAAGAAATTGTGCTTAGTGTTCAGTGATATTGGTTAGGGGAGGTGGGAAATGGGTGAGATGTTCCGAGAATTATGTGTGAAGTACCAGAAATTGTGTGGAAGCAATCGAGAAAAACTGTAACTGTTGCTTTGACAATAAAATACTGTAGTGTAATGTGATGTTAACTCTTATGTGTGTCTGCAGTTTCCTGGTGACAGCTCCTCGGCTGCTGAGGCTGGACGCTATGGAGACGGTGGTGGTGCAGGTGTTTGACGAGGCCGAGGCCTCGGTGCAGGTGTACCTGAAGAAGAGTCTGGCGCCGGGGGACACCACCTACGCCACCGAGACGGTCCAGCTCAACGCAGGGAACAACTATCAGGGATCTGCCAAGATGCGAGTGAGCACACCAAACTCCACACCACACCACTCTTAAAGATCCATAAACTCTCCTGACATTACTACATTTCATTTAACAGCCAACGCTAATTACTCTAGAGGAGTAAAAATATACAGTACAATGTGTGGGGAAAATACAGAATATAGAGGTGAGGTTATATAGTGCTGCTGAGTAGGGAACTCAGAAAGAGGTCACTGCCTCCTCTGCAGTGAAGGCTCTTTTGCAGTTTTATTAAAGGTGACATATTAAACCCCTTCATACAGCAGTTAGAATTGGTCTATGGGCTATACAGAACACGTCCATGAAGTTATTTATACAGAACACAGAAGTTTCGCCAGCTTGAATTCTAGTCACTTCTTGCGCCGTTCTGCTCGGTCCCTGTTCTAGCCACGCCCCGTTTGGCTTGCAGCGCAGCAATCAACTGTTTGGCTGCCTGCGAGAGAGAACTGGAGTGTAGCACCACTGGTAAGGTAAGGGTGGAATTCGAACCTGCAATCCTTTGATCTAAAGATACTAGGCCACGGCTGCCCATTAAGAGCTCCATCAGCCTCACTCAGAAATATCTTGTTCACAGCAAACATCTTGCTCCTCCAAATGCCCTTGATGCTGGAGGTGATCAAGTCAATTTTGCAGCTGTCAATTCTGGAGTTTTTGAGTGTCGAGGGGTCTGAAGGCTATGGCACACAGATACGGTAGAGGCAAGAGGTGGATTTGTATCATTTATTTTCAGAGTCCACAGGTGAGAGGCAGTGAGCCAGTGACTGAATTAAAGGAACCCAACAAAAATGAAAATTCATAGTAATGTCAAAACGTCAGTTTAGCACTGCTCTAAATAAAAGCAGAAAACCGCCATCCACATCCGAGATGCTCCGCTGACTATCTCTCCTACTTTAACACTTTGTTCCTTTCCCAAAATGCACCAGATGGGCCAATTGAAAAACAGGAGGATACCTTACTACCGGTATTATATCTTTAGCTTAGTTATCAAGAGAATGGCATGTTCTTCAATGTTTCCCCAGCTGTTCTCCAAGGATTTCCCTCCAGATGCGACACATGTGTACCTTCATGCTGTGTCTAGTGGCATCAACAGCCACGAGAAAATACCCGTCTCCCGTGACAATGGGTTTCTCTTCATCCAGACCGACAAGCCTTTGTATACACCTGAGCAGTCAGGTAGGCACACACACGCGCGCGTACACACACACTCGCACGTACGCACACACACACACACACACACACACACACACACACACCCTCTCAGTTGGTTGAACTTGGAAGCCAGAGATGATTTAAAGCAGTCATTCTCAACTGGTGGGTCGGGACCCAAAAGTGGGTCGCGGAGGGTTCCTGGTTGGGTCGCGGAGCTGTGATGCAATGCACTAAAAATGACTATGATGTTGAAGACAGAGTGAAACATGGTTACTGTAATAGGCCTTTTCCTCTCCACTACTTCATGAGACACATTGTATATCAGCATACAATGCAAATAATAATGCATATTATGAAATGCATGATAATATTTTGTATTATTATTGGAAGAATCTGACGGTGCGACACGCAGTTTGGGTCACAACGTATTGACCACGGCAAATTGTGGGTCACAAGACTATTCCAGTTGAGAACCACTGATTTAAAGGATGTAACTGCTAGTTCTTTCACCGATCTGGAAGTCCCAAGGGCCAGGACAAGAGCACTGATTGAGTCAGTCCTGAAAGATTGTCTAAAGTTCAGCAAGCGATTCAGCCTCTCAGTTGCCAAATACCAATATCATACCAATGTAATCTACGTATATAGTATACATATGTTTTATGTTTTACAATAGGTCTACAGTAACAGTGTTTTAAAGTGCTAACCACCCTTTTTATGTCTGTGCAGTGAAAATTCGTGTGTACTCTCTGAATGAGGAGCTTTCACCTGCCAGGAGAAAGGTCACTCTCACCTTCCGGGTGAGAAACGTATTCACAGTCAATCACTAGTGTCATGTAGCAGATCCACATGGATGCTACTACACTTGTCTAACATATCAACATCTATTAGGTTGATGTGTTTACCATAATGTCCCCATTATGTCACTTTTCAATTTTGTGCACAAGCGTAACACAAGTTGAACAGTAGTGTATATCTGTAATACATTTTGGAGTATTATTCCCATTTAAGTATGCATTATTTGCGTGTGGCGTGTCATGTGTGGTCAGGATCCTGATGCGGTGAAGGTGGACGTGGTGGACCTTGAGGACGTCAGTGGGATCATCTCCATGCAGAGGGACTTTAAAGTCCCCCTCAAACCAAAGTAGGACGCACACGCGCGCACACACACACACGCTCGCATGCACGCATGCACTCACACACACACCACACCACACCACACAAGCATTTTATTCACATCACATCATAAAACAGTAATGTTTGAGTAATGTTGACTGTGGTTTATCCTACAGCACTAACCTCAGCTACGTACTTACTGTATCCATCTGTCAAGCGCAGGTGTGTTTGCACTTACAACAGATATACAAAGTCATGTTATTGTCTTGTAAAGGTTGGGGCTGTGGACGATTGAGGCATCCTACACTGATGACTTCAGCACCACTGCACAAACCCAGTTTGAAGTGAAAAAATATGGTGAGACTTCACAATTTACTGAAAAAATTACTTTAAAAATAAATGTACAATTTAATTGTAATAAGACAGACAGACTGACAGACAGATGGACAGACAGAAATGCACAAAATCATACACACACACACACGCACGCACGCACACACACACACACACACACACACCCACACACACCCACGCACGCACACACACACACACACACACACACACACACACACACACACACACACACACACACACACACACACACACACACACACACACACACACACACACACACACACACACGCAAACACACACACACACACACACATACACACACACACACACACGTTCACTCCATATTCTCCTTCTTGCAGTGCTACCCAGTATCATAGTGACTCTGCAACCAGAGCAGTCTTACATCACTGAGGCCAATATGAACTCCTTCAAGCTGAGCGTCACAGCACGGTAAGGGCTCCACACAATAGGCTCACATGCAGGGCCCTAAATGAACCTTTTTCACCACCAGCCAAAATTGCCAGGGGAGGTGAATCTCACAAGCCAAACACACACTCACCAATGAGTCAAAGTGGCCAGTAAGTTGGTATTTTCTACCAGCCAAACTGAAATTTAACCAGCAGTTGGCCAGTTGGCTGGTGTTCATTTATTTAGAGCCCTGGTCACAAAAGGGACTTCCTTTGATTGGTTATTTGATTGTTTGTTTGTTTGTTTGTGTGATGTGTGTTTGTTTGTTTATTTGTTTGTTTGATGGATTGAGTGATTTGTTGAAAGTGAGAAAGATACATCCAGAAGTGATCACTTTTTCAAGAACTGGATCGTAATCAAAAATGATTATTATTATTTTTCCAATGTGCCATTTTCATTCAAAATTTCCACTTCAGTTTGTGTCTTTGTCAGTTAATACTGTGTGTGTGTGTGTGTGTGTGTGTGTGTGTGTGTGTGTGTGTGTGTGTGTGTGTGTGTGTGTGTGTGTGTGTGTGTGTGTGTGTGTGTGTGTGTGTGTGTGTGTGTGTGTGTGTGTGTGTGTGTGTGTGTGTGTGTGTGTGTGTGTGTGTGTGTGCATGTAATATGTGTCAGGTATGCTCATGGTGCTCCTGTGATAGAGGGCTTGGCGATGATGAGGTTTGGCTACATCTCAGGCCATCAAACTGTCGTCCTCCCCAAAACCTTCCGCACAGCAGAGGTACGGTCCACTAGAGCCTGTAGACCAGTCTGACACCACTCCAGCACACATATACCCATGCCTTTATATAACATATACCCCATATCCTTAATAGGGTGTTCAGTAGCTGCTTCTGTATGCCTCTGCATGACTATACTTGTGTATTACAGTAATTAAAACTCAAACCTCAAATGTATTTATTTATTTATATTTTTTATAAGGCATTATAATCTACATGTGTATGTATAGTTATAACTGTTTATATAGTACATCATGAAGCATCATGAGTGCAGCCATAGTGTATTGTGGCTA
>NC_085859.1:47381457-47401457 GCF_034702125.1 Engraulis encrasicolus | reverse complement strand
TCTGCGAGACAATAACAACACAGGACATGAAAACGTGTGAATATGTTTCTTGTGGCTCGTCTTTGGTGGACAAAAATAAAATGGATTACTATGAAGTATCACTTTGGCGAACCATTTTGCGGACGTAGTTGGAAGGCGGAAGCTGTAAGAGGTAGGTGCGCCACTTTTGAAAACTCCTGTTGTATCGTACGCTACCTAATGGAACTGTGAACCTCTAGATCGACTTGTATGGACCCACACACCACGGCCAAAGCGTTCAAAAGGGTTTTAATGCACGCTAGGAGCTTTAAAACAGGTCAAATATGTGCCCGACGGGCCAGGGTTTAACCGAAAACAGCGCAATTGAACAACTTTGCGCTGCACGCATGAAAATTTCTCGCGGTTTCCCCTTTCATCCTTTTCCCTGGGTCCACCCAAGATGGGATATGAATCCAAACTGGCCGGAATTGCCCTTTAACCCTACAGTAAAATGCTGCTTGCAGTGACATTTGCCTCTCTTGAAAGATCGTTTTTCTCATAATTCAAGCAGTAACCACTTACACCATTGGACTTGGGATAATCACAGATTCAAGTACACATCTCCAAAAGACCCACAAGAACTCTAGAAGTTGCAATGACGATTTAATAGATAAAATCTGCGCACCATGGATTTGAATAGGACTAGAACTAGAACCACTCAACAGTCTCTAGCGCCCTCTAGCGGTTAATCGCGATTAATACATTTTAATCGAGCAACCTCTTGCTCGACAACTAATCTAAAGTCGATTAATCATTTGCATCCCTAACACACACACATGCACACACAGACACACACACACACAGACACGTGCACACACAGACACACAGACACACACACACACACACACACACATGCACGCATACACACACACACACACACACACACACGTCGCACGCATACACACACACAGACACACACACAGACACACACACACACAGACACACACGTGCACACACAGACACACACACACACACATGCACGCATACACACACACACGCACACACACACACACACACACACACACACACACACACACACACACACACACACACACACACACACAACACACACACACACACACACACACACACACACACACACACACACACACACACACACCCACACCCACACACACACACACACACACACACACACACTGCATCTGCACACATCATAAACACACACTCAATGGTGGTTTTACACCAAAATTCACGAGGTGGGGCCAATGTTACATTAGTGCGTCACATATAACAGGAAAGCATGTCAATATTCTATTCTTTTTTCTTATATTATATGTAACTTTTCCAGTATTTTCATAACAGTTAATATTTCAATTGAATAAAAAAGTGTGCATCTCCATGCCATAACGACAGCATGGGCAGCATATATTTGGGAAATAAACTGCTAAAACCCCACAATGGTACACACTCTACCTTTAAACAGAAACGGTCTTTCCTTCTTTCCTTCCGTTCCATCCTTCTGTCTGTCTTTCTTTCCTTCCATTCCGGCCTTCTGTCTGTCTTTCTTTCTTTGTTTTTTTCGTTCTTTCTTTCTGTCATTATTTCTCCCCCCCCCCCCTTCTCTGTTTTTAGGTGACACATGCTCTGACATCATAAGATCTAAGAGGGCAATTTCCACACAAGCAGACTTTGAAGCATCTGGTAAATGCCAGCCCCTCTTCCTTCTCCTAACCCCTTAGCGCAGAGCCCATGTTATAACCTTAATGTCACAAAAATTGTAATGGCTATGTCTTAATCTGTTACTTAAGGCTCTCTGTAATGTCATAGCAATGTTGCTATGATGTAGTTGAGTATTTTCAGCAAATAGTGAATAGGCCGGTTGGCGATCCCATCTGCACTAAGAGGCTACATAACGCCCGTTTACAGCTATGATAGTGGTGAAAATGATGATGGAGACAATAAGATGTTGATGAAGATGACTACCATGACAGTGATTAGGATAATTATGATTAAGATATGATGGTAAGGCCTTGGCCGTGGCGCCATACGTTTATACCGGGGATCAGGGTTTAATTCCACTCTGAGGTCATCGATGGGGAAAATTATATTGATGACAGGGATATTTTCTATATGTCAATGCATTGATTTTGATTGATTTTTCCTATTTCTATGCAGTGAATAAACTCCCCACACAAAAACATAAAGATGTGTGCTGGCAGGGCTTTCACAGTAACCCAATTCTGGAATCTTGTGAGGTTCGGGCCAGATCGCTGTATAAACATCGGCATCAGGTTGTGAAGCTCTTCACAGAATGCTGCAATGTAGGTGTACGACTGCGTAGCACACCTGGAGTCTACACTTTGGCCCGCGCAGGTAAGCAAACCCACAGCTTCTAACACCTATCAATAGCAGTAGCCCTTCTTATTTTTATTTCTACTGGCATCATAGCTGTTGTAATAACAGGTGTAATAACAGGTAAGTACAACTGTAGTACATTTTATTACATAGTATTCACAATGTGTATTTTTGTGTATCTACATAAAAAGGGTGCCTCGGGCCTCAATTAAGCTCTTTGCCTCCATGGAAGAATTCATCACTTTGGTAAAGCATTATTGTTATCATGGTATGTAGATACACAAAATATGATGCAAAAATTGTTCTTTCTCACACACACACACACACACACACACACACACACACACACACACACACACACACACACACACACACACACACACACACACACACACACACACTCTCTCTCTCTCTCTCTCTCTCTCTCTCTCTCTCTCTCTCTCTATTTCTCTCTCTCTCTCTCTCTCTCTCTCTCTCTCTCTCTCTCTCTCTCTCTGTATTGTGTTGAGGCCACCAAATTCATATACTGTAGCCTAACAGGATTCATATAACTTTGAACCGAGAAAGCTCAGTGGAGATATCTACCAACAACGACATTCATCTCTGTCAGGTCCATTGCAGTCAAGAAACACAAGACAAGAAATTCTGAATGTAATTTCTTTACTGAATAGTTATGAATTAGATTTAACAGTATGCCGCTTTTCAGAGGAGTCCCCTGGTTTACCATGAGCACCAAGGAAAGCAGAGATTGAGCGTACAGCAGCAACATTGGGAATGCTCACCCAATTTAACAATACTACCGTGCAATACTAGAACGCAGTAACTCAAAATGGTCGAAAAAAAATTTATATCGGAGATCGGTTCTAAACTACCTCATTTGTCTTGTGTCCAAAAATGGTGGTCCAACACCGTCCCGTTTTGGAGAAAACTCATTTTGAAAGTGCAAAAATGACCCAAAAAAGGTTAAACAAAAACGCAGTAAGTCGGCGAGTTACTGCTGCACATTCCAATGGGACTGGTTTGGGTGTAGACAGTAATACAAGCTAAGAACGCAGTAACTCCTGCAGTAACTCCATTTTGTGGCAGTAATACCAGCCAAGAACGCAGTAACTCTGTTTTTTGTGGCAAAAAGACACATAAATGTTGGTTTTTTTGGGGTTTTTTTGTGTGCATTAAATTTCTATCCTAAACAAGCATTACCAGGAAGTGTCACCACCAATTTACCGACAACACAGTTGTCGCGCCATATGGAAAACTTTGAAGCCTTTTTTCTCAGTTTGCCGTTTTCAGAGTTACTGCGTTCTAAGATTGTAGGGCAGAATAGAAGAGCAAACAATTTCCCCATGAACAGAGCAGGCAACATGACAGAGAGCAGCCCATGCCATGTCATACATGACAAGGTGGAGTTGGGGAGGTGGTGGGTTGCGGAGAAGTGAGCAGTCAAGAGTTGGGAACAAAACAGAGAAATTTTAAAAGGCGCCAAATATGAAACTAATCAATGAGGAGCAAGGAGAGTTCATTAGCTGATCTAGAACACCTGAGAGATAATAAGTAGCAACTCTTGACTACCATGGCCTGGCCAGAACTAACGCTAACGCTAGATATGTTTGCATAAGATTGTTGTTTTGCCATTTCTGTTGTGTTTGCTGCTGCTAAATTCACTATAAACTAGAATGCGCTCTGAAATGCAGACTTCCGCCAAGGAAGCTGTTTGATAGAACATTTTACTATATTACACCCTATATGTCTCTCTGCCTTCTTTTTGTTGAGTTGGAAACTGGAATATCAAGATTTACCCTGTCCGAAATTCATTTTGCGGTCACTAGGGGTGTCTAGATTTATAGGCCAGCAATGGTGAACAATATTTTTAATAGTTCTGGCTCCGGTTCATGATCCGGATCACCACCAGAGTTTAATCACTTGTTCCTCGGGTCATTACCAACAACTCCTGAAAGTTTCATCCAAATCCGTTGATTAGTTTTTGAGTTATCCTTCTGACAAACAAATAAACAAACAGACAAATAAAATAAACAAACAGGCAAACCAACGCGACCAAAAACATTACCTCCTTGGCAAAGGTAATAGCCTAATAGTAATGGTTACGGCAGTTTCTTTTTCTCTGCCATATATGTGTGTGTTTGGATACACATACAGTATGTACATGCAATTTCTCCCATACCAGCTGGATGGTGTGTGTGATTGTGCACTCTTCTGTCTCCAACAGCTGCGGATGCGTTGTTTGATAATGCTCCCCTGCAGATTCGCAGCTACTTCCCCGAGAGCTGGCTTTGGCTGGAGCAGAACATAGATGACAGGTAGGTAAGACGACAACCGAGTATGACCATGAGCCACCTCCTGAGCAAGCAAACAGTTTGTAATACAAGCGGATTCCAAACAAGTTGGGACACTTGGTGTTTTGTGAATAAAAGCAAAATGCTGCCATTTTCAAAATGTGCAACCTACGCACAAGGTGAACATATTAATTTTTAAAGCCAGGCAAAAGTGTTGTTTTGAGGGAAATATGTGTTCATTTAAAATTTGGTCCATGCAACAAATCTCAAAAAAGATGGGACAGTTTGGGTTTAGGGACTAATTATTTTACACAGAAAGGTTAATTTACAAACTTACAGGCATATAAGGCCCATTTCTTTAATATTGAGTGCACTAGTGCAGTGAAATCATTTTATGAGTTATAAGATCATCACATATCCATTGTCAATAAGCAAGCTATGACACTCCAACAATGACTAAAAATTGACCATAAACACAACACTTGATAAATGCACATGATGCAGACATTTAACAGTGTTGCATGTGGCAAAGCTCATTCTAGTTGGACCCAGAAAACATTTGAAACTGTCTTCTGATTACAGAATGAAAAATATTTTATACTTCTTTAAAATCAGTTGCACACCCTCCGGGTGACACAGAAGATGAATAATTCAGCTTGATTTTGTAGTCAGATTATATGTTGGAGCAAAGTCTTAAGATGTTGCAACATAATGATGGTGAAATTGCATTCTGTAGTATGTTCCAACAGTGTGGTTCCATCATCAGAGTTAGCAGGTGATAAAGCGGTCAGCTTGCAGTCAGGGTATGCCACATATTAAGCATAACAAAACACAATGAACAACACACCTGCTAGTTAAGCTGCTGACAGAAAAATAACTATTTTTTCAATAAAATCACGCCATCAGTCAAAGTAATGAACTGTTGAGTCTCATCCTTACGTCTTATCCAACTTTAAAAGCATTGTATTGGCTCTGTCCCAACTTTTTTGTGATTTGTTGCAAGGGTGAAATTCTTCACTCATACAGACTGGCATGCAATGCCTTTGTATTTTTGGTGTAATTTTTCTGTTTTGTGTTTGTGACTGTGTCCTTCTCTTGTAGTTCCAGGCCAACGCTCATCAACCGACCCCTGCCAGACTCTCTGACCACGTGGGAGATGAGAGCAGTGGGACTGTCCAATAACGGTAGCCTACAGTGTAGCTTAGCCAGATACAGTACACACCCACACACTCACACACTCACAGAACACCACTCCCCCCCATCCCCTTCGCCCTCGCTCACACACACACACACACACATACACACACTCACTCACAGCCAAAGACACATATACAATAACACACATACACACACATACACACACATGGGCAGTCATGGGCAGCGGCGTGGAACAGGGGGGGAAAACCCTGACTCATTCTTAGAGCCCAGACCACTTGGGGGGCCCACCGGGGGCCCTCCCATGGAAAATATGTTTCTTCTTTCATTTTTTTAAACATTATTTTAAAAATAATGTCAATACATGTTGGTAATTTATGTAATTCCAAGGTTCTCTGGAAATACATCTGTTGAATTGGATATACTAGCCTGCAAATCGGCTATATTCTATATCAGACACCCCCATTATCACGCATTGGTTTAGTCCGCCCTCTCGCGGACTTTTGATTGTACAATATGCGGAATCAACACTCACTCACGTCATTATTATTAGGCATTAAACGCAGCAGCCGGTTAGCAATGAAAGACTTCTAAAACACCAGGCTTTCACAAAAAGAATAGAAAGGCAAGAGAGACAGGGGAAACAAAATGAAGGAAAGCAACTGCAGCTGATTTCTTGCAAGAAAGGTGAGCCCAAATGTCAAAATTACAGCCTACAAAGTAGGATACCTAACCAGCCTATCCCATTCCCATTCCGTGTGGCCTTCTGTGATAGCCGATGTCAAATGAAAAAATAATCTCATTTTGTTGGCTATCATTGTGAACCCATATTTGTCTTTGATAGGCCTATATTCATAACAAGTGTCCCCAAAAGACCAACATGGGTCGATGTTGGTTCAAATATCCAAATTATAGCAAAGCCTAGGCTATTTGTAAAATGAATCCCACTCAATTTCAGAAAAATGTCACGAACGTGAAGATGCCCCCTGTCGCAGCAGGTGCAAATGGTTGTGAACTTGAGAGAAGGTGAGCCTATTTTAGCTAATATCATAGTCTTGAAGAAAAGCGGTTTCTCAACCGGGTGCAATGCTGCCCGCCCTGGTCATCGAATTTGCAGATTGATTCTGTCGATATTAGTCGACGTCATATTCATCAGTTGCCAATGTCAAGGTGGCGGTGCGAACAGCTGTCAGTCTTGAACCTTCATTCTGCTTTTATTTTGCGGTCTCAAAGCTCTGGTTACTTGGCCATGTCTCTGACCATCTGACAACGCCCGTTATAGCTGAAGTGTGGTACCTGTAAATTAATGACGAGATTTTGACGGGGCACCAGTCTGCGTTTTGAATGTTGCTGACGCCATTCTAATCTGCGCAAAGCGCAAGAGATGACCCTGTTTGCATAGCGCAAGAAAAGAGGCAGAGTAGCCTACCTACCTCCGTGCTGAGCAGGTAGCCTATCTGCATTGAGTGCTCATGAAAATTACAAGCTACTGTGAAATAGTTTACTGGGCCCATTTAAATCTGAAAGTATATGTAGTAGCCTAATAAATAATGATTTCAAAGAAATAAATAGCCTAGGCTAATAGCCTTACTAGGTTCGGGGTGCCCTGACTTTCAAAGGTTGAGCGACATCAAATCCAAACAGCGATACTTTTGTTCTATTTAGATTACTCTGCTTTACCGCAGGTTTTAAGCGACATTTCGAAGTCAGCTTCTACCGGCACAGCTGACTCTTTTCCTTGCTCTCCCAAACACTGATACAGGCAAACGTGACGTGCGTGCGGGGCAGTGCGAGTGAACGAATGTGCGCGCGAGCGCCTGTGTTTCTGTTCAGCGATGCACATTGAAGAAAGTACAGTTCAACATATCAATGTCTCGTGTGTCCATAGTGCACGAAACAGTAGGCTGGAAGCATTGTGAAAAGAGATTTGTAAGTCTCTCTCCTCCCCCTCACACCATAGTGATGAAGTGATTAAATGTCATCCCTATGAATATGATAGCCTACTTTTCATAACTGGTAATGTGAAAGATTAAGACATTTTATATTTTTAGTATGTCTATTATGTCATATGATTGAAGATGAGAACGATTCAAGTGAAGGAGAGGAAAGCATAGAGGGGTATTCTGAGGAAGGCAAGAAGGATGACAATATCAGGAGGTAGGCGCGCGCACAGGGTGGGGGGGGTGGGTGGGGGGGGTGGGGTTGGGGGGGAGTTTAAGGGTTGTTTAGGTTGGGGTGTGTGTAGGGGGGCCCATGGAAGAGGTTGTTCCTAGGGCCCCAAATTTGGTGCTACGCCCCTGGTCATGGGTGAGCGGTTAGGGCGACAGACTTGCATCCCAGAGGTTGCCGGTTCGACTCCCGACCCGCCAGGTTGGTGGGGGGAGTAATCAACCAGTGCTCTCCCCATCCTCCTCCATGACTGAGGTACCCTGAGCATGGTACCGTCCCACCGCACTGCTCCCCATGGGGCGCCACTGAGGGCTGCCCCCTTGCACGGGTGAGGCATAAATGCAATTTCATTGTGTGCAGTGTGCAGTGTGCAGTGTGCAGTGTTCACTTGTGTGCTGTGGACTGCTGTGTCACAATGACAATGGGAGTTGGAGTTTCCCAATGGGCTTTCACTTTCACACACACACACACACACGCACGCACGCACGCACGCACGCACGCACGCACGCACGCACACACACACACACACAATGTAATCTACATGCACCAGGGCCCGATTAATGCACAGGCTATGACTGCAGCCTAGGGAACTCCACCTGCCAGGGGTTCCCCTGATTGGCCAAAAGTGAAAAATTGCAGAATTGTGACAAGATGCATTAATGAAAAATGCATCTGTCGTGTGGAGTACAGTTGGACATAATATCCATTCCTTGCTCGTAATTATGACACCATCTATGTACATTTGTCACACACACACACACACACACACACACACACACACACACACACACACACACACACACACACACACACACACTTTCACTTATACATTCTGTACTGTATGTGTGCTTGCAGGTATGTGTGTGTCGGAGCCAGTGAGGGTGTCGGTGAGCCAGGAGGTGAGTGTGGAGGTGGCACTGCCCTATGCCATGGTGCGCGGCGAGCAGATCCAGCTCTCGGGCTCCATCTACAACCAGCGGGACCAGGACTTACGGGTAAGACACCGCAACGCTCACACAACACTCCCACAGCACTCCTACAACGCTCACAACTTAAAATTCACTCATAATCCCGGTGCAGTGATGCTTTAAGCGGAGATCATGCGGTATGAGGTCCACTTGCACCCCCCTGTGGGAGAGTGGGACCATTAGGGAAATGATTGGATTATTCGAGAACCTTTATCCAAGACAGGTGAATGGGTAGGAGGGATTCAATTAAAGGATTGGTGCAGGTAATGACAGCTGTCAATCACTCAGCAGGCTTCCTCCTGAATTACATTTCTAGAAACAACATATTGTGTCATGAAAGTTTTAATACCACTGAGCAAATGTTTGTAAATGTATTTATTTACTCATTTGTGCCATAACCCAAACTGTTCTCTTCGTTGAATGATACAGATGAGAGGTGTTCTGACGATTCTTAGCGGTTTTGTTTTACGTAACAATTCAAGAATCGGAGTCCTCCCTTCCTTACTCTTGCAACAAAAATATATATCTCAAAATATTAGTAAGATTATTTTACATATTTGGAAGTTATATACTGTTTACAATAAATGGAAATACTGCAATTGCTGACATTTTTGTTAAACCTGCCTTTTCTCTGAGTTTTCTACATTTCATACATATTGATTAATAATGATTGATTATAAACTATAATACGTTGTACTGCATGTTCATATACGAAATATTTTGAGTAAATATATACTCTCTTGATATAGTATTTCCGAATGCACTTTGATTTTAATTGCAGTATATAGCAATATACTATTCTGCCCTACAAAGGCTTTGTAGTAACTCCGCCAACATCAAAACTGAGAAAAATGCTTTCAAAGGCTTGTTATTAGGATATACTGTACATGCATATTGTAGTTACTGTAAATTTGACATAGCAATATCTCTAAAACAGTTTGAACCATAAGTGTTTGTCAAAAGATAAAGCAGGTGTAATGAATACTATTTTCAGTATAAACTCCATTTTGACAACATATGTTTTTGCTGCACTTTGCCTTTATAGTGCAATATTGTTTTGTAAGGTGCTGCGTTACCTTTTCAGTACTCGTTGACTCTTGACGCCCCTCCGGGGATCTGCGTGTTCCGTGGCGAGAACTCGGCGGACTACTCTAAAGCAGCGAAAAAGTATCTGCCGGGGAACTCTGTGACCGCCTTCCACTTCTACATCATGGCTATGGAGGCCGGAACTCACACCCTCAGCTTCACCCTCACCACCATCTGGGGCAAGGAGAGGCTGGACAAGACCCTACGAGTGACTGTGAGTAGGCCTAGGCCCTCTCTTATGACTACCAAAAAAATCACTAGTTTTTGCCCCAACACTTGCCTTTTTGAGGGTGCGCTTGAAAGTTTTAGTGCGTTCCAATACTTTCGTGAGTGTGTGCGTTAACAGTGTTACATTATACATGTACAGTAACAAAATGATGCTATCTGCCTTATTTATGAGATTCTGCCATTTTGCCACTTACATGACCCCTACGTCCTCAGCCTGAGGGTATCCTGACTGAGGAGAACACAGGGGCCACAATTGACCCTCAGGGTATCTACGGTAAGGCTACGGTACATAGAGACATACACACTAACACATATGGAGCACACTCACACGTCTTTGCATCTACGGTATGCCATGGTTGTATACAGTATAATGTGTACATTGCCCAGGAGTGAAAGGGGAAAGCATCATCAGAGTGTAATGTGCAATGACAGAGCTGGAGAAGAAATGTGACATTCAGATAGCCTAGTAAACTAGCTGAACCCTAGTTTGCCTGGCAGGTTTATCTAGCATTGGACAAAACCATTCCCATAGCCACAAAATCTGTCCTCCAGTCACAATACTCTATTTGTGTATCAAAGTGTTTTTTTATTATTGTTTAGGAGGGCTTAGCATGGTGATGATGTGGCTATTAGTAGGGGCGCTAAGGCGAGAAATTGTTACTCGCTGGATAGAAGCATATAATTCAGTACACATGTTCCTTGAGTGATTTGAAGACATCCTAGAAGGGGTGCCCCTCGAAAAAAAATTGTCTACCATGTCATATACAATATGTCATGTTGGTAATGCATTACATTGTTATTACATGACATTATACTTAGCTGACAATGTTAATATAGTCCTCAGCAGAGATGAAGCAAGGGTAGCCTGCTTGACCAGATTGATGAAACTACAAAAATGTACATAGTGTGAGTCTGTGCTTACATGCTTGACAGCAAATGTAACATTGTCAACGATTTGAGAAGATTCTTGGTCTGAATTAAAATGAATATGTCCCACACTAAAACTATGGTGAGAATAGACTGCTGCTAATGCTCATTCAGCAGCATCTGAATGGGATAGTGTCAGTGCAAGATGTCCTAGGTAGCAGGTTCTCCATCCTCTAATTTCCATAACAGATATATTTTATTTGTATGAGAGAGGGTAAAGGACAGGACCTTTCCATATGTACAAACCCCAACTCCATAGAAGTTGGGACACAAGGTAAATTGTGAATAATAACAAAATACTGCCATTTTCAAAACGTCTGATTCTTACATTAGATGGAGAACGGCACAAAGAAACATATCAGCCATCGAAACTGACCAAAATTATTGTTTTGGGGGATATTCATGAATATGTAAAAACAACACGTCTCAAAAGAGTTGGGACGGTTACAATAAAAGGCAGCAAATGTCGAGGAAGACTAAAAACAAAACAAAAGACAACACTTAACAGTTAAATACATTAACCGTTGACATGGTTTTATATAAAAAAACAGTGTTAATTCCTATCTTGGACATGATTTCACCAGCTTAAATGGTGGGTGTATTCCTTGTCATGTTTTCCTTTCTGGAGTGCTTACAGTGTGACAGGTCTTGACCAAAAGCCCACCATTTTATCACCTGCTGGTCCTTATATATATATATATATATATATATATATATCGATAGTAGAGAATGCAATTTGACATTACTATGTGGCAGTAATCGAAGATCTCCCTTCAAAATATAATGCATGAGTGGCTTTTCATGCTGTTTAAAACCCATTTATACCATTCAGCACTGTATTTAACTCTACAGATGAGTGAGAACATCTTAACCAATGCACTACTGCACCCGCATGCCATCATGGAGGCTGACTTTTGAAGTTAGCACTAACACAAGTTGGATGGTCCATTTTCACTGTAGCACAGGATGTGCAATGCTCTATTATTGTAAAAAAAGAATTGACTTCTACAACTTCTGCTGACTTCTGTAAGCAAAGGACAGTTTCCCATGTCTTCTGGGTCTATTGTCCAGGCAGTACAACATTTTACTACTATTGGCTGGTTTTGGGCATCCATCTTGGATTTACCCCATAAAAATGACCTTAATGACATTGAAATTTGGGGCACCCTTCTGAAATGATGGAGAACACCGATTTTGGTGCTTCTATCCAGCGCGTAACGATTAGGCCCCTTTTGGACGGTAAGATCCCCTACTATATGCCACTGGTCCCACCTGCATTTTAATGGCAGAGTAATTCACTCGATGTTATAGTCTGACTTGCCAGGCCAGATATACAGTATGATACAGTGCAGTTGTATCTGTCTTTTAAGTGATGCCATGTCTTTCCAGGCAGTTCCAAGAGACGGGTAGAACTGAGGAACTCCCTCCCTCCAAACGTGGTACCCAATTCGCCAGTGGAGCGCCGCTTAATGGTCACTGGTAAGCAGCGCAGTACCAAACCTACGGCTCTCAGCGCTGTCTTCAAATCTCAGCTGTCTTTCCGTCTTTCTTTCTGTCTATCTGTCTTTCTGTCTGTCTGTCTGTCTGTCTGTGTTTTCTGAGCTGAAATGTGATTTTCAGATTCTGTTCTCTGTGTTATGAAGGTGAGTTGTTTGGGGAGATGCTGGCCATCATGAACAGCCCCGAGGGGATCCAGCGTCTGGTGAACCTGCCGCGCGGCTCCGCAGAGAAGGAGCTGATGGGGCTGCTGCCTCTCTACTACGTCTACCACTACATGGAGCAGGGCCAGCACTGGGCCGGCCTGGGGCCGGAGGCGGCCAACTTCAAGACAGACCTCAAAAGGAAGATGAAGGAAGGTGAGATGTCAGTCAGCCATCTGCTCATTTGTGTGTTTATGTGTCGACAATTAAAGTCAATTCAAATGCATTTGTCCCCAAAACAAAGGCACAACTCATTATATTGACAAGATCATTACAACAAATACACAACCTACAACTACAACACAGAATTATGTTTTTTTGTACTGGAGCATGCATGTCCTGTAATCAAATACATGTTGCAAGCTAAATGTTTTGTTCATCCTTTTGGCTTTTGGATGTCTGTTTAGCCATGATTTTCGCACGATTAGCAAAGAAGTTGTTTTACCGCCACCCACAGGATGACTTGTGTATTGCAAATCGCAAATTGATGGTCATGCAAGTAGTAATGTTATTTACCGTGAACTGCCGTACAAAGTTACCAGTCATCAAATCGAGACACAGACAGGGGTAGTCATCTGGTTTTCTATATCTACTGTACGATGCATTTCGACTTTTGTCTCTTTAACCAGATGATTTGTGTCTGTTGTCCCAGGTCTTATCAGCATCATGTCCTTTAAAACACGTCTACACGATGCCTTCAGCATGTGGAAGAAAGAAGAGAATGAAGATCCAAGCACATGGTACACATGATTTGTTAAGTGGTTACCCAATAACCCAATAAGGCATGGCCCCTAAAAAGATTTTTTTTAAAAACAACAACTTTTGAGGCACTATTTACTAAAGTTAAAAAGCCTTGTTTAAAAGCCTTATTTAAAAGTGCATGTAGCCAGAGTTTAATAAAGGCTTTTCAACTGTAGTAAGGAGGGCCCCAGCAGTTGGTTTTTATTTCTTCATGGCTATTTGGACGCCTTTTTGTACTAGACTTGGATAAGTGACCCAGTAAAACAATCCCTTCTCTCTATTTGAAGACATGGCATGACATCTGGTTATAAATCAGCTGTTACTAGAATGGAAATGACCAAGTTATAGTGTATTATTAAAGCCCCTGTTGTGGACTGTCTTCTCCAGGCTGACCGCCCTCATGGTCAGGAGTCTGGCGGAGGTGGACAAGTACAACGCTGTGGACGGCATCGCCCTCGCCAGGTTCGTCAATTGGCTGATTGACAGCTGTCAGAAAGGCGACGGCTCCTTCCTGGAAACGTCCAAATACAAGCCTGTAAAGCTCATGGTAATTATCAGCCGCACTCTCATGGGTTTTTTGAACATTCTTTAAAAAGAATGCATTCCATAACGATGCAAGACTCTAAAATTCCAAATTGTATTGAATGGCGCACAGAATTCTACAGAACTTTCACTGCCCGAACATTCCCGTCACACCGGTGTGACGGTACACTCTTAAAGGTTTTAAGCAAAGGTGTAGCTAGCCAACGTGCAACTTGGATGGCCTTGTGGGGATGGCTTGAACTGGACCGCTTACGTCTGGCAAGCCCAGGCTGAGATATGACTTTATATACATGTATTACGTATATATTGTTTTCTTGATAAGCTAAAACTGTATAATAATTGTTCAGTTTGTGTGATTTGTTTTTAGGTGTTCGGCTCCATTACCAAATAACTAATGTCCGAATGCTTAATGTTGAGATGTTACTGTGCATTGTGGTCAGTGTTGTTGTTTATGATGTATTTGTTTATTGTTTGTGTACTGGATGTTTTGTACAGGGGGCCGGAGGCGACACAACGGAACAGGCGGCTTACCTCACCTCATTTGTCGTCATTGCAATCCAGAATGCCATGCAGGTCCCTGAATGCAAACTTCAGGTGTGCTTTGAAATCATCTTTTTTTATTTCTTTTATGCCTTTGATGCATAGAACAGTGTGAGATGGTGACAGGAAGTGAGAGGAAGAGAGGGACAGGGGAGGATCGGGAGATGACCTTGGGCTGGAATCGAACCCATGTCCCTGATATACAGTGCCTTAGCTGTTTGTATTAGTATTACAGTGCCTTAGCTGTTTGTATTAGTATTACAGTGCCTTAGCTGTTTGTATTAGTATTACAGTGCCTTAGCTGTTTGTATTAGTATTACAGTGCCTTAGCTGTTTGTATTAGTATTACAGTGCCTTAGCTGTTTGTATTAGTATTACAGTGCCTTAGCTGTTTGTATTAGTATTACAGTGCCTTAGCTGTTTGTATTAGTATTACAGTGCCTTAGCTGTTTGAGTCATGGTTGAAATATTGCTAATGCTCTGAAGCCATGTACAGCCACAATTTGATTTGAAATAATGTTAGCATAAAATAATTGTTAAATCTACATCAAGGTGGATAAAGGCGGTTAACATGTTGAAATGGGATGATCAAAGTGGGATGATCAAAGCAAAATGGTAGAGCGCTGATCTTTAAAGGATGTGCATGGATTTGATTGTATCTCCTGTCACCTGATGGGGAAACATACTGTGGTTAACATACTGTAGTACTGTAGCACACACAACATAGGCCTACTATAAAGTATATGTACTGTACGTATAGTATATATTCAAGGCAAGGCCAGGCAATTTTATTTGTATAGTGCATTTCATACATAAATGCAATTCAATGTGCTGTACAGTAAAGTAAGTAAAAATGGTGTAGAATAAAATAATAAAAAAATAATAAAAATAAAAAAAGCATAAGGCATGGCAGGTGAAATAGAATAGATAGATAGAATAAAAAGTAAAGATAAAAGCAAGAAATAAGGAAAGCAAGAAATTCAGTGTATAAGGATATTTAGGTGCAAGCATTTCATGGTGCATCATCTCACTAGTGACCTGTAAAACCGCTGCTGGCCAGATGGTGCAAAGACAACAACCTCCTGCTGAATGTCAACAAGACCAAGGAGATTGTTGTCAACTTCCAAAGGGTCCAAAAACAACTGCCACCACTGACCATCGACGGCGATGCTGTGGAGAGAGTGAGCAGCACCAAGTTCCTTGGAGTGCACATCAGCGACGACCTCTCTTGGACCACCAACACTACATCACTGGCGAAGAAGGCCCATCAGCGTCTCTACTTCCTGCGCAAACTAAAGAAGGCAAGTGCTACACCCTCCATCATGACAACATTCTACAGAGGAACCATAGAGAGCGTCGTGTCCAACTGCATCACAGTGTGGGGAGGAAGCTGCACGGAGAAAAACAGGAAGACACTCCAGCGTGTTGTGAACACAGCGAAGAAGATCATTGGAGTACCACTCCCCTCCCTGCAGGACATTTACACCACACGCCTCACCCGGAAAGCACTGATGATCATCAAAGACACAAGCCACCCTGCACACAAACTGTTCAGCCTCCTGCCCTCTGGAAAGAGGTACAGGCGCCTCCGTTCCCGTACCACCAGGCTGGCGAGCAGCACAATGCACCAAGCGATCAAGATGCTGAACACTCAACCCACTCTCCCTCCACTGTCAGCCTCTAGCCAGCAAGGCCACTGACAACCCCCCCCCCCCCCATCCCCCACCACCATATCTGCGACTGAACATTCCACCTGCACTACTATACTTGTGACTGAACTTTCAACCTGCACTAACTCAAAACATGCACACACACACACACACACACACACACACACACACACACACACACACACACACACACACACACACACACACACACACACACACACACACACACACACACACACACACAAGCACACTGCACTTTCTGCACTAAACCCAAACATACACACACTGACACACACACACACACACACACACACACACACAGACACACGAACACACACACAAGACGCACACCGCACCTTCTACCTGCACTAAACACATACACACACATACACACACACACACACACACACACACACACACACACACACACTGCTGCTGGTGTACTTGACAGACCTTTTTAATATTTATTTTTCTTCAAAATGCTACTATTACCATGTCAGAACGCTATAAAGGACTTTTTTTAGGAAAAGCACAAAAGCACAACAAATACCTCTTAATGTATGTCCTCTACAAGTCTTCTGTTGTCCAGTCTTGCACTTTAAATGTCTGTATGAGCACTGTCTATGTCCATACTGTCTTAAGTCCATGTATAAGTACTGTCTATGTCTATACTGTCTATGTCCTTACCTAGATTAGTCTATGTCTGTATGGGAAAGCAAGAAATGTAATTTCAAATTCTTTGTATGACCAGTGCATGTAAAGAAATTGACAATAAAACCTACTTGACTTGACTTGACTTGAAAAGACCCACCTTATTTTGTACAGTTATTTTATGCATGCGTTATTTTGACCTTGACCTTAACATTAAGTTTTACTGTCCGTCATCTTACGTAAAGCATTTTCATGCAACAGACATATTTTAAAGACAAATGTTTTGCTTTTTTCTAACATACTTATCATCGGACAGTCTCAGGGGCATCAATCGAAACCCCCGTACAAACCGTCACTAGTTCGCCCTAGCCAACGATTTACACCTGCTGAAGCTAGTGGCATCTGGATGTTTTGCTAATACGCATCCGTTTTCTTTATGCTTTGTGATTTATTGCGCAGGCGTATGAGGAGGCCCTGAAGAAGGCGGAGGGTTTCCTGTTCAGCAAGGTGCAGTCTGGGGAGCTGAAGAGCCTGTACGTGCGGGCGGTGACGGCCTACGCCCTGACCCTCCTGGACAGCAGCAGCATGCCCTCCCTCACGCTCTACGAGGGCCTGCAGGCCGCAGCCACCATAAAAGGTCATCTCCGCCCACCACACACTTTGCCCTTTAGTAGGCTTACCAGTGGCAATCTAACAATGACTGGAGCCCCCCCCGGGCAATGCTCCCTCTCGCACCACAGCTGCCCCACCTAGCCAGGCAGTGCCCTCTTAGTGATGCAACAGCTTCAGCGTTGCTACCAGTCAGGTCAAGAGCAATGCAAGTACTTTCGGAGTTCCCACAAAATCAGGAACTCCTCCCACTTTGTTGGAAAGCAAACAATCATTAGCAAACCAAGGGAGGCCGTTTGGGAAATGTTAATTCTTATGCTCTTGGTCAGACCAAGTCTTGAAGAGATTTGAAAGGCGATGATAATCAGGCTAGCCGCACCATCCCGCCAAAAAGAACCCTAAAGTTTAACATCAGTAGAAGGAGAGGAGCAGACATGGGCAATATCTTTCCTCCTTTTGTGATGTATGGAAGGACAGATGGAGGGAGGGATGAGTACAGGAGATAGATGTACAGAGAGGCGTGCTATTTATTCCACCACCCACATGGTTTTGTCGTTAATCAAACTATCAAGCTTCAAGCTCGATTCCATAGTCCATTCTATTATGTTGTACAAGATGGTGTTGCAGAATCTTGTGTGTGTTTTTTTCAGCCTGATCTCCAGAAATTCCGTGCTCCTGGACACGGATGTTAAGGACACGAAATCCGTGTCCAGGAGCACGGATTTTGCCAAAATTCCGTGCTCCTGGACACGGAATTGTTTTCCGTGTTCCTGGACACGGAATTGTTTTCCGTGATGGGCACACGGAAGTGCTTTCTATAGGCTATTATCAGAGCACTGTGTTAGCTCTATCATTAGAAAATACATACCAAATGCTAATCCTAAACAAAATAATGCTATAGCAATTTAAGTTATGCCCT
Organism: Engraulis encrasicolus; assembly: GCF_034702125.1. NCBI lineage: Eukaryota > Metazoa > Chordata > Actinopteri > Clupeiformes > Engraulidae > Engraulis > Engraulis encrasicolus. The sequence continues at coordinate 47,382,926 of NC_085859.1, read as the reverse complement.
GACCAAAACATTCCCTAACCTTAACCTGTCATTAAAGACATATTTTTGAGAAATACCTTTTCCAGTTGGTTGCTAGGCTATCAAACTCACATAATGCATCAGGGTGCGGATTTGTCGGAAAACCAGAAGGGGGGATGTTTCAGATTTTAAGCTGTTTAATATCAATGGTGATTAAAATCATGTATAAAAAGTGGAGATGTCAAAACCGGAAGTGGGGACAATCTCCCCCATCCCCTCTTACAAATTGCACCCTGTGTTGTACTGTTATTGCATTGCTCAGTGTTGTCTTGACACTGCTCTGCCTTGCCTTGTCATGTGCTGCTGCCCTCTTCATCCCAGCTCGTCTGCAGAGATTCTTTAAGTATATAGAGATATGCCAATGCAATAGGTTGCTATGGGCACCTAACATGACCAGGTTCCGGTCTGCCTAAAGGGGCGTGTCATAATACTCCTAGATACAGAATAGAACAGTCCTTAGGTCTGCCTAGGTCTGCCTAAAGGGGGATTTACCCCCCCCTCCCCCTTGCAATAATAGAACCCGGAAACAATGGGCCAATGGAACCTCTCTCTCTCTACTCTCTCTGTCGTCTGTGTTCCACTGCAGGTAGCCCAGGTAACCCGGTGGTGCGCTTCTGGCAGGAGGAGTCTGCAGCGTCGGACGCGAACCCCCTGAAGCCCCACAAGGCCTCTGCCCAGACGGTGGAGACCACGGCCTACGTGCTGCTCACCGTGCTCCTCAGAGGCCAGGCGGCCTACGCCAAGCCCATCCTCGCCTGGATCACCCAGGACCAGCGCTACGGAGGCGGCTTCTACTCCACACAGGTCCTACCACGACTGGCACTACTGCACCTCTAGTCCACTACTGTAATGTGGTCTGTCAATGGCTGACCTACAACCAATCAGCACCAGGCGTACCGTACCGTTGTCTGAACAGGCAGCTGAAGTTAGGCATTCAGGGAATGTGTACTGTATGTGTGTGTGTATGTGTATTTTGAAAGCGATTTGAGCCAACTCCATAGTTGTGATAGTGCGCTATATAAAAACATATTGTATTGTATTGTATTCAGTTCTGCACATAATTCGGCCCCAACACTTTTGGACCATCTCTATTCGATTTTCACAATTAGAGATGGATCCTAACCTGATATGTGGTTCCGCAAAGCTTGGCTTCGCTCCACTCACAGATCTCAATCATCAATCAGGAGAAGCCAATCAGGATCACTGAGCGGGATCATCACTAATTTCACGTAGTAAAAGATGTTAAAAGCAGTTGAGAAGGGGAAAAAAAGCGAAAAGCGACAGTTGTTTCAGACCTACGTAAATTGCGTCTCCCAATGGAGGAGCCAAGTGTCTGCATCTGTCTGCATCGATTCTGCAATTTCAACTGTATTGCCAAATCTGTAAGTGGTTTCTCCAATTACATGCAGTGTTTTTTTACAGTATGTTTTGGGGGCTTTTGGGACATTTAT
>NC_085859.1:47366457-47376457 GCF_034702125.1 Engraulis encrasicolus | reverse complement strand
CTTACAGAGTGTCCTGAGTAACATGTTACAACTCTGTCACTACCATTTGGCAACAATGAGCTAATAATATCTATCTTGTGTTGATATAGAACCAAAAACACTTTTACTGTGCCTTTGGTGTTCATTCAGACTCGCCCCGATGTGGGGAATACATGTTTTATACCGTTTGTCTTAAGCAAGAACTGAGCTCAAGGGGCAGCAATGACCGAGTGGTTAGGGATGTGGCCTTAAGATCAGAGGGTTGCAAGTTCAAATCCCACCCTTACCAGTCCTCCTTACACCTCTATCCATGGCTGAAGTGCCCTTGAGCAAGACACTTGACCTCCCATTGCTCCAGGGACTGTAAGTAATATACCCGGTACATATCTGTAAGTCGCTTTGGATAAAAGCATCAGCCATGTGTAATGTAATGTAATTAGATGTAATGTCTAACCCTGTGAGTTTCTCCCTTCTGTGTCTCTCTGGTTAGAGAGCAGCTGTTCAAAGGTCTACTTCCCTCAGGAGCGCAAGCTACTCAGGCTGTGCCAAAATGACCAGTGCCACTGCATGGCAGGTACACACACACACACACACACACACACACACACACACACACACACACACACACACACACACACACACACACACACACACACACGTGTATATAATTCTTGTTTAGTGTTTAGATTGTGACTGTAATGAGAGTCATTCAATCTTGATCTATCTTGATCCGGTGTGTGTGTGTGTGTGTGTGTGTGTGTGTGTGTGTGTGTGTGTGTGTGTGTGTGTGTGTGTGTGTGTGTGTGTGTGTGTGTGTGTGTGTGTGTGTGTGTGTGTGTGTGTGTGTGTGTGTGTGTAGCTGAATGCTGCACCTTCAGGTCCACTATGGATGCCAGCATCACCGCTGATTCCCTGCAGACAGACATGTGCAACGACCGTGTGAAATATGGTAAGATATGGTGTCACACTATACATCCAGTGTCACATGTGGTAATATAAGTCTTAATACATCTCTTGTCAAATATGGTAAGACATGGGGCTAAACTGTTTAATAAGAAGAAGATAAGTAATTTCCCTGATTCGCTCAGCAACACACCAGCAGTTGGAACTAATGGAGTAATAACAGTTGTAATATATAGAATTATACTACATTTTCTAAAAAGGTATTCTCTAGTTTGCCCTATGAGTGCTTGGTGTACAGTACAGTACAGTGGTGTTGGTATGGTATTTGGCCTCAGTCCAGGGATGCTTTAAGCAGAGATCAGGCGGGATGAGATCCACTCGCACACCCTTTGTGTATTGATAGGTTTTCCGTTGACAAACATTCACGATGTGAGGAGGGTCAAGATGCTAAGCAGCCAACCATGTGAACACATTTTTTGAGTGACAGCAGTTTCCAACAATCAGAGGTTTACAGTGCGCAACAGTGCACAGCCAGGTATTGTTTACTAATGGTAAACCCATGTATAGAGGGATGGTAGAGTGGGACCTCTAGTGAAATGGAATACAGCCAGGGAGGAGGAGGTGGGACAATTCAAGAACCCGCTAACATGACAGGTGAATGAGCAGGAGAGATTACATCGATCTCAGAGAGGACGGGAGGTGGTAAGGCAGCTGAGCTGTGAATCACTTCTTGGTCTCCTCCTGAATGATGTTTTAAAAACAACATTTCATTTGTTAGACAGATGCACAGAGATCTTATCAATCAGAGATTTTATTTAAGATGCGCTCATCATCATCCTTTCTGTTTCAGCATTCAAGGTCGACATTGAGTCGCAGAAAGCCGAGGGTGACTTTGTGACATACACAGCAAAGGTGCAGGGTGTCTTCAAAAAAGGTAGGACTCTGTGCAGGCTGGCACATCAAACTGAATCGGGTGTGATGGTGGCGAGGCAAAATCATCTGATTGAATTTGAAGAGCACTGTTTTTTAGCCCTTACAGCAGGGCTGGGCTGGCCATCTAGCATATCAGGCATTTCCCGGTGGACCCCGCATCCTTGTGGGCTAAAAACATCTCTGAAAACGGGACCACCAGTGATTCAGTTCTGCTTATTATGAGGGGCCCCTTTAATCCAAAAGTGCCCGGGCCCTACTCCCCCTGTCCAGCCCTGCCTCCCAGGAGTTGAACTGTTCAGTCAGGCTGTCATTGTCATAGAAGAAGACCAAAGAAGGATGCCGGAGTGGTCCCTCAATTATTGAACTCTCTCTGAAGGGCCCGTTATTCTATGGCAGTGACTTGCCCACTTACCAGAATCGCTTATAGAAAATTACCAGCTTACATCATGTTTTTAAAAATGTATTGCAGCATCATGGCTTCTCTTATAAGAATAGTGATCGTAATTGAATGTGAATGTGTGGTGGTTACCCAGTAAAATAATTTGTTGCAACCTTATGCTGTTTACGGTATATTGCAGTTGTGATCAGTAGCTTACATTGGCAAAAAATTATGGATCAATTATACAGATAAGATATGCTACGTTCTATGACACATTCTTCAGCATTCTAAAGAGCTGCATGCTGTGTTCTCTTGGTTTCCCCGTCTAACAGGGGAGGAGGACATCAAACTTGGCGATGAGGTCGAGTTTGTTAAGAAGGGTACATGCAGCTCCACCCAGCTCGAGGAGCGCAACCAGTACCTGGTGATGGCAGCCAGCATCATGGAGATCCGAGAGCATCGCTCCTTCAGGTCAGTTCATATACCGCACCCTACACATCATGTCAGAAGTACAGATGTTTGTAAACATTGCTGTGTTATTAATCATTATCATTTGTACATGACAAAATGCACATTTCTGAATTTGTCATTGTTCTTTGTCTTGTTTTTTTTTTTTTGGTTTGGGGGGGTATGTTTTAAACATGTATGTCCTCAGTCCAACATAGCCTACTGCAATTCAAAAGACTCAAAGACAATCCGTGGTGGTGGCTATAACTTTCACACCACAGCTGTAACCATTATGGACTAATGTGTATGGGTGCACACTGTTGCAGGTACAAGTTCCCCCTGGACTCCAAAGCCCAGGTGGATGTTTGGCCAGATGCAGGAAGCTGTAGGCCAGGGAGCTCCTGCGCCAACTACCTCAAACAGCTTGACGACTTCACGGAAAACATTCTCCTCTTTGGATGCTAATAGGACATTGCATGACCTTAGAACCAGCCAATGAGTGGATAGAGAGGCTTAGAGGGATGTGTAGATAGATATACAGTATTGTACCCACAGCAGGTGTTCGGAAACAGATGTATTTTATTTACTGATGAAGTGATTTCTATGATTGTTATGTTTACCTTGTAAAGAAAATGAATAGATTTTGAGACAAAATAATCTGTGTCTTGCTGTTTTTTTCACACTATATTTCTTTGCTGCTGCACTGTCTCAACATTGCCAAATTATGTCCAAAGCCTTCCTCAGAAGGCATAGGCTACACAGACAAGCTAATTATTCTGGTGTTGGTAAATGTTGATTTTAGTGGTGGACTTGATGGACGCAATCCCAGGGCCTGAGCTTGTTGCAATGACCAGGTAAAATTGGCTCTAATATGCAAACTATTAGATAATGAGGAACCATTCATACATTCTCTGGGTATGTTTGTTGTCAGACCCCTAAATGCAAATCATTTGACCAACCACCCTTACAGTAACGTCAGGATGATACTCCTAGAGTCTCTGGTAACGTGATCATTGATTTTGTAAACTCAAAAAATAAAAACCGATAACAAAAAAACAGAATCTTACAAAGTTTTCCCTGAAATATATTTTCTTATTATAAGCCTTTTAATCAAAATATGTACAGAAATGAATTGATGTTTTTACAATTCTGCCAACAAAGTTTTTGGCAAAATGGAAGATGGGAAACTCCAAATAAACAGTGTGAAGAATAATACCCTGTCCTCGGACCCTGCACAATATTACACATTGTTATTCATTCTAAATTAAAGTATGCATATCTCAAATGAAAAATCGCAACTTAAACAAATATGTACAAGCTTGGCAAAAGATTTTTAAGGTGATGATACGCAGGAAAAGGTTTTGAGCGATGTTGTCGCCAGGTGAGAGCATTTTTTTTCCCGGATGGAGTGGATTTTTTTTTTTTTTAAGTTTGCTGCTGCTCCATGTTCTCTTGATAAAGGTGTTATAGTGATGCAAAGTCCCAACATCTTGTAGAATTGTTGCCTGGAAACAAAGCTAAAAAAAAAGAGTTGTCCCATGTATCATCACTGTTAGAGTTTGTCCAGCATCTTGGTCATGAGGTCCTGAATCGACTGGAGATGTGCTACGACCTCCTGGTGCCGCCTTTCAGTGGCCTCCTCTGACCGCCTCATGAACTGCAGCAGCTCATCGTCATCGCGCCTCATGCGTTTGGGCGGTGGAGGAGGAGGTGTGCTCTCCCCATTATCTTCCACCTGAGAGTAGGGGTCAAACGTTCATTATTAATCATCATTAATTAATCATAAGGACATTTACTGACCAAGAATATTACAACATATTAATTGCAGGATTGCATTCAAAGTCACATGTATTGCAAATCATGCAAAAAAAGTTTGCATACCCAGGGCCGCTGACAGCCTTGATTGGGCCCCAGGACAAAATCATCTGAAGAGGGCTCTCCTCTCATACATACAAATTACAATGTAATGCAGACCCAATTCTGCCCCTCTTTTGAAGAAAATATTATGTGATTAAATATGATAATATTATTTTGTTTTTGTATACGCATACTGTTTTGGAAGAGAGGACCCGAAATGGTTGGGAATGAGAGATGGGTAGGGATTGGGAAATAACTACCTCTGGTTGCATTCAAACCTGATCCTCCAAGGTAGCAGTTAACATTGAGTCCTATGAGACCAGCTGGCGGCTAACTGGTCTCATAGGACTCAATGTTAACTGCTAGCTTGGAGGTCAAATTTGCACTGCCATACCCAGAGAACGGTTGAAAGTATAGGAGAATGGTAAACCCCTATTATTTAACTCAAGGGGAGGTGTAAAATAAGCTTATTTAAAAAAAATGGGACAGTATCACTTTAACAACTGTATCTTCAAATGTTCTTGGGGGACAAACCCCCAAACCCCCGACAACATAGGGTCTCTAATTTATGGCCTAAAAACCTTTTGGAATCTAGCAACACCCATGGAGGGGGGCCTTCCTTGCCGTCTGGCCCAGAGTCCCATTGAGTCATAATCCGTCCCTGACAGTGCCATAGCTGTTTGGGCCACGGCCAAGGCATTATTAATTGTAATCAAGTCCAATCCCTACCTCAGAGTCTTCTTCAGGGCTGCTCACGGGGCTCAAGCCGGCTCGGCGGGCCAGTGGTCTCGGCCGCAACATGGGCTTGTTGGGGTCCCGCGCCGTAGGGTCTCCAATCCCTACCTCAGAGTCTTCGGGGCTGCTCACGGGGCTCATGCAGGCTCGGCGGGCCGGAGGCCTCGGCCGCAACATGGGCTTGTTGGGGTCCCGCGCCGTAGGGTCCCCGAGAGTCTTGATGGCCACCTTGCTGTCTTCCCCACACAACAGGCTCTGCATCTCCGAGACAAACTGAAACCGTGTGGAGTCCTTCCCTCTCCTGTAGTTCTCCAGAGCCTTAGCAAAGCCGGCGATCAGCGTGTCCCATTTCCTGTACACTTTCTTCTCGGAGAATGAACACAGGAATTCCTTGCTCAGCTTCTTTGCCATATATCTCCACAGCCTCATTTTATTCCCCTTCCTCAACCTCAGCTTGAGTCGTCTGTTCAACTCTTCAAGGGTCTCGGGTTGACCCAGGCCCTGGCCCTCAATGTGCTGTCGAACACAGTCAATCAAAAACACCGTCTGGTTCTTGGAGAAGCCGTCGTGTTCTGGCATGGCATCCATCTCGGGCGAATTGATGGGACTGGGTGAGAAGTTGTCTTCATCTTCGAGTTGGTTGTCCCACTCTCCCACATCCACTTCCATCTCAGCCACAGGTGACACAGCAGAGCCACCGTTGGACTTATCCAGAAGGCTGTCTATCTCACGGTACCACATGAAGCGCATGGGTCTACTGCTGTAGCGTTTACTGCCGCTTTCAATTTTTTCATAGCCCTCTAAAAGAGTGGTCCACTTTCTGCCCACCTTGTCCTGGCAAAACTCCTCACTGAAACGATTGGTCAACTTCCGCGCCGCCTCCTTCCATAGCTGTCTCCGCTTGCCATGTTTCGACGATGACTTTAGAATTGCGTTCAGTTCTTTGGTGGTTTTGGGGAGACCGACACCCTGAGCCTCAATGTGTTCCCGCACCAGGTCAATAAGAAACGCTGTCTGTTCCGGGGTGAAGACTTCATGGGATGGCAAGGAGACGGTTGACTGTGGTGGAGGATCCTGCAAGAACACAGCTGATGGTGGAGTGGCTGTGTTGTTACTATTTGAGGGCATGGACTTGACACCATGAACGTGTCCACTCTGATCTTTAAGGGTTGTGTGGAGGCCTTGAGCCTTGATGTGCTGCTGCACCAGACCTTTCAAAGCAGATGTTTGCTTCTGGCTGATGCTGTTGTTGGGTGCCATGGGCACAGGTAATGCTGATTGTACTCTCGTTGGGCAGTTTTCTGGTTGAACTGGTACAATTTGTACCGCAGCTGAGCTGTTTTGTGCCTGCATGGGCATGATATGTATTGGTGTTGGGCTGTACACCGTGTAGGCAAAGGCTGGAGCGCACTGTCCCTGCTCCTTCTTCTCCATAGACTGTGAAAAATCACAGTCCTCCAACAGGCTGTGGATCTCTGAAAAATACTGGAAGCGCATGGGTACTCCCCCATTGTGTATAACTCTTTTATATGCCTCCATGAGAGTGCCCCATTTCCTGGCCACCTTTGCGGGACTGAAAGACTGCTCGAAATTTGCACCTAACTTCTCTGCTGCTTCTTCCCATAGATGTTTTTTCAAGCCTTTAGCCCCCTTCAGACGGTAGTTCAGTTCTTCCAGGTTTTTTGGAAGACCATTGCCATGGCTCTCAATGTGCTGTCGCATCAGGTCGATGAAAAATAGTGTATGGATCTTACTAAAGCCATCATTTTTATCAGAGCACACAGTTGAACTTTGTGGGCTGTTTGACTCATTGATGAGAGCTTTTTGGAAGTCAATTGATACCGGTTCAGGTAAAGGTGCGGAAGCGACTTCATCACTGTTCAGAACAAAATTCTCCAAGGAATGTCCTGAAACAGATTTATAAACTCAGGTTAACAGGTCTGACGCATAATTTAATAAGACACTGAATTTGCTGTGGTGGGCCACAACCTTTTATAATGGGGTCTCTGTTGTCAATTGTGTCAGAAGAGTCCTGTGGGTTACTGTATCAAATTATTAAGACTGTTAGTAGGCTATTGCTGCTGTTTTTATGATAATCAACATTATTAAGTTACAGGCATTACAATGAGTTGGGCTGGAAAAGAAAGCCACAAACATAGTGAAATGGAGTTTGTTCGTTCACCCAAGAGGACCAAATTCAGACAATATATATATATATATATATATATATATATATATATATATATATATATATATATATATATATATATATATATAATAAAATCACATTGAGAATAAAATTGTCTTATACAAGTGAGCCCTGGCCAAGGGCTCACTTGTTGTAATAATTGTTACAATTGCATAACATGCCTACTAAGCAACAGCCTCAATACATACCATTTATGCTGTCTCCATCTTCCAGTGAGTCTGCCATATTTTAACTTCTATCCAAAATGCTTTCTCCCTCCACGGATGAATATCAATTGATGCACCTTATTAAATCAAACGGGAAAGTTAGTAAAGAGTAAATCCATTTAGAAACTTACAGGTGGAATCCCTTTGATAGTTGTAGTGTTGTCAGTTCCAGTTCCAGTCGACAGGAGCGATAGCCTACAGAGTAGATGATGGTGGAACGACAAGAAACCACGTATCATGCACCATCGCATCCATCGGCAAAGAATATTTCTATGACGTATAATATAATCGAAAAAGAAAAGTTAGAGGACTTACGATTGCTGTTTGAATCGAATTAGCTATGTTGAACTCTCCGACTCCGACTCGACTCGGAAGTCCATAGCGGAAGTCCGATGTCAGAGGGTGTCCCACTTGAATGTTCCGACTGGCAACTCGTCTCTCTCTCCTTGCGATGTCGTACCGCATCGTCCAATCCCATAACAAGTAGGAGCTTCTCTCATCTCGAGAGTCTGACTAGTCAGGGAACACGAATCTGTCAATACCCGAGAGTGTATTTCTGCAGTGTATGTAGGCAAAAACGTGTTGTGCCTTTTCAATGCATTTCGTGACAAGCCACAACGGTTGGGCACAACATTTCTAGATACTAAAGATCATATATCGTACATAGATCATACATTCTAGATAATAACGATTCATCTTTCATTGAGGCACAGCGCGTTTAACGTTAAACACGTCACATTTATGATTAAAATTAAACAGAACTGGCCCATATGTTGCTGTTATTGCACGTTGAGCACAGGGATCTGCTTCCAAGTTTATGATGATTGGAAAACTTGCCTAGGCTACACACTTTATGTACGCGAAGTTCTCGACAGTAAGTGGGTATTATTGAGTAGGCAGCAGTATTGTTGTGGTGAAATAAGACTGGCTTCGTGTCGTGTGTTTTCTCGACATCAGTCTGCTAAGAACTAAAGTCTCTGGATGTGTGCTTCGAGAATGTCGAGAAGGCTGGCTGTTGAAAATCACGGCGCAGTTCTTGCTTGTGTTTCATGGGTTACTATGGAAACCATTCATGTTGCTACCCATGCGTTTCTGAAACATCTCTGCATCCTTCCTCTGTGAGTATGATGTTGTTGACAAAGTTTCATAGATAGGAATGTAATCAAGCGGACAACACTAGATACTTATGGAGGATCAGCAGCATGTGCAATGTCGGAATGTTTGATCGGCGTCTTTCCTTCGCGTCATAAGCCGTAGTCAACTATTTGCTAGTGAGCTAACGCCTTGGCCCTTTACTAGGCTATCGATGAACATGCCAGTAAATTGTAAAATGGTATCAGTACAACAACAACTCACACGTTTTGATTAACGAGTAAATCTGTCAATATATCTATACATTCCTCTTCTTGTGAAGTTGTGTCAATAGCTAGTGGGTGTCTTCGATTGCAACTGACTCGCTCTTGCATAATCCTTTACCAATAGTGTGACTACGCCATAGTTTTATGCATTTTGACCTGTCCCTTGAAAATGAGCTGATTGAGGACGAAACACCATAGCAATTTTCTTTTGAGACTGACATTTTATTAGACGTACATATAATGTAAGTCTAATAAAATGTCAGTCTCAAAACATATCACACTTCAACAACATGGGACGTGTGTGGGACTCATTTTATTGACATTGTATGCATGTTTCTTTTGTTGCCACCCTGTGTTGCTTGAAATAGTGCATCATGAAAACATCAAAGCGACCCGACAAAAATGCAAAACTTCCACAGCGAGAGGGAGGTAGTCTGCCCCCTATTTCACCTGGCTCCCTGACTGATCCAAACGAGATGGAGGAGACAGAGGATTTTCCGGGTACAACTGTTCACTGATGAGAACTCTCTCTCTCTCTTTCTCTCTTTCTCTCTCTATCTCTCTCTTTCTCTCTTTCTCTCTCTATCTCTCTTTGTTTGCTGCAGTATTATGGCATTATTCATTTATAACATGGCAATGTTTGGCGTTTGAATGCAGATGAGGGAAAGGTGACTGGTGTTAAGTACATCTCCGAGGACCTGATAAAAAGAGTAACCAAACAAGATGACCTCAATTTTGTCCAGAACCTCAACCTGTGTGGAAGTAAAAGTGACAAGAAAATAAGGGTGAGGACCCCTCATTTCACCATGTTTTAGTTTACGCTTGCACAGAATTCAAAATTGTTCGTTACACTTTCATGAATTGTAGCAGGGAGCAAGCTTCAGAGTTCATGAATTACTTTGTGGGTGCAAATAAAAACTTCAAAATAAACAGAAAAGGGCGCACCTTGCAAATAGTTTCCAAGGACTGTAACCAATACCCTGTAAATATAACT
>NC_085859.1:47346457-47361457 GCF_034702125.1 Engraulis encrasicolus | reverse complement strand
GCTGCGGCTGCTGCAGATGGAGATCAGACGTCTAGAGCAGCAGATTCATTCAGCCAATCAGGAGTTGCAAGGCCTGGAGGACACAGCCAACCAGAAACGGGTAAAGGAGTACGCACGCACACACACACACACACACACACACACACACACACACACACACACACACACACACACACACACACACACACACACACACACACACACACACACACACACACACTGTATATACACACACATACACGTTCATACGTACAGTACACACCCAGTTTATATTTTATATGTTGGAATGTAGTGAGCATGCATCATGACGTCCATGCTGAAGTACATAGGAATAGTGAAAGTTCCTCTAAACTATCCAAAATCCAGCATATATGGGTGGTTGACGTGATGCCTTGTTTTTTCGTAACATTGGTTAAAAACCTACAAAACTGTTCTTTCTCCTTTAAGTAATACCCTTTAATATTAGTCTTAGATGAGAAGAAACATTTTTGTTAAGATTTATGTAAAGGTTTATATGTCAAATATCCTGCGGTGTGACTGTAACATTAATGAAACCTGGAATATAATATATATATAAAAATTAACCAACAACATTTTGAATCATGTATGAAGCATTTGGCATGATTGCATAAATATTAACTTTATATTAAAGGGACACTGTGCAGGAAATGGTCAAAAAAGGTACTGCAACTATGCTGCTCATTGAAACTAGGCTCCCTATTGCCAAATTTGATCTTTACATGAAAGTTTACTAAGTAATAAACAAATATTTTCTAGTATGGTCCAAGTACAGTCATTTTTGCAGCTAAAAATGGCTATTTTTGGAAATTCAAAATGGCGGACCATGGAGAAGATCCCCCTTTTCATGTATGAAACGTGCAATTTTTCCAGTCATAATGATGAGTCATACTTAGAATTTGATGGTAGTGGTAAATATTCATGAAAAAGGTAACATTAGTGATGAACAACTAAAAATCTCACACAGTGTCCCTTTAAGATATGCGAATGTGAAAAAAACTCAAGACAGTAATATTAACTAACAAGTTCAATTTCGTAACACAAATTGTGTCCTGTGGGGTGACATGTATGTCAATGTTTGTGAATGGGCAGCTGCAAGGCTAACTACAAGGGTCTTAAAGACTGGTTCCTAACCAGTCTGTACCTCAGTTATTAGAGTGCTGTGGAAGTTTAAGGTGACTATTAACCTCTTAATATGTCTTCATATTGCAATGTTTCTGTCACGCAATGCTTAGGCTCATCTTATGGTGTCCTGTGGTGTGACTGCTCTTACAGAAGGATTTTTTTTATATATATATATAAATGAAAACACATATTAAGATTAAACACAATATCATTATCAAGTTAGCATGAGCTCAGATGTCAGTCATGTATACAAAAGGATTAAAATGGCCATAATTCAGTGAATTTCCTGTGGTGTGACTTAATTTTCCTGCGGTGTGACATGCCTATGCAATTTGTTGATGCAGGACACATTTTCCCAAAAATGGCAAAAATAAGGCGAAATTCCACAGACCACTAAGTGCTTTATTTTTTTCTATTTTTTTCCATCATTTTTTTCAGAAATTTGATTTTTTTATGATTTTTTTTTTGCGTTACGCCCTTTAGACGTCAACCACCCATATGCCTATGTCCTTGCATCATGAATACAAACAGGATAGTTTGTGAAATTACATACACAAAATAAAATAATTCTCATGCAGGGGAGTCAGCCAAGGTGATACGTAGGTGATAGTTGCCAAGGTGGCTGCCTTAGCAATAAAGTGCTGCGGGAAAAACCCTCTATGTGTGTTGTAGATGTCTGAGGCAGAGAAGGAGCAGGTGCGTCAGCGTCTCCTGGAGAAGCTGGAGGAGCTGAAGCAGGACCAGGCGGAGCTGCAGAGCCTGGAGGCGGAGCTGCAGAGCCACAACGCCCAGATGGCCCAGGCACACGCGCAGATGGACATGCTCAACCAGGAGCTGCAGCGGATGTCACCCACGGACCCACACTACGTCAGTCACACACATGATGCATACACACACACACACACACACACACACACACACACACACACACACACACACACACACACACACACACACACACACACACACACACACACACACACACACACACACACACACACAACTGGACATCCTCAACCAGCAGCTACAGAGGATGCTGCCCTCAGTGCCCAAACACGTTAATCACAGGCATGAACACATACACATACACACACAGCCGTGTACGGTATGCATCACACACAAAAACATGTCTACCATACACACTTTCGAGCATACACTCTCACTGGCATACACAGTCATGTACAGTACACACAGAAACACACTCACACTCACACGCCCATAACCACCAAATGTTCAATTAGGGATGCACCGATACACATTTTTTCACTTCCAATCCGATCCCGATATCTAAATTTGGATATCTGCCGATATCAATACTACTCCGATCCTACAGTATAAACTTAACAAAACCACATATATGCATGGGTTTCAATTTGAGGTAGGCCCAAGTAGACTATTTGGTCAGAAAAGGAAGTCAGAAGAACAGTAAACCAATTAATAAGTAAAAAGTAAAAAAGTAACAATCCCATCCTGAAAACTAATGTACAAGTGGTATGATTTCAAATTAACATTAAACCTGGCTCAATGTCAGTACTGGGAAAATTCCGATACTTTGAGAAAATTCCGATCCGATCTCTGAATTGTGTTGATATCTGAGCCTTCATCAGTTATTACTGTAAAAGTGAAATACCACTTTAATTTTTCGCATACCACTTTAATACCACTTTAATTTTTCGCATACCACTTTAATACCACTTACATTTTTCCAATGCCACTCAAATGTTTTAAAGTCTTAATGATGACACGAGTGGCATATGTTTTTTGTTTTTTTTCACGACTCCCCAGTGGTCCAGTAGTTGAGTTGAGTGTATGTGCCTCAGCAACAGGCAGGGAGACCAGGAGGCGATAACAGCAGATACAGAAGAAGGTCGCCATGGTTACACAGCATAACACATGTAATCTCATCCCTCAGGAACACCCTGAGCGGGGAACAAACCAGAGCCAGATGTGTGTGTGTGTGTGTGTGTGTGTGTGTGTGTGTGTGTGTGTGTGTGTGTGTGTGTGTGTGTGTGTGTGTGTGTGTGTGTGTGTGTGTGTGTGTGTGTGTACTACACAATCCAATTCACAAATACTTTGTGAGGCCACTGCTATTGGAGCACACCCACATGCTGGGGTCTTCCCTCCATGTAGGGCCCAAATCCTGGACCCCACATGTTTTGTTGTAGTTTTGTTGTCACTAGTAAAGCAAAAGTGTAAAAACATTTCCTCTCTGACAGGTTAGGGTTAGGGATTGTTTTGGTTTTGGCACAGTTCTTTAGCTATTGTTAGGATTGATATAAATGGAAGGCCCCTACAAAGATAGGAAAGGGTCCCACAAAGATATAAAGGTTGGGCTGTGTGTGTGTGTGTGTGAGAGAGAGAAAGAGAGAGGTGGGGAACAGAGGGAGCACTGCCATGAGCAACAGGTTGTCATAAAAGAGTGCGCTGTCTCTTTAAGAGCCCAGAGCCCGCCTCCCTGGGGGAAGGGGGGGTTGGTCGGAGCACGGAATGCCCCCAGGCCCCGCCTCTCCTCACTCGCAACACTGAAGTGACATCAACAAATCCGGCTGCTGATTGGTGGAGGAAAGTTGAGTTTACTGTGTTGATTCAAAGAGGGAGAGAGGCACGGGGGACTGGAGTGGGTAGTAGAAAGAGGGGGGGAGTGAGTGAGTGAGAGAGAGAGCGAGAGAGAGAAAGGAAGGGAGAGAAAGAGGGTGTGTGAGAAGAGGAAAAGAGGATAGGGGGTATAGAGAAAGAGAGAGAGAGAGAAAGTGACGGAAGTGTGGAGGAAGAAGAATGGCCGGTGGCGTGTGGCATAGAGGAGGGAAGTTTGGGCTGTAGCTAGTTGAGCTTTTGGAGGACAGGCAGCAGATGGCAGATGGATGAGGGATGAAGACGCGGAGCCGCAGTCCCAGAGTCCAGAGCTGATGCAGCCAGTCAGCCCCTACCCTACTTAGAGGCAGTGAGTACCCCCCATAACAGACTGTGCGTGCATGTGTGTGTGCGTGTGCGTGTGCGTGTGCGTGTGCGTGTGCGTGTGCGTGTGTGTGTGTGTGTGTGTGTGTGTGTGTTTGTGTGTTCATTTGGGGGGTGTCAGAGACATGTTTAAGGAGAGCAGGGCATGTCTGCTATTTCTTTAAACTTTGTGAACATATGACTGTTTCTTTTAAAACGTATTAGTTTAAAATAGAGAAAGACAAAGAGCACTGTCTGTCTATTAAGTGCTGATACGGTCTGTCAGCCACAGCCACTGCCCTGTTGAGAAGCAGAGTACCCCCATGGCAGGCTCTGTGTTTGTGTGTGAGACTGTGTTAGTTTTTGGGGGGCAAGGTAGGGGGTGTTAGAGGCATGCCTGTGGGTAGCAGGGCACGCCTGGAGGCTATTTCCTCTCTCTGCTCGAAACACTTCAGTTTTAAGTTAAAACTTGGAGGGGGGGGGGGGGTTTGCACATTGTGCAACAGCCTATTTTACAAGTCAGACGAACCATACAGTGAAAACAGCAAATCACGGCAGCTTGCTGCTTTCACTGTACATCTGGGGTGCGTTTCTCGAAAGCGTAGTTATAAGCCAGTTAGCAACTTGGGCAATTGCATTGCAAACGGCAAAGTAGCTAACATAGTAAGCAACTACGGTTTCGAGTAATGCACATCTGACTTGTAAAATGGGTGATAAACAGTGAGTTATGTTTGTGTTCCACAATGATGTGCCTCAAGAGGATGTTGGGGGGTATTTGAGTCCATCTTAAGTGAACAACAACATCTATTTCAGGTCAGGACCACTCTGTGTGTCTGCTGACAATGGCATGTACAGTACATGGGTATTGTTCTCTGAAGCAGAATCATGTCGTTAGAATTATGTTTATTTGAATTACGGTATGAATTATGTCCATCATCTGTTGCTCCTGCCTCTTAGGGGAGAGAATGGAGAACAGTAATGTGTTTTGTCTGGGGGTGTAAATATAGACCGTGTCATACCGAACAGAACAGAGCAGAGCAGAACACAACAGCTCCTCTCATCTCCCAAGAATGTGCTGCTGATAGTTTTGCTTGCTGTTGTGATTTTTTTGAATGTGTTAACTGGGCTGCTGTTCAGATTTTCAAAATAAGCATCGGAACGGAAGTTTGTCATATCCAGTCAACCCTTGGAGACCATTGTGTGGGGCTTGGCGTGTGTGTGTGTGTGTGTGTGTGTGTGTGTGTGTGTGTGTGTGTGTGTGTGTGTGTGTGTGTGTGTGTGTGTGTGTGTGTGTGTGTGTGTGTTAATGTCTGTCCGTCTGTTTAGCTGTCTGTATGATAGCGGGCGGGGTGGTGGGAAATGCAAGATTAAGTGAGAGTGTTGACTTGTGTGAGTGAGAGAGACCGAGTGTGCTCATGTGTGCGTGAGGAGAGGGAGACAGTGTATTTGCATGTGTGTGTTAAGTTTGTGATAGAGTGTGTTGTCCAGTTCTGTGTGGGAGACAGCATAGGACAGGGGTACTCAATTAAAAGTCCCCGAGGGCCAGTTTTTCAAAATTCCTCCCAATAAAGGGCCGGGCCGGGCCGACACGACCCCCCCCCAAAAAAAGAATAATAAAAATAAATAAATAAAAATAAAATAAAACATGATAAGTCCTTTGTAAGCACAATACACACGCACTCACACCCACAGCAGATATTTAGTTTCTAGTGACAGGATGGGAGAACATTTCTCTCATAAAGGGCCTGCATTGTGGGGTGAGGTGCCTGCCTTGCTCTCATTGCCACCCACCCTTCAGTATTTTTTTAAATGACATAAGATTATCTGTTAGCCTATATTTGCAGACTACGTTCATAAAGATTTATTTCTTAGTGAGAAAACCAATAAGCCTGAAGATAACACTTTTCAAACACATGTTGCTTATTATGACTTTGTTTATGCAGCTCTCACATGCATAATGAGAATCAGAGGCAATAATGGACCCAACAAAGAGGACACAGATAGGAGAACACCAGGTTTTGTCAACAAGAAAATGGCACATTTGATGCCATGTTGATTAAATGCAAAAGCCAATAATAAATTGTCAAGTTGCTCATAACTTTGTTTGCAGTCTTATGAGGGTCTTTGCATTCCAAACGAACTATTTGGGGACTGTTTAAAAGTGTGAAAAGTTTATTAAGCAATTCGTTTTTAATAGGCTACCAATAGTTAGCTGCCAGCAGAGTTCAAACACAGTTTGCCTTCATTTGTGTTAGCAACTAGCTACAGCTACTGCTAAACCAATTCGAAGTCCTAACACACTGTTTGCAATCAAATGTGGACCATTACTTTCAAAAACGATGCATAGAGAACTTTGTGAATAATTTATTTACAGGCTCTGATACAGTCCTTCCCTTGTAGTCTACCTCACAACCTCTATGCTAGCATCGTAGGTGCTTCTGCCTGCAGTGACTGACACAAAGAGGGACAAACTGCCTGAGGGCGCGGAGCACGGCACGCTTCTTCATTGCGTCTGTGGCGCGATTTCAAAATAAGAGCCGACAGCGCGATCGGACCAAAAAAAAAAAAAAAAGTTTTTAATTTTTCAAAATTATTCGAGAGCCAAAAATAGATGCCCCGAGCCGCTATTTGAGTATGGGGGGCATAGGAGAACAAACAGATGTTTGTGTGTGTGTGTGTGTGTGTGTGTGTGTGTGTGTGAGAGAGAGAGAGAGAGAGAGAGAGAGAGAGAGAGAGAGAGAGAGAGAGAGAGAGACAGACAGACAGACAGACAGACAGACAGACAGACAGACAGACAGACAGACAGGCAGGCAGACAGACAGAGAGAGAGAGAGAGAGAGAGAGAGACAGACAGACAGACAGACAGACAGACAGAGAGACAGACAGACAGACAGACAGACAGACAGACAGACAGACAGACAGACAGAGAGAGAGAGAGAGAGAGAGAGAGAGAGAGAGAGACACAGAGAGGTGGGTGTGTGAAAGAGGAAGAGAGTAGAGGGGGCTGTGAGATATGACGACATGGCAGAGGAACGCTCTCATGCCCTGCCCCACATGACCTTACTGCACTCACACACAACAGCACCAGGAGAAATATTCTATTATGTTGCAGTCTGATATTTTACATACATAGTGTATAACCAGAGATTCTTTAAGTATATAGAGATATGCCAATGTAATAGGTTGCTATGGGCACCTAACATGACCAGGTTCCGGTCTGCCTAAAGGAGCGTGTCATAATGCTCCTAGCATTGAATAGAACAGTCCTTAGGTCTGCCTAGGTCTGCCTAAAGGGGGATTTCCCCCCCTCCCCCTTGCAATAATAGAACCCGGAAACAATGGGCCAGTGGAACCTCTCTCTCTCTACTCTCTCTGGTATAATCATTACCTACATTTTGACTTGCTGAATGAAGTAGTATAAAAGCAGGGTGCAATTTGTAGGGGGGTTTGTGTCCCTTCTAGTTTTGATATCTCCACGCCCTCTACGTGATTTTTTTCTTGATGTAATGTAACTGCAGTGATATTGCAGTGAAAAGTATCCCCACTTCTGTTTTTTCAAGAAATCAAATGACAAGACACGTAATATAAATTGTAACAGAGCATAGTTGTATACATACACACCCACAACTCGTCATGTGAGCTGTGTGTCTTGAAAGTGCAGCTGAAAATGTTAAGCAACTCTAACCGAAAGCTCCATGTATTATGGGCACAATGTCCCAAATGTCTGAATTCATGTTAGTCTCTGTCACCAGTTACTGTGGTCAGGAGACATTTCCTGGGTCACTGGAAGTTGCTGTCTCAGCAAAACTCACAAGTTAACTTTAAAGTTGTGTTGACTCTTGTCTTTGAGATGTTACGAAGTGATCAATTCTAATGTAGAAATATGAACGCTATATTGTAAATAGCTCATGTAGCCACACCACGTGAATAATTGACCCAGTTTGGTAATAGTTTGATCATGGCCTGTCATGTTCTTGCCTAGCAACATTACTCAACAGGTTGCCTGATGACCTGTTAACTGGGAATAACTCTCCCATAACAAGACTATAATGCATTTATAAATGTATGCAGAGGCCCGACTATCCTTAAAGAAGGTGAAACATTTTCAGCAATGACTGCACTCCTAACGCATTGTGTAATGCCTTGTTCCAAACAGTATCATCAAATGTCATCGAGTAATCACAGGCTGTAAAGCTTTACGTGCATCAGAAGTGCAGTAATGTGTACAAGTACTCTGAAAATTATGAATGCTAATTGCCAATTCAAAGCTAATTCCTTTGTAACTTAATATAGTTGTCTAATAAAGTCTTGGGAATGCAAATGGTATTGAATGTTTTACTGAAATGTATCAAACCGTTAACCCCTTATGTAGAAATTAACAGTGTGTGTTTGTGCATGTTTGTGTGTGCATGTGCGCATGTATGGGTGTGTTTGTGTGTTTGTGTATGCATGTGTGTATGTGTGTGTTTGTGTATGCGTGTGTGCATGCATGCGTGTGTTTGTGTATACGTGTGTGCATGCATGCGTGTGTTTGTGTATACCCGTGCTTATGCTTGTGTGCATGCATGTGTGCATGCATGTGTGTGTTTTGTGTATGCCCGTGCGTATGCGCATGTGCATGCGTGCGTGCGTGTGTTTGTTTATGCGTGTGCTTGCGTATGGATATGCGTGCGTGTCTGTATGTGTGTGCATGTGCAGGCTCACCTGAACGCGCAGCTGTGGCGTCAGCAGCAGCTCCTGGACATGATGAGCGCCAGGCAGCAGCAGCTAGAGGAGCGTCTGGACTACATGCTCAACCGCATCGCCCAGGAGACCCAGGACATCAAGGAGCTGGAGCAGCAGCTCACTGACGGTCAGTCACAGAAACACACGCATCTTCATTACCTTACTGTTACATTACATTGAGCAGCTGCTTTTAACCCGTTTAAGCCTGATGCTGTGTTTACGATGCGTTGACCTACGGTAGGCGCCTGGAGCGGCATAGACGCTGCATTCAGGCTCTTGAGATTTTTGTTTTTTATTAAAATGTGGGTATATAAGAGCTGAATGAACACATCCCAATGCAGTATGAGGGTCCTAGGTTTGAAATGCAACTTATTTCATGTTTTTATGTGCTGCTTCGGAGGTGAATGTAATCAGGTTTTTATAGGCTGAGGGCACCTTTTCCCAGAAAGGGCTTAGGCATTCAGCAGGCATTTTTTGCAGGTGCCTTAGCCTTAAATGGGTTAACCAAAGCAACTTACAAAAGGGACATTCGAGCAAGTACAGAGTGTGGCATCAATAAAGAGTACAGCAGTATACAAATAATGTAGAACAGGTAGAGAGCAGCAGTTATGTATAAATATTGGAGGACTTATTGAGTGTAGTGCAAGGAAGTGCCGAGGATTACAGATGAGTAGTAGAGTTCATTTTGTTATGCAGGGAAACTCTCTCGGAAGACATGAGTCTTCACAAGCTTCTTGAAGGCTGGGAGGGACGACCCTGCTCTTGACTGGCATTGCCAGTATGTGTGTAGTGTACAGTCCACCACCCAGCACCAAACTCCTCCTCACCAGCTGCTATTTCCAACTGGGATTACAACCCTTGATCTTCTGATCTAAGATCAAGAGCGTTAACCATTGTCCCACGGCCAGTGTGGTTGGGTCACAGAGTAACTTTGGGCACCTAATTCACCAACACCACAGACACCTTTTTGTGACTTACTCTGACCGATATAATCAATGTTGAATGTATAGTGTCCTACCCTCATATGTAAACCTTTCCTAGTCTGTTTCACCCTCAATATTGGTGTCAGATTCACACAAATGCAGTTCTGGGGTGCTACCTTGCTACTAAACAGGCAGAGCAAGTATGATTGAAATCTTTGTCGGTCGGGTCCCAAAGTGTCTGATTTCACGTGAAATGACCCTGATGGTTGGCTAGGGACTTGGAGCACCTAACCTTACATTGCTCTAGCTCAGGGACGGACTTGCATGCAGTTTGGTGACCAGTGTGGAGTCAAATCACAGATACCAGAACCTGTGCCAAATGACTCGAAATTAGTGAACAGGTTCATCATCAGGGCCTTAAATGGTTAAATAAACAATTGGTACAAATGTGGGTTGTGCACTGTAAGGTTTTTGGTTCCCAGTGCAAGCCTAACTGATGCGGTGAACTAGCAACGGGACCGTTTCGGCTGGCCTGAAAGCTATAATTATATCCCCGAAACGCGGAGCGTCGGGGATGTAATGGTTTTGCGTGCGCCGCCGCCGCGTCCGCCGCCGCCGCGTCCGCCGCGTCCGCCGCGTCCGCCGCCGCGTAAGGTCTTTCGTGTTAACGCGATAACTTTTGAACTGATGTTTGGATTTGTCCCAGATTTTTTTGGGTGAATGCTCTAGGGCAGGTTCATGAACTGATTCGAGTTTGGAGGTCAACACTTTCAAGATGGCTGAATTCAAGATGGCCGAATTTTTGTTTGGTCCATAACTTGTGACCGGGTGGATGGATTTGTCCCAGATTTGGTGTGTGAATGCTCTAGGGTAGGTTCATGAACTGATTAGAGTTTGGAGGCCAACACTTTCAAGATAGCTGAATTCAAGATGGCTGAATTATTGTTTGGCCCATAACTACTGACCGGGTGGATGGATTTGTCCCAGATTTTGTGTGTGAATGCTCTAGGGTAGGTTTATGAACTGCTTCGAGTTGGGAGGTCAACACTTTCAAGATGGCTGAATTCAAGATGGCCGAATTTTTGTTTGGTTCATAACTTCTGACCGGGTGGATGGATTTGTCCCAGATTTGGTGTGTGAATGCTCTAGGGTAGGTTCATGAACTGATTCGAGTTTGGAGGCCAACACTTTCAAGATGGCTGAATTCAAGATGGCTGAATTATTGTTTGGCCCATAACTACTGACCGGGTGGATGGATTTGTCCCAGATTTTGTGTGTGAATGCTCTAGGGTAGGTTCATGAACTGATTCGAGTTTGGAAGACAACACTTTCAAAATGGCGGAATTTTCATTTGGCCCATAACTTCTGACTGGGTGGATTGATTTGCCCGGTAACACCTTATTTTAATGGTTCACCATTTCAGTGAATCTACCATATTAGGTACAGTGTAATAGCCAATGTAACAATATTTAATACCATGTAATACTAGTGTAATACCAGTGTAACAATATGCAATATCTGGTACAGTGTAATAACGATTGTAACTGTATGCAATACCATGTAATATAGTGTAATACCAGTGTAACAATATGCAATACCATGTAATACCACTTACGCACAAACACATGATGTAAGTAAAAAAATGGCGGTGTTACACTGGTATTACATTGTATTAAATATTGTTACACTGGTTATTACACTGTACCTAATGTGGTATATCCACTGAACCATTAAAACAGTACTACCATTTGCCCCATTTTTTGCTTCATTTTCACAATAGTCGTTTGGTTTTAAGCCTATGCACGTCATGTCACGTCTGTATGTATCATATACGTTTACGAAATGGTGGACGGGAGTGGTAGGAATGATGGGGGACTGGAAGCGTCGCGTTTCGGGGATATACCTTAAGCAGTCGAAGGCGACTGCACAGGCAGTCTAGTTGCATAAATGAGATGTAGCTTGATTATCATGTCATGATATCAGAGGAGAGATGCCGTATTATTAACAACGTAATGTTGAGATTAATATCTGTTATGAGTCCACTGTCTGCTTCCTTGGTCATGTAATATTCCACCACATAAGCTTTGCACCACACAGCTGCTACGTCCCCTCATGCAAGTTTGTGAAATGCATTGGGTTGTAGTCGTTAAATATCATATTTTCAGATCACAGAATCTCGGTTTTGTTTCAATGCTGTAGGTCAATCTACAGTGGAAATATTTTGCATGCAAGCCTTGTGTCCTGTATCAAGATAGTGAACTTGTACAGTATACTTTGAAAACACAGTGTTTTTAAAATACATGTCTTTTTTCTGAACTTGCTGAAAGAAAACGATTATGGAGAAATGGTCCACCAGACAGCAGCGATATGTGCGGGGCAAAAAAACAATGAAACAATAGCTCCTCTGTTCGTGACCAATTCTCTGTGGGGGGGATGCTGGAGTTTTTGTTTTGGGGGTTTGCGTTGCTGGGTTGGAGGTGGCTGGTGTTGTGTGACCGCAGGCGTCTGCTGAGTTTGACTGGGGCCGCTGGACACAGCTCCTCAGCCGAATGCTCTCCTCCGGAATGCTCTGATGTGTGGAAAACGAGAACCCCCCCTGGGGGCCAGATCACCCCGTTTACACGGGACCCGCTCGCCTGAAAGAGTGCATATCGGGTCAACATCGGGACAAACATGGGATTCATTTCCAATGTGTCTCTCCTGTCTGCGTGCGCTGGGGCTCTGAGGTCTGCTGTGGTTGTGGGTTTTTTGGGATGTGTTCATAAGACTGTGGTCTGAAATGAGGTTGAACGTGTGTGATACAGACATGATGTGAATTAGGGATGTCAACAATTAATTGACTTTAATGTGTCAATTGATTTATACAATTAATCGCAATTAATCGCCAACTCCAGTGGATAGAGACTTGGGGGTGTGAAGAATGGGAACATTTCACCTTTAGTAAAGAATAAAGAATTAGCATGTTATCTCACTTTTAATTAAAACATTGAGATGTAATATTTTCTTTCACACATTCTATGCCACTGCTTATGCCCTCATTCATAAGTCACTTTAGAGATAAAAGGCATATTTTGAGGGGGGCTACCTGGAACCAGTACTTTGTAAAGACGGTGCCCTTTGGTGACAGGCTGAGTTTATTTTAAAAGTTGTATAATATCAAGGCACTCATCTTCTTTGTAGTTGAAATTCCTTTATTTTTTAAAAGATTTGTGAACAGCTCTTAGATAAAAGCATCTGTTAAATGCAATGTAATGTAATCATGTAAATAGTATTGTGTGTGTGTGCGTGTGCGTGTGCGTGTGTGTGTGTGTGTGTGTGTGTGTGTGTGTGTGTGTGTGTGTGTGTGTGTGTGCGTGTGCGTGTGCGTGTGTGTGTGTGTATGTGCATGTGTGTGTGTGCATGTGTGTGCAGGTCAGATCTTGGCGAACGAGGCCCTGAAGCGTGAGCTGGAGGATGTGATCTCGGGGCTGCAGGAGTACCTGGCTGGGGTCAGGGGTCAGGCGCAGCAGGCTCAGAGCGAGTGCCTACGCCTGCAGAACCACAACCAGGCACTGCAGAGCCTCCTGCAGGACCAAGACGAACAGTTGCAGCAGCTACAGCCCATGCAGATGGTGAGTGCCTCTGTGTGTGTGTGCGTGTGTGTGTGTGCGTGTGTGTGTGCGTGTGAGCGTGTGAGCGTTACAGCTGGAGGCAATGGGTCTGACGTCGACACACCAACTGAATCATATCGTCGATGCTTCATGCAAGTAGACGAACGATGGGTCGTCGGAAAAAAAAGCTTTCCCCCAGCCCTATCGAGCATGTGTGTGTGCGCATGCATGTGAGCCTATGTTTGTGTGTGGGTGTAGTTTACATAAGAGTATCACAGTGTGTGCACCTACCTTCCCTGACTCATATTTTGGGGGCAGCTGTGGCCTAATGGTTAGGGAGCTAGTCTTTGGATCGGATACTAGTAGGAGGTACCGTAAGTGGATGCTCTCCAGTACCCTTACCGATGACTGAAGCAGAGACGGTGAGAGGGCCTCTAGAAAACCATTGGCTAAAGTGCCCTTCATCAAGGCACCTGATCCCACATTGCTCCAGGGACTGTGACTAATTCCCTGCCCTTAAATAACTGTCACTTATAACATCACATGTGTTGACACTCCCTTCCTATTGGAACAAATGGCTCAATTTGACCACTGCCATGTTTGATCAGAGGTAACACTGCTGGAATGAAAATTAATCGACGACATGGTGATATGCTAAAAAAAAATCCAAAAAGGCTGAAAGACATTTAGTGTTTTACAATATACTGTAGCTATGCAGTCACTATCCTACACAGTAGGTACAGTAACTCAGAATGAAGAGGATGGTTTAATTCTCCTGTACAAAGGCATGAGAGATACACATGAACTCGTCTCAGACCAGAGAAGGACATTCAGTAATTCAGTATTATAAACACGATGGACTGTTCCTTTAAATGAAGGCATAAGTCTCTTAGTATATTGAGCCCTATCTCACGCCTTTCGTAAAGTCTTCACGAAAAAAATAGATTAATTTTTGTGGTGCATTCACGTTATTGCCCGTTTTTCGTGGTAGGGCAACGAAACGCTGCCTATTCACTTGAATTGCCCCACTGCTGCTATGGTTATCCAAGCGTCTGCAGGGGCGGGGAGGGGGTGCTGACAGAACACTGCTGATACACTCGGGACTCACTAATTCGACGCCCTTTCGGTACTTACGCCTTATGTCCTCTAAACCTAAACCTAAACCTAAACCTAACCCTAACCTTAACCCTACTTAACCCTACTTAACCCTAAACCTAACCCTAACCCTAACCTTAACCCTAACCTTGACCCTAAACCTAACCCTAAATTGCTTGTTTGAAATGTTTGATTACCATGTGACGGTAGGCTACCGAAAGGGCATCAAACTAGTGGGTCGCTAGGCAACAGTCGGGCAATTTAAGTGAATAGGCAGCGTTTCGTTGCCCTACCACGAAAAACGGGCAATAACGTGAATGCACCACGAAAATTAATCAATTTTTTTCGTGAATACTTCACGAAATGAGTGAGAAACGGTTGATATATCAGGGGTTTCATCGCTTCCTCTTCCACTCACACCACAACACATTTTTCTAAACCAGCTTGCAGGAGTACCAACCCTGGTGTCATGACCTAGTTTAGTGTGCGAGTCCTAATATTCACCCATGGAATCCCCCATTTCCTCTCTCCTCTCTCCTCTTCCTCCCCCTCTCCTCCCCCTCTCCTCCTGCCCTCCGGCTTCTGGGTTA
>NC_085859.1:47331457-47341457 GCF_034702125.1 Engraulis encrasicolus | reverse complement strand
CAATATACACTATGTTTGCACTTACTAAATTTTGCAGTGTATGAAAATACCTTTGTTGTTTTATCATTGTCAATCATTATTATTATGTATTATATATTATATGCATTATTATAGAATATAAAATACATGATATGTGATATGATATGTTATTATACCATATGCTGTTAGATAATACGATATTCTATATTGACACACCAGATACTGAAGAATATATTTCTGTTCTTAAAGGGGAGGCTTGAGGCCAGACAGAGGGCGGAGCTTAGCGACCTGAGGAAGAGGCTTGAGGAGGCCAAGGAGGCGGAGCTCCAGGGGCTGAGGGAGGAGCTCCAAGAGGCCCAGGAGCAGCAGTACCTGATGAGCCAGAGGCTGCAGGAGGCCGAGGGGGAGAAAGAGGGCCTCCTCGCGGAGCTGCGTGAGAAGGACATGCAGGTGAGTGGAGAGGGCCTCCTCGCGGAGCTGCATGAGTTGCACACACAATCGTTAAGGCCTTTGTGCGCTTCAAGCCAGTACAAGTGCCTCTGGCAGTCAGGAAAATGGAAATAGAACATGGATAATTGTTTTACTTCGGTTAGGCAGAGAAATATTCATTCCAAGGCCGTGTGAGAGCATTGTTCAAGCAACCAGAGCTTGTTGCCGCTCTGCCGATGTGCGGCAAGTGAGAAAAAAATGTCGGGCATGCGAATTTGCACGTGTGTGTGTGTGTGTGTGTGTGTGTGTGTATTATTGCGTGTATATGTGTGTGTGTATAATGCATATGTAAGGATGCTGTAATGTGTGTGTGTTGTCCTGCGTTGACAGGCGGAGGAGCTGAAGAGGAGTATGGAGGGTGCATCTGGTCAACAGCTGAACGCCGTCACACAACAGCTACAGGCACTCTACAAAACAGCTGTACAAATACGCCAGCAGAGGGAGCAGGTAATACATACACACACACACACACACACACACACACACACACACACACACATCTCACACATCTCACACACACACACACACACACACACACACACACACACACACACACACACACACACACACACACGTAAGCTACTTGACACCGTAACTTCCGTAAATCAATTAAGTTATTCTACTACTACTCTACACACATTCTAAGTTACTGTGCGTGTGCGTGTGTGTGTGTGTGTGTGTGTGTGTGTGTGTGTGTGTGTGTGTGTGTGTGTGTGTGTGTCAGGATGCTGAGTTGCTGAGGAGGTCCAGGCAGCAGGCGTGTGAGTTGGAGGGAGATCTCCAGAAGGCTGAGGCGGAGACGACCTTACTGCACACACTACTGAAGGACGGGGTAAACACACACACACACACACACACACACACACACACACACACACACACACACACACACACACACACACACACACACACACACACACACACACACACACACACACACTCACAAACCTTGCATTCCTATTCTTTTGACACTCTCATTGAAAGGCAGCCATATTAATGCAGGCACTATTCACTATTCACAAGCACTATTCATAAAAAAAAACATTGCGCGTAACAGCAGATCGCATTTTCATCCCTTTTTGTGTTAACAAACAAGAAGTAACGTGTACTCCAGAAGGTGTCCTTTTCCATCTGAAAACACAACTGAGTTATGCCGTCATGGAATGAAATAACTGCCGTCTGCATGACAATCAACAGCTAATGCAGCCAGGCATACACTGTGCGACCCCGATTTTGACACGTGTGTGTGTGTGTGTGTGTGTGTGTGTGTGTGTGTGTGTGTGTGTGTGTGTGTGTGTGTGTGTGTGCTGCAGCAGCCTGTGGACAGTAAGGCCAAAGCAGGCCCAGCGAGCAGCTACAGTTACCAGCCAGACGAGCTGGAGAACTTGGCCAGAGCAGTCCGGAGACTCACAGAACAGCTGAACCAGGCTTCAACAGGTACGCACATACAGTACATAAGCACGCACACACACACACACACACACACACACACACACACACACACACACACACACACACACACACACACACACACACACACACACACACACACACACACACACACAGCAGTAAGAATGCAGATAGAACAGCTGAATCAGGCTGCAACAAATGCACCACCTGGACACACAGTCCTCGTGCGTAAGCTCCAAAGAAGAAAATGGCGTCCACATTACATCTGGGCTGGATGTTCTGGAAAGGTTCTGGACAACCGCCCAATCAGCCAACGGGGTAGGGATGAGGGCGGGGGAACATCCCTTTCAAATTTCAACAGATTTCAGCCACCGGTAATCGTCATGGCCAGATGTTAGTGATTGGGTAAAATAATATGTGCAGTCCAAACGTCAACGGAGTTCACCCTCTGTATACCTCTGTATGAATGAAATTACCGGTAGTATAAGGGTATGAAAAGAGACCAATTATAAACTAAATGACGTTTGTGCTGAAATCCAGATGCATCATTCAGGAGAATACACTAAAAATGTAAAAAGTATGACAAAAGAAAGCTTTTTTTTTCTATGTGACCCTGCAGATACTGTATAGTAGTAGTAGTAGTAGTAGTAGTAGTAGTAGTAGCAGTAGTAGTAGTAGTAGTAGTAGTAGTAGTAGTAGTAGTAGTAGAGTAGAGTAGAGTATTGCGGGCAGTGGTGGCTCAGGTGGTAGAGGAGCCGTTCGGCAACCCCAAGGTTGCAAGTTCGAGCCCCGCTCGGCCTGACCCCGTCGTTGTGTCCTTGAGCAAGATACTTAACCCCAAGTTGCTCCTGGTGGCAGGGTGGTACCCTGCGTGGCAGCCACAGCCACCCGTGTGTGAATGTGAGGCATACAATGTAAAGCGCTTTGAGTGATCGAAGGAGTGGAAAGGCGCTATATAAATGCAGTCCATTTACCATGTAGAGTAACTTAATTGATCCCCGGGGGGAAATTAAGGTGCCAAGTAGCCTACATAAATACAAATCACGCCCACATGGACATGGATTCAAGACACATGTAACACAGAATATGAACTACGTGTGTGTGTGTGTGTGTGTGTGTGTGTGTGTGTGTGTGTGTGTGTGTGTGTGTGTGTGTGTGTGTGTGTGTGTGTGTGTGTGCGTGCGTGCGTGCGTGCGTGCGTGTGTGGTGTGTGTGTGTGTAGGTGTATATATACAGTGTGTGTTTGTACGTAATGCTCTCCACAATTTGTTAGCAGGAGCCTGCAGTGAAGGGTGAGTTTGGAATGCTGAAGAAGAGTGTTGAGTGTGTGTTTGGAGTGTGTGTGAAGTGCTACCATTAGCATGGAGTGGCCTGAAATGTTGAGATCACAATGTATATTTAGGAAGGTTGTTTGGGTGTATTCTGTTGGAATAGTGAGGGTGGAACAGTGGGGGTGCATTTGGAATGCTGGTGTGAATTCTGAGAGTGTGTTTTGGAATTCCATGGTGTATTCTAATGCCTTGCTGTAATATGTAATGAAATGTTGTGGTGTATTTAGAATGCTGGGGGGTGAGTTTAATTGGAATGTAATTGAGTGTAATTGGAATGCTGGGATGAGTGTTTTTGGAATGTTCTCTGGGGTGAGTTCTGAGTATGTGTTCGGAATGCTATGCTGTGCTCTACTCTAAGAGTTTGTTTGGAATGTTGGGGTGAGCTCTAAAGCCAGGCTCAAACTACACGACTAGCGATTGTGTGTCCGATTTTGGCGTCGGGGTGCACTGCACACTAGAAGAGAATTGCAACTGTCAATCTTGTTGCTGCTCACAACCACAGATACAATGCCCGACGTTCTATTTCCAGTTGCAAATATCAAACACTGTTTGATTTCTACGATTTGCGATCGGCGACTCTTTGAGCTGCCCAAGTTCTATCTTAGAACATCGCACATGACGACGAAATCTTTCCCGACAATCGCTTGTGATGGTCCTGGGGGGTAACGTTCCACCGATTGTGGTAAGGGGGGTTTTCAGCCGAGAATCGGCGCGGTAGTCGTGTAGTTTGAGCCAGGCTTAAGAATGGGGTGAGTTTTAGAAGTGTGTTTGGAATGTTGTGTGCTCTGGAATGCTGGGGTGAGTTCTAAAGGGGGATTCATACTTGTCGTGACTGGCGCTACCCTCCTTCATACTTCACTCGCGACCTCACTCGCGACCTCACTCGCGCCGTCACGTGACCCAAAATGACGTCACACGCCGTGGCGCGAGCTGCCGTGTCGCGACGTTGTGCACCCCAGAATTTTTGTAACTTGTCGTGCGCCACCAGCGACCATACAGGTAGGCAGACAAAGCAGGAGTTGCGAAGAGAGTCTACAACTACTGTAGGCTACTACAGAATGGATCCTGCATCATTTTGAGGATAATAAAATGTCCTAGAGAGTTATTTTATCTTCTCTCTTAAATGTTGTTCAGTGAAACAATTGTTTACTTTGTTCAGAAGCACGTTGTGTTCGGCGATCTATTTATAAATTCTGCCGCCAGAACAATGCTTTCACATGGTCTTGGAATGATCTGGCAATGTAGGCTACAACAAAAAATATATGTTTCAATGTGGTAAGTCACAAGTCAGACGTTCAGTAGCCCTACAGCAGCCGTGTTTGGCTTTCTATTTTATACATCTGTAGAACTCACGCTGCGAGTTGCGAAAGATACTGCCGTTTCTCTCATGAACAGCAGAGGGCACTTCCGACAATGCGAGCGAAGGCGCTTTTGAAGTATGAATAGTCTGTCGCAAGTGATGACGTCATTAATGGTTCTCGCGCCACACGCGCCAAAGTGCGCACGTGAAGTATGCAGAGCCCTTAAGACTGAGTTTACAATGCTGGGGTGAGTTCTAGGCGTGTGCTTTGAGGATGGCCTGGACCTTGCTAGACGGCAAGGATACAGTCCAACTTGCTTTTGAATGGAAATAGCTCATAATGTAACAAGTAGAACATTCACTGTAGTGTGTGTGTGTGTGTGTGTGTGTGTGTGTGTGTGTGTGTGTGTGTGTGTGTGTGTGTGTGTGTGTGTGTGTGTGTGTGTGTGTGTGTGTGTGTGTGTGTGTGTGTGTGTGTGTGTGTGTGTGTGTGTGTGTGTGTGTGTGTGTGTAGATAAGAGTGTGAGCGTTGAGAAGCTGATGGATGAGATGGTATCTCTCAGGGACACTCTGAAGCAGGGCAGCAATATCTCCAGTCCAAAATGTAGCGGCCACAGGAACTCCCAGCGCTACTACATCCCCGCAGGACACAGCGTAAGTACCTCACACACACACACACACACACACACACACACACACACACACACACACACACACACACACACACACACACACACACACACACACACACACACACACACACACACACACAAACAATATTATAATAATCACAGAACTACCGGTGTGTTTTTCAAAGTTGCATTAAATCAACCGTGGGTCTTACACTTTTAAATAATAGCCTTGCTTATATCCAACACACCTGTTCGATTAGAGAGGTGTGCAAAAGCACCTTTGTTGTGTTGTGAGGAGAAAATTTGACAGCAGGATATATATGATACTTATGTGTGTGTGTGTGTGTGTGTGTGTGTGTGTGTGTGTGTGTGTGTGTGTGTGTGTGTACAGGCAGCCAGTTTGGCATCTCAGGGCACGCAGGACTCAGGGTTGGGCTCTCAGCTCCCCTCCTCCCCTCCCAGAAAACCCCGCCCACAACACAGGCCACGCCCCCACAAGAACCATCCCAAAGGAGACGGATACTGGCTCTACTCCCTCCATCCTCCAAGCAGAGGTACAAAATTCACACACACACGCTCAAACCCAGACGTACATCGGAGCCCGCATTTCCATCTATACTGTATATGTTTCCTCATGTTGTTGGTCTTCCATCACATACTTTAAGTGCAGGTGTGTGCGTGTGCGTGTATGCGTGTGCGTGTGCGCGTGCGCGTGCGTGTGTGTGTGTGTGTGTGTGTGTGCGTGTGTGTGTGTGTTTGTGTTTTTACTGCTAGTTGCCAGTGACAGTACAGGTGAAAGTGATCCAGAGAGCGGGGCCCCCTGGTGGTTTTTCCCTGCTGGTGCGCTCCTCTACACCTCCCTGCCGGCCCAGCAGCCCCCACCACCACCAGCACCACCCAGCCCCCACTGCAACCTACCCTCACACCAGCGCATGGTGAGATACCTACCAAACACACACAGGGGCGGTACTAGGCATAGGCGAACTAGGCGCTTGCCTTGGCCCTAGGGAAATGAGTAGGTTCACTGGTTCGTTTGTTGTCTGACTCTCAATAGTCCTCCTTCTGGCCCTGCCGCGGGCTGGGTTACTACGCCGGCGACCCGGGTTCAATTCCGGACCGGGTCATTTGCCGATCCTCTCTCTCCCCACTCATTTCCTGTCTCTCCTCCACTGTCCTGTCAAAAATAAAGGTTTGCAAAGCCCTGAAAAAAATATATTTTTAAAGAATAGTCTTCCTTCTGTTCTGTCCTACTTCCTTCTGCCTTGCACCTCTGTATCGCCCCTCCTATCTCTCTCTTGAGGGAAGCAAATGAGGAATTGAGAAAGGATGGAATACCACACGCAGTATCTCGCCCCCTTCCTCTGTCCTCATCCTCTCACCTTTTCATGTGTTTCATGATTTCCTGGATGACGTCGTTAAGCACAGGGGCCCGAGACCTGGAGGAAGGATTATGATGTGACCATGAACCAGTTCATTAACATTTGGAGGCCAATACCAGCCACTGGTTCATGAATCAGTTCATTGATACATTAACCACTGGCTCATTGTGGTGGTTCAGTGGTTTATGTAATGAACCAGTGAACATTAATTTAATACGTTTATGTAATTACTTAATTTAATTTAATTGGTTCATTGCTTTAATGGGTCATTAATTCGCTGGTTCATGGTTCATTGATCCACTGTTTCATTGGTTCACAGGAGTCATTGAACCAATTAAATAAACCAATGAAATTAATTTCCATTGCTTCATTGACCACGAGACACTGGTTCATGAATCAGTTAAAGGAGCACTTTTGCCAATTTTAGTATGCTGTTGTATTGCTCACACTATCCTTGACTTGTCAGTACCCGGTGATGCTGCATTTTTCGGCTCAGCCCTTTCGAAGATCTGAGCTATTCTAATGGGGGCAGATTTTGTGAACGTTTTTAAGAATTCTTAACAAAGGCCTACTCCAAATATTTTCCCAAAAGGTATCACTGTTTGCTAGTTGTGTGCTGATGTTGCATAACCTTTTGGTTGTTATTGGGATTAAATCGAGATGTTTTTTTTTAAAATGTAAACAAACACCTGCCCCCATTACAATGACCAGGATGTCAGAAAAGGCTGAAGAAAAAAAATCTCAGGTACTGACAAGTCCAGGGTAGTGTGAGCATTGCAACTGCATGTTGAAATTAGCTGAACTTTTCCTTTAATTGAGTCATAACACCGAAAGTACATGAATGTAGTTCATTGAATTGGCTCAGTGGTTCATTGATTCCCTGATTTATGGGTTCGTGAATCAACCAGCCACTGAGTCATAGACCAATTCAATGGTTCATTTCTCCATAGGTTACTGATTCACGTGTTAATTGATTTTTAAACCAGTGGTGGTGAACTAGCAATGAGTCATTGATTAGGTGTTCCATTGACATAGTAATGGTTCGATCAATTCATTGGTTCTGTGGTTCAGGAATTAAATGTAACTCGTCTGCACACACAAACTGTTCATACTGTTCAAACTCAGCTGTTCATAGATACACTGAGCGCCACAGCGCCCCTAGTCCTGTTGACCGGTCTTACCACACCTTCTAAGAATAGCTTTGAACTGATCGCAGCGGCTTAATAGCCCTGATTATACTGTGGGCCAAACCCCCTGGTGATTAAGCCTTGCCCATGGAAGCTGTAATGCTGGACCGGGTGAGGCCAATACCGGGTCAAAACTTCAACCGCCAGGGTCCCTGAGGAGGCCCGAAGCTGTGGTAGTTACTAGACGTCACAATGAATTTACCACGGCTACTATTCTACAGTGAATTTACAGTATACTGTAGCACTAGCAGTAATGCTAATTGCTAGCCAGCGAGTCACTTAGTCCAATAACAAGATTCAAGATCATCCGTGGCGAGAGAGGGAGAAGCTTCAGCAGAAATTGCTCCAGTAGCCTCATCAGTATGGTCAGTCCATGGTGTGGGTGAGGGTAGAGTATGCATTTGTGGGAAATTAGTATATGCAGTTGACTTAATTAACTTTGCAAGAGAAGTGTTCACTTGGGCACTTGCTATTGAAATTAGAATAACGCAAATATTGACTGCAAGTAATGCAAATATTGACTGTTGCCCTCAACTATCGCATAGTGGATCAGTGCTCTAGTCCAGTGTTTCCCAACCAGGGGTATGTGTACCACAAGGAGTACACGAGCATACTGCAGGGGATACATGTATAATGTACAGTACAATAATAATTATGAATGTATGGAACACATTCACATTGGGATAGTGGGCGATATTTGGAGGGTCGGGGCTTAGGGGATACACGAGACAAAAAAAGGGTGGGAAACACTGCTCTAGTCCAGTGGTTTTCAAATTGGGGGCTGGGGACCCCTGGGGGGCTGCGAAGGGGTGCTAGGGGGGCCGCGGCAAGTTGGCAGGAAAAGTATAGCACACTTTTCATTTGAAGTAGACGGCATTCTTGTAGAAAATACTAAAAGTGGGCTTGCCTTTGGGACCAGAGCATAGCAGTTGTTGTAAAAATAACATAATCTAACTTAGCTAATCAACACTGAAGAGTACCTGTCAGAAGCCTTAATTGGCAACACCTGTTCTGGTTGACCCACTAGGCCCAGCAACTAACTAATTAGGTGCTGTTTCCACGTAGCTGGATATTTTTACATGTGGATATTTTTCCTCCTGGTTGCATTGGTTTTGCATTGGTTTTGGCCTTTCGTTTCCATGTAGCAGATATTTAAAATCCAGGTATAAAAAGCAGGAGAAAAAAATATCCTATTTAGTGGGCTGAAATACATTTGTTACAATGGAGGATTTATTTTTATCCACATGTTGCGTTTACACCTAAACAGGAGAAAAATACCCTGCAAAAAAAATATCCTGCTACGTGGAAACAACACCACGTAGCAGGATATTTTTTTAGCAGGGTATTTTTTTCTCCTGTTGCATGCTACGTGGAAAAAGCTCCAGAGTCCTCACAGCAAGCAGTGGTTGCCATTGAATATTCTACAGCAGAGTTCTAAAATTCAAAAAACTGACAGTTACTCTTCAGTGTTCCATGCCTCTCTTAATTAGCCACACCTGTTCTGGTGCTGGGTACTGATAGTTAATGTTGTGCAGTAAAATAAAAACTAATAAACCAAAATAAACCAAAAATAATCTTAACGATATTCCCATTAGTTAAGAGCGGCATTATAATAATCTAGTGCATCTCTGAACATTACTACTATTATTGTCAAGTTATTATTGAATATATCCCAGTGGTATGGGGCACTGACTAACAGACCTAGACTATGATTGGGAAAGGGGATGCAAAGAAAAATACTGTGGCATGACCCATGTAAGGGGGGCCTTGGCTGGAATATACCGGTATGTGGGGGGCCTTGTAATGGTAAAGTTTGGGAACCCTTGCTCTAGTCTATTCTGACACTTGATTTCATGGTCTTGCTTCATGACTTGTACTTAAGCACTGCTGATGGCCCACAGGCTGTGCAGACTATTCTCACAATACAGCATAGAGGCAATTTATGTTGTGTGACATTTGCGTTACATTTTTGCTTTTGCTTGTCATGTGACAAGGGTCACACAGGCAAAACACAAGTAAATTCAAGTTCTGATCCAAAGAATGCGTAGACCTAGCCTGTCAGTAAAGAAATGGTGTGTGTGTGTGTGTGTGTGTGTGTGTGTGTGTGTGTGTGTGTGTGTGTGTGTGTGTGTGTGTGTGTGTGTGTGTGTGTGTGTGTGTGTGTGTGTGTGTGTGTGTGTGTGTGTGTGTGTGTGTGTGTGTGTGTGTTGCAGGAGCGAGATCTGCGTGAGGCGAAGCGTGACCTGAGAGAGCAGAGGGGGCTGGAGCGGGAGAGCAAAGAGCTGCAGAGGGA
>NC_085859.1:47196457-47323957 GCF_034702125.1 Engraulis encrasicolus | reverse complement strand
TGATTCTGTCTGTCCGTCCATCTTTGGGCATA
This sequence comes from Engraulis encrasicolus, assembly GCF_034702125.1. NCBI lineage: Eukaryota > Metazoa > Chordata > Actinopteri > Clupeiformes > Engraulidae > Engraulis > Engraulis encrasicolus. Next base: position 47,323,925 of record NC_085859.1, on the reverse strand, counting down.
CATGAGTCTCCTTGTGCCAGTAAACGTCTCTCTGACTAAATTAAAGATGCGCTGTGTAACTTGTGTTGTAGACTCTAGGCCAGCAGCAGCAGGAGTGGGCTGATGAGGAGGCTGTGCAGCAGCAGAGGAGGCAGCAGCTGCAGGCCCAGCTGCAGGCTCTGGAGGGCGCTGTGGCGGAGCGGGTGCAGCGCATGGAACACCTCACCGCAGAAGAAGCTGAGCTGCAGGACAGGAGGAGACTGCTGCACACCGAGGAGGAGCAGCACAGGCTTAAGGGTCAGTCACAGATTCAGCACGAACCTGCATTACTCCGCGAACACACCAGGGGCGACCTAGCTACAAAAAGATTGCTGGACTGTGTTCGTAGCAAGAGCGGCAGGTGTATAAGATGTGACAGATGGAAGCATTCCGACATTTCAGTTGGCTGCAGTGGCTGTCGCCAAACCGCATCATAGCTAATTCGCTAGAGCTAATAATTCGTACAATAGCTAAAATTCTCTGAGGTTCAACTACACACTGTTGCTGAAGTCGCTCGAGTTGCCCCTTGTCGCCCAAACCACTTTTGTCGATTCTGTCGCCAGTGACTCAACACAGAGTCATCTCCGGTGTCGATCAAGTCACGTCTGGTGTATACCTGAAGTGAGTGACCCAAATTCGTTTTCCTTCACCAAATGCGACCCGTATCCGATCTTTAATAGACAGTCTGAAGGATGCAGATCCATGTTTTTTTTTTCAAATGCAACCCAGTAGGGGTGTGACGAGATGCTCTGCTCACGAGACGAGACAAGACACGAGACTGGGTTCATGAGATCGAGACGAGATTTTAAGAAAACTGAATGACAAATCATATGACTGGACAACAGACTTACTTAACAGAGATGTACATGCATTTTAAAATGTTTTATTATAACTCACGCATGAACTTTCAATAAACTCCTTCCTTTACAAATTGAAATGAAAAAAATAGGGCTGTAAATAGATTTTAAAATAATCTAATTCATTACAGAATTTGTAATAAATTAATCTCATTTAATCTCATTTTTATCATCCCCATATGTGATACTTGGCATGAGAGAGAAAAGTGGGGAAAGGATTAGGGCTGCAACTAACGATTATTGGGAGTTGGAACATTACATTACATTACATTACATTACATTGCATTTGGCAGACGCTTTATAACCAAAGCGACTTTCAAAAGAGGACATAATCAAGATAACATCACAAGCAAATACAAAGTGCACAGGAGATATACAGAACAACAAGTGCAATTACAAAGAGGGGTTAGTTTTTTTTTTTTTTTTTTTTTTTTTTTTTTAAATAAAGAGGAAATAACGAGAACACACACACACAAACACACACTCACAAACTAAACTAAACTAAACATCATGTCAGGATTCTGCCCTGGGGCAAGGCCAGTTCAATCATTAGTCTAGTAGATTCTCTCGATAGAGGAACAGACAGTGCAAACACAGAGTTAAAATGCAGTAACTTGGAAAAACTTTCCAGCCATGAACAGTTTCATTGATAGAGAAGCTGTAGATTATTTTCTCACTCAGGCAGCATTCCTGCAGTGTCACTGGCTAAGTCAACCTACCACACAACAACTGTAACTGTAACCTCAACATTTAGCTCTGTCTAGCTCTCTTGTTCTTATATCAGTGGTGGATCTAGGTGGGTGTCATTGTGCAAGATAAATGCCCTAACAGTTCATTAATAGTTCGCTATTATTATGCTAATTGGACCGCTAGTTAGCTGATTAGCGTTAGCTACATAGACTTTGCAATTGCCAATAGCTCCCACTGAAGAACTGACAGCTTTCTTACCTGGAACAATAGTTGGTTTTGCCAACTTCAAACAATGGGACAGGAAAGGATTCCACATTTTGCAATTTGTGGTCCATGATTACAAATCCCCATCACCAATTATTCCATAATTCCACTATGAATTGATGGTTTATTGGTGAAATGTGCACTGCTTTGGCTACTTTGCTTGCTGTCACCGTTGTGTGAGATCAACGTGGGGCTCGATTAACTGCGAATGCTCACCTGGAGTGCTCACCGCACTCACAAACTGACTTGATTTGAAACACCTTGTACAACCATAGCTCAAGTGTTTGAGAATACACTCACACACAAGAATGAGTCTCAGAAGTGTTTCCGTTGGTTTCTTGATGTATTTACTGTGTGAATGCACGGCATCAGTGCGCTACTAGTGTAGATCACTTCGCCGGTATGGCACTATAGCTCCATAACATAGCATAACATAGCACAAAAAGTGCATGCATGATTAATTTAGTGCGGCGGGATGCTCGTGTCGTCGAACCGTAGTGCAGTGTACTAATTTCCAAAGTGTAAAATTGAACTGAAGACGCACCATGTGTCTCCTCTAGCTGACGTGAACAGCTGTATCATGCCATCCCAAGTTAATCGAGCCCCACATTTATTTTGCACACAAGTGGCAGTGACTGTAAATTGAAGGTAATTTTGTGTGTGCGCGCGCGTGTGTGTGTGTGTGTGTGTGTGTGTGTGTGTGTGTGTGTGTGTGTGTGTGTGTGTGTGTGTGTGTGTGTGTGTGTGTGTGCTGTGTGTGTGCAGGCCAAGAGCTGTGTGAGTGGGAGTCCAGGCTGGACCAGCAGCAGCGGGAGCTGGAGGGCCAGAGGGGGGAGCTGGAGGGCCAGAGATCCAAACTACACAAGCTCCAGAGCCACCTCAAGAGGCAGACACACACACTGCAGCACACACAACAGGTGACACATGCACACACACACACACGCACACACACACATATGCACACGCACCACCATCATCATCATCACCATCATCAACATACATACACACACACACACGTGCATGCACTTACACATCACCATCATCATCATCATCATCACACACACACGGGTGGTTGACGTGACGCCTTGTTTTTTTCGTAACATTGGTTAAAAACCTACAAAAATGTTATTTTTCCTTCAAAAAACAAATGTCAATGAAAGAAGATGTGGTAAATTATGTTTCATATTAGTCTTAGATGAGAAGAAACATTTTTTTAAAGATTTATGTAAAGGTTTATATGTCAAATATCCTGCGGTGTGACTGTAACATTAATGAAACCTGGAATATAATATATATAAAAATTAACCAACAACATTTTTAATAATGTATGAAGCATTTGGCATGATTGAATAAATATGAACTTTATATTAAGATATGTGAATGTGAAAAAAACTCAAGACAGTAATATTAACTAGATTGCATTTCCTCACAGAAAATGCTGGAGTATGCTTGCCCTCCATGCATTCGCTGCCCCTCATGCATGCGTTGCCCTTTATGCATGTTGCCCTTCGTGGAGGTTGCCCTTCATGCATTGCTCTTCATCCATGTTCAGCACACACGCACGCACGCACGCACACACACACACACACACACACACACACACACAATCTAACACAAACACCCCATAACAGAAAAGTCAAAGACATGTTTTTTTGTGTACCACCCCCTGGACACCATATTGTACACTTGCATATCTTTGTTGTGCACCCTTTGGGCTAAGGTAATAGCACCAAATAGCTTTAAATTACTTGGCTGAAGTTCCTGGGCCAATACATTGAGGCCATTGGCCCATAGTGTAAATGGGGCTGATATTGACCTAAAACAATTTCGCTAATTGTGGCGCCCCCCAGGGGCCAATTTTCACAAAAATTGGTATGTAGCCTTTGGCTATAGTGAAGATAATGTGTACTCATTTTTGTTGTGATACTAGTAGGCGTTGCTGAGATATGAGCTAACTTCCTGTTTGGCGTCTTCGCCGCCAAATTTGATTGGCTCCTGTTCAAAGACGGTTCAAGAAATCAGTCCGTAACTTTCAGGGTAGCTGTATCTCAGTCTGAACATGATCTGATAAAATTTTCGAGACACTCTCACAAAAAATGTGGGAGGGGCGTCATTTTTATTGATTTTTACAACATTCAAAATTGCGGGAAAACTTTCTGAGGTCCAAAATTTTGTCAAAGGGTGCGTTGGATTCGGCTTGGTCCAAGGATAATGTGAATACCATTGTGGTTGTAATACATATGGGCGTTGCCGAAATATAAGCTAACTTCCTGTTTTGCCTCTTCAATATGGCCAAAAAACAGTTATCAAACAATTATCCTCCAATTTGTCATTTGAACTCTAGGGGTGATGTCAGTCATGTGTATCCAATTAAGTTGTGATCTGACATGTCGTTACCGAGATATGAGCTAACTTCCTGTTTGGCGACTTCAATATGAGCTTAAACACATTTTCACTAATTGTGGCGCCCCCCATGTTCCAATTTTCACGGAAATTGGTATGTAGTCCCTGGCTATAGTAAGGATAATGTGTATCAATTTTTGTTGTGATACGAGTAGGCGTTGCCGAGATATGACCTCACTTCCTGTTTGGCGTCCTCGCCGGCAAATTCGATTGGTTCCTGTTCGAAGACGGTTCAATCAATCGCTCCGCAACTTTTAGGGTAGATGTATCCCGTTCGGAACATGCTTTGTGTAAAATTTCGGGACGATCCGCCATAAATTGTGGGCGGGGCGCCATTTTTATTGATTTTTACAAAATTCAAAATGGCGGGAAAACTATCCAGGCGGAAAATTCGCCTTGGTCCAAGGATTCCAGGGATACCAAGTTTTTGAAATTTGGACCTACGGTTCAAAAGTTACCGTTTTCCTGTTGGTGGCGCTAGAGAGTTCGAGGTACCCCCGTGAAAAATACAAAATCTGGTCGTATGACTGAGCCGAACGTTTCGGTCTTTGAACGGATTTTCTATCTTGAGCGGTTCTTCAAAACGAATGGTTCGTAGAATAAAAAGGGGAACCGGAAACGGAAGAATAACAGAACTAGAAGTTCAATTTCGTAACACAAATTGCGTCCTGTGGGGTGACATGTATGTCAATGTTTGTGAACGGGCAGCTGCAAGGCCAACTATAGGGTCTTAAAGACTGGCTCCTAACCAGTCAGTGCCTCAGTTATTGGAGTGCTGTGGAAGTTTAAGGTGACTATTAACCTCTTTAATATGTCTTCATATTGCAATGTTTCTGTCACGCAATGCTTAGCTCATTTTATGGTGTCCTGTGGTGTGACTGCTCTTATAGAAGGAAAAAAAAGTTTTTTATAAATGAAAACACATATTAAGATTAAACACAATATTATTATCAAGTTAGCATGACCTCAGATGTCAGTCATGTATACAAAAGGATTAAAACGACCATAATGCAGTGAATTTCCTGTGGTGTGACTTCATTTTCCTGCGATGTGATATGCCTATGAAAAGTGTTGATGCAGGACACCTTTTCCCAAAAATGGCAAACATTAGGCGAAATTCCACGAACCACTAAGTGCTTTATTTTTTTTCAATTTTTTTCCAATTTTTTCCATCATTTTTCTTCAGGAATTGGAATAATTTAAATTGTGTTACGCCCTTAAATGTCAACCACCCACACACATACACACACATGCGCGCACACATATACACCATCATCATCATACACACACACACACATTCATGCACAAGTGCACACACACACGCACACCATTTATTTCACACTTTTGGGCCCTCCCATGTGTGTGTTTGTGAACTAGGCAGCGAAAGAGAGCGAGCAGAGAGCAGATACACTCCAGACGGAGCTACACACTGTACGCGAAGAGCTGCAGAGCCTCAGAGAGAAGGTACAACACACATACACACACACACACACACACACACACACACACACACACACACACACACACACACACACACACACACACACGAAAACCACAGCTGAGCAGAAGCAGAAGCTGTGGCTGTGTGTCACATTTAACTGAATCGAAAAGGGATCAAACATACATGACCCAGCTTTTCTGTTTCCTTTGTGTGTACTGTACATGCATGTGTGTGTGTGTGTGTGTGTCCGTGTGTGTGCATGCGTGCATGCATGGCTTTCTGCCCAGCAGGAGAAGGAGAGGTGTATTGTGCTTGAGACCAGGCGGTCTGACCGCTGTTCCGTTCCCAAACCAGAGCCAGAGCTATCTGTCCTAACTGTAGGAGATCTCCAGAGTCCCTCTCCCCCCCACAGCCCCAGCTCTCCTCCCCCCAGCAGGGGCAGCAGCAGTGGGGGAGAGGACGGGGACGAGGACCAGCTCAGGGCCCTCCTCACTCCATCCAGGATGTCTGCACTTGCTGCACAGGTACGTACATATTAGGCGTGTGTGTGTGTGTGCGTGCGTGCGTGCGTGTGTGTGTGTCTGTGTGTGTGTGTGTGTGTGTGTGTGTGTGTGTGTGTGTGTGTGTGTGTGGAATACATTTATTGAACTGTTAATTTAGTTAACTTCATACGTAACAGTGTTGACTGTTTTACACTGCAAAAAAAACATGTACTTTGTACATGTGTGTGATAACTGAAGAGGTGTTGCATTCTGTCTGCATTCGTTAGCCGAGAGTGATAAAAGTGTGCATTTTCATTCTATTGTGCTTGGTTGTCTATTTGTGAGAATGTGCACAGTGTGTGTCTGCTATCACAAGAGACTTGGATTGAATAGCTGTGTGTGTGTGTGTGTGTGTGTGTGTGTGTGTGTGTGTGTGTGTGTGTGTGTGTGTGTGTGTGTGTGTGTGTGTGTGTGTGTGTGTGTGTGTGTGTGTGTGTGTGTGTGTGTGTGTGGAATACATTTATTGAACTGTTAATTTAGCACTTCATACGTAACAGTGTTGACTGTTTTACACTGCAAAAAAACATGTACTTTGTACGTGTGTGTGATAACTGTGAAGAGGTGTTGCATTCTGTGTGTGTGTGTGTATGCGTGTGCGTGTGTGTGTGTGTGTGTGTGTGTGTGTGTGTGTGTGTGTGTGTGTGTGTGTGTGTGTGTGTGTGTGTGTGTGTGTGTGCTGTGACTTTAAGGATGAGCAGAGGCGAGGGGAGCTGTTGAGAGAGCAGCTGGAGATGCATGAGGATGAGCTGAAAGTAAGTAAGCCTCCCGTTACAGGAGAAGCCTGTCACAGTCCATCTCACTTACTGGTAAGCCAGGCTCAAACTAGACGACTATCCGCCCGAGTCTCGGCTGAAAACCCCTCTTATGACAATGGACAATACCATTGCAAGCGATTGTCCAGCAAGATTTCCTCATCATGTGCAGCGTTCAAAGATAGACGTCAAAATCGGACACAAAATCGAGAGTTGTGTAGTTTGAGTCTGGCTTTATACGTATGACATAGCAGTGTAATAACGCAGTCATGCATGTTTCATAAACATCAAGTCAATGTCATAAACATGTTATGCCTACGTCATTAAATGACATTCAATTATGGGAAAGACAGCCCTAACTTGACGTAATAGAATTGCAATCGATTTTATAAATAGATGTCGTACTGTCCTCTCTGCAGGCTCAGCTGCGCAGACGCATGTTTGACCAACAGGAGGCGCTGTGTGTGAGACGGCAGCAGACAGAGGGCAGTCTGGATGACCTGCGCAGACGCCTGGACTGGCTAGACCAGCTGCTGGGAGACGAGACCGCGCTCAAAACACTCAAGCAGCACAAGGTGTGTGTGTGTGCGTATGTGTCCGTGGATCTGTGAGCATGCTGTGTGTGTGTGTATGTGTGTGTGTGTGTGTGTGTGTGTGTGTGTGTGTGTGTGTGTGTGTCTGTGTGTGTGTGTGTTTACCTCTGTGAGCATTCTACGTGAGTGTGTGTATGTACCTCTGTGAGCATGGCGTGTGTTTGTGTGTGTACATATCATATGTCACAGCACTGTGTCATATGTTTGCCATGTGTGACACGACTCACACCTTAATCTGTATTCCTGTTGTTCACAGGTGAGGCTGTCCAGTAGCTGGCACTCGGGAAGTTCTGAGCCGTTTTATCACCCTGTCAAACTGGAGCGGCCACAGCCACAAAGGGAAATGAGCTGATTTCAATCAAAGGGTGAAATGAAAAGCAAAGGGGAAGAAGAGCTTGTGACGAGCCTCGTGCAGGTCATTTAGGCTGCAAGTCATTTTAGCATTTTAGTTCCTCCCTTGCGTGCCTCAGTGTCGCTCCTCCTCCGTGGAGAACAGGAACCCCCTTCCTGATCCTGATTCCAATATCCATTCAATATCCTGATAGCAAATGAGGACAATATTTTTTCTGACGTTTTTTTTTTTTTTTTTAACAAGATATTTAATAAAATCTTTTCTCATGAATGACGTGCCTAGCATCACAACGCCGTAGGCCAGAGCAAAGGACGGGAGGAACTAGAAGGATTTGCAGCCATAGTGTGCCATTGTTGGTTGGCCAAGCAAAGGGAAGGGCTAACCAATCGTAATGCATGCTGCAGATCAGATGTGCACACAGCCAATGGTTGATAACGCAGAGGGAAGGGCCTATACAGGGGTTTCCCATTTACAAACATTCGGCAAAATCGTGATGAGCCACTGGGCTCGGTCGTGACGACGCAGTAAGATTTTTGCTGGAAAATTCTAACCAGAATGCATCAAACTGGCAAAGTGCGCATGCCCACTGCCTAGCAAAAATCTTACTGTGTCGTCACGAACGAGCCTAATGCTTCACTGCTGCTTAGCATCTTGCCCCTCCTCACAGCGTGAATGGGCACAATCGTGATGAAGCAGTGTTGCTTTTGCTAGGCAGTGTGCATTCGCACTTGGCCAGTTTGATGCTTTGTGGTTAGAAAATTCTAACTAGAATACATGAAACTGGCAAAGTGCACATGCCCACTGTCTAGCAAAAGCAACACTGCTTCATCACGATTGTGCCCATTCACGCTGTGAGGAGGGGCAAGATGCTAAGCAGCCAACCATTTGAGTGCATTTTTTGAGTGACAGCAGTTCCTAACAGTGTGAGGTTGAAGAGTGCGCTGCCAGGAATTGTTTACAAACAGGAAACCCATGTATTCAGGGGTTTCCTGTATACAAACATTCGTGCTGTACACGCAGCTGAGGGTGCCTTAGTAACCGCTGATTGTTTGAAATCCACTGTCACTCAAAAGCTGCGCTCACGTGATTGGCCACTTTGTTTTTTGCTCCTCTGCATTGCTGAATGTTTGTAAACGGAGAAACGCATGTATGTAACAATTATGCAGCAAGTCATCTTTGGCTGATCACACAAAGGGAACGGCCTAACCAGTGATGAGCATACTGCAGATCATGTGACTGCAATAGTCTTGCACTACCTCAACAAAGGTTCAAGAGAGGAACGTAGTGCTTCAGGATTTTTGCTATGAGATTCAGAGTGTTCCCGATGAGACTGATATGATGCTATGATATGAGATGACCTTACATTTTGCAGCAAAGACCACCATGCCTTAAAAATGAAGCTTTATATAATACTTATTATACAAAGTACATGTACAGTATGTGTGTGTTTCAACGAATATTTTTGAAGTCTGAGATGTGAACTATTAACATTGCCTTGTTTGCCCAGCACTTTAGTGAGTAATAAGCACTTGTGTGTCCTATATCTGAGTCACAAAGTCTGATGGATCCTGTGAAAAAAAAATGTTGTGTGAAAACAGTGATTCTGAAACAGGTTATACTATGTTCTTGGAATAACTTACTACTTATCTTCAATGAAATACAGCTCGTGTTTTTTTACACACTTTTGTGTTGTTGTATTCTTTACATACAAGCACTAGTTGTGCCCGTGGTAAAGCCTTGGGAGAAGAGACATCTTTCCTGAAAAGTGCACAGAGTTCCCTGTACATGCAAGGGCGTGCACAGACATTTTGGGGGGCAGGTGCTCAAGGGAGGGTGGGGGACATGTGTAACTTATGGCTGCCTTACAAGGCTATGAAGGGAATATATTGTATGTGGGCATTATTGTCTCGTGCTTTTGATCATCAAGCATTTGCAGATGATCATGTCAACATGGACTACAGTACATTATAACAAAAAAGAGTGCTCAAAAGGGCACTTTTTGACCAGTGGGGCAAAGAGGCAGGTGCTTTAGCACCATCTCGTCCCTATCTATGCACGTCTATGTCTACATGCATTTTAAAAAAATGACAGTTTCTCGTGGCTGTGGATGCCACTGAACACAGCGTGTAGGCTACACGTGTAACATCTGGAGGGAAAGTCTGGGGAAGACCTGGGGAAACATTGAAGAGCAGCCTACCTACATGTTGGTGTTCATTCAACAATCAGAGTTCAATTTATGAAACATTCTTCTACTTTGTCCCACTCTCTAAGTGCTGAATTTTAATTATCTGCATTCATCCCAATTCCTGTGTATGCGTTCTCACATCACTGGAGCAGTGGCGTGTCGTCGCAGATGCCAAGGGATGCCAGGCATCCGCTAATTTTCCCAAAAACAGCTTTAATATCCGTTAATCATTAAAACATTATATCGACGAGTCTCCTATTTTAATATTCCCTTCCACTCTCGTCATTCTCTGTGAATATTTTCCAGCTGGGGAAATAGCGCCCCACCCCCTCCCATTGGGTAACCATCTGGTGAAACAAAGTACTACACGTCTCTCGATGCTAAAACAAAAACTGGTGCCAAGTCGAGTTGGCAGCCATAAATTTCTGGAGTTTTGAAAAAAACGAATGCTTGACCAATCATATTGCTCAAAATTGGTCACGAGTAAATCATATTGCCTGTCTATGATTTGCCAAGGAGGGAAACGGATGATACTTCAGGATCGGCAGCCACTTTACCTGGCTGCCAGTAGAACTAGAAACTACATTGAACAGCGATTACGGGCAAAATGTAGTGACAGTTAAAGCGCGCATACACAGCCGATGGCTCCCAATGTCAAGGCAGGCAATGCATAAAATGGATTTAACATAACGACAGGATCTTCACATGGACACATATACGTTCAGGATAACTTCTACAACGGTAGGCAAACTTGCTTTATTGTTTCAGAAACGTAGATTATAAGCAGGCCACCTAACGTTTTGTGAAGCTAGCTTTGTTTTTAGCTTTGTTGCTCGCTGCTTGTTAGCTCTTGCTATTATGGCAATAAGCTATGGTGATTATTAGATGGCATAATGTGCCACCAGGTCCTAAATATAGGCCTATGCATCATGCCACTTCTCTGTGCTCTGCTGTGCTCTGTTTCAACCATGTGCATCAGGGTTATTTTTCAATGGGTTTTGTTTTAGCATGTTTGCGCTGGAAATCGCCATACATCTGGCAACCATAGAGAGGTCGACAACATTTGACATTCGATACAAGACGTGCACGACTCAGAGCAGCCGGTTGAACCTAGTCATCAGTAGAATAACTATTAAGTGGTCAGTCAGTGCATGTCCGGTGTCTGTCTGTGTTATTGCATTCTGTTCTGTGGGGCATTTGAACTGGCACTTAAGGATGAGACTGAATTGTGTTTAGGGGGCTTGTGGAGCATCTGGTGTCGTGCGTGAAGTGCAAATTCTTGCGGTGTTGCTTGTCACTACTCCAACTCTGAACAGACATAGTCATTTTCTTGTTATTTATTTCTTAACTAAAGTAGTCACACGCATGATCAAGAGCTGTAGCTGCGCTCGTGGTGTGCTGTTCAAAACAGACTAGAGACCTCTCCTTCCCTTGCTTCGCAGCAGTTCTGGCAAATGCCTTCCTGGTTCGCAAACATGCAACGCATCTCATAAATTATACCTTATTGATTTTATTCTCATGGCCAAACTTTCTGCATTGCTGTTGTCCCAGCCAGCCGCTGCTACTGATTAATAATAATAATGTAATATTATATGATATTATATTATATTATATTATATTATATTATATTATATTATATTATTATTTTTTTGTTCTCCCTGGCTTCCTCGGAAAAATAACGCACGCCACGCTACTGCACTGGAGTACTATATTGCTCTCCCCATTGGCTACTACGGGAACAGACTACAGCTCATCAGCTGCAGTACAATAACCCAAATCCAAGGTACACATACCTGGTCCTGGTAACATATCCTTCCTATCCTCTTTTGTTGGACAATATGTAACCCAGTGTGTCTTGTTGGACATTATTCATGTAGTAATATATATTTATTTAAAACAATGCATACCCAAACTGAGATTTGGAACACACCTCTTTAGAATGTAGATAGCCTATGTTTGTATGTTTGGCTGCATTGACCCAGCCTCATGACCAGCTCAACTGCATTACCTGAACATGACAATCTGTTCAATAACCTGGATGACTGATGGCAAATACCAGTTTGCAAAGAGGGCATGTATGTGTGTTTCTCTTTTTCACTAGTTGTTTTTTTTCTATTCAGCGATATGTGATATAAATATTGTGGCCAGATATCGGACAGAAAGCCACTTGTTTCATACATAGCTGTAAGTTTGAACCCCTTTGTAAAGCTATCAATACTGCAGTTGGATTCTGCAGCTAGACTATGATGCTGAGAAGGTGATGACAGTACCATTCTCTTGAAAGGATTCATCTCCATTTAACACAGCTCATCATGCTTCTTACACACGTTTTGTGATGTATTCCTTACATAGAAGAACCACTGGAAACCACTTAGTGATTGGATGAACAAAGAAGATTGATGCGCTCAAAGAAGGTTTAGGGCGTGGCGTTTCTCCAACCTGCCAAATGTCTGTACTTTCACTCCACCTGGTGGACAGACAAGCATCCCAGGATATCATTTCAGGTTCAGGTTGCAGTTTGCTGCTTGCTGTGAAGCTCTTCAGGCCAAGAGAGTTTAAATGTGCTCCAGATTTTTTTGACCACATCACTCCTGTCCTTTCCTCTCTGCACTGGCTCCCCATCTGTTTCAGAATCAAATTCAAAGTACTCCTTTTAGTTTTAAAGTCTTTACATGGGGAGGCCCCTTCCTGCATCTCAGACATGCTGCAACACTTCCCTTCACACAGATGATCCCTTAGAATTAGATCCACTAACAAAGGCCTTCTCCTTGTGCCCCGGTCCCGTCTTGTCAATAAAGGAGGCAGAGACTTCGCTGTGGCAGCCCCACGCCTCTGGAATGAGTTGCCCCCCAACATTAGACTCGCCTCTACCTCTACTTTAAAATCTAAAAACTTATTTTACACCTTAGCCTTTGCTTCTCAGTTCTTACCTCTATGTTCTCTAACCCCCTATATATATTTTATTTTATCATTTTAATACTTTGCATAAGCTAACTACTTAATGAATCCATTTAAATGCTTACTGCCCTTAGGCTGCAAAAATGTTTCATTATGCTGATAAAATTGTTTTACTGTTTTGATTATTGTTCGACACTGTACAGCACTTCGGTCAATTTTACACTGTTTTTAAATGTGCTTTATGAATATAAGTTACTTACTCACCATCAGTGGTTCTCAACCATTTTGAATCCCCCCCCCCCCCCCCCCCCCCCCCCCCCTCCCCCGCACCACCCCCTCTCAGCTGAATCCCTCTCAAGGCCTCCCTAAGGCTCCCTGTCGTGCCAAAAAGCGAGTGCCTGCCAGAACACGAGTGCCCTCATTGAAACCAATGGAAACCAATGACCAATTTTTCAGATATTTTTTACCCATTTTTGCCGATAAATCCAACACAATTTAAGATGGAAAGCCTATCAATAAAGCATCTACATTCCTTCTGGAAGTATTACAAAGAACTGGTTACAATTTCGGTATTATTTCCATAAAAGAATCTAAGAATTGTCATAACAAATGATACAGTTTCATTCAAATAGCTCATATTAAGTGGAGGACGAGTACTGTTTCATAAGCATATTTTTAGTTCATAAATTATGTAATTAATTCTGCAAAAAATAGTATAATTTTCCCTCAAAACATTTCATTGGTTTCAATGAGGGCACTCGTGTTTTGGCAGGCACTCGCTTTTTGGCACGACAACCCCAATGCCTGTACATGCCCTGTACATCCCCCATAGAGAAATGCTATGCTATGTAAATAAACAATGAATATACAAATGAATGAAGAAATGCCATTTGGACACAGGAAGTAGTCAGCATTTACAGCACAGTCTTTATTAACAATATTAATACAAACCAAATGTCAATTACAGAAGACATTCCAAAGTTAACAGATTTTCATCATCAGAAGGTTAATATATTTGCCTTTCTGTTGTGAATCACCTCAGTGATCAAAAACGACATGGGGGAGGAAAAAAAACAAAATCAACAGGATTAAAATTAAAAAAAGAAAACAAAGGTTTCTATTATTCCTTTGAGAATCACATATTTTCAATCTTTAAACATGACTTAAAATACATCTATTATTACAACATGATACAAATTGAATAGAAATCTTCTTGAGAATGGGGAGATGCAGCAGGTCAGGCCAGGCTCTGCATCAGCAGAGTTCTCAGAGTGACCGTCTGAACCGTTAACGACTGTAGTAGTGTCAGGCCCGGCCCATGCCATGCAGTACCCATCGGGTGCTAATCATCTCACCAAACTCCAGTCCAGTTTCTTCTGTCCTCCGACCTAGTCGTCATTGCGGGTAAAGCCGGTTTTAGACTGGACGTTCCTTAAACGCAGCAGACCACCATTTCTGGATACGTGCTTATTTTCCACCACTCCATCCCCCGGAGTTAATTAATGGAGTTTTGCCTTTCTCCTGTTCTTCTTCCAGGCGTTTTTGGGTGTGTGGCGATATTTTACTCCTAGTTTCAAGCTAGCATGTTAACATTGAACTGAATGGGACCTGCTAGCTGGCATCAGTCAGTTCAATGATACAGTCAGAGATTATACTCTTAGAATCTCTGATACAGTTGAGGATTATTTGAGAAATCAAGAGGGGGGCTAATAATATAATCCCCAACTGTACATGTTAGCTTGGAGGTACAAGCTGCGTCACCAGAGTCAGAGAAAGGCTCAACTCGACTCAATTATTTCATTCGAGGGGAGGTGGGGTGAGCACATTCCCAGAAATGGTGGACTGTGGACAGCGAGGCATAATGTTGGAGGACAGAGGAAAGTTTGGGGAAATGATTTGAGCCCATCATCACCATCACCAACATCATGCTCCTTCTCCTCTTCCTCACTTTTGGTCTCTAAAAGGTCAGTTAGGGGTCGTGAGTTGAGCAAGCTTGCCTGTCTGCTGCGGTCCCGCATGGTGACGGATGGCGGCCTGCGGACCCTGTCTCTGCCTGTTTTAGGGGGACGACGCTCTACTCATCTCAAATCAGAAGAACTGACTGAGCTCTGGAGTCAATGGTCATTAGAGTAAGGCAACAGAAATGACATGATCAGAGGGGGGTGGGGGGGGCGGGTGCAAACCAAACAAACAATCTCGGCGTGATACGGCGCTTCGACAGGCCTCATGCAGATGGGGGTGGGGGGTGGGGATGAGAGACAAGATGGGAGCCTGAGATCTCCGCTAAACACACACACACACACACACACACACACACACACACACACACACACACACACACACACACACACACACATTCTCTCATGTCACAGCGAGCATACATACGCCATTGATGCTACAGGAGATCACACACCCATCCATCACATGTATATGCCACACACACACACACCTGCACACCCAGTCGCCACAGCAGGGAGTCGGGGAGGTGCGGGATTAGGGGATTAAAGATTGGGATTAAGAGCAGCCCGGGCCCCTCCTCACGCCCTCCTCTTCAGGCTGGAGAGATTGGGCAGGAAGTACTGTAAGCGTGTCTCCTCCTCTTCCTCCTCACGTCTGACTGCCCTGCCGCTACAAAGTGCAAAGCCCTGCCCCCGGCAGAGCATTCTTCATATATTACTGGATCTGTTACACACACACACACATACCAGTTACAACTCTACTAGCCAATCATAAAGACTCTCTTTGCTTTTCGGTCTTTTCTTTCTTTTCTTTTTTTTTTTTTTTACACAAGTGCTCCCGAAAAGGGCAGCAAGCCAAACCAGAGGAGCCCCTAAAAAGTCGCCATCTTGTCGAGTGAGTTAAAATCCATTAAAAAAAAAAAAAAAAAACCTGAAAAAAACACAACTTTTCTTCAGAGACGATGTGTGGGCCCCTGATGCCCCCCACCCAACCTCCACCCCTTCCCCAAAAGAACTGCATCCGCCAGAATAAGTTAAGCAAAGGTCTTACAAAAGAGGCAGAAACAAACAAACAAACAAACAAAAATGAACAAAAGAAAGACAGAAAGAGAAGCCACTCATGTCACAGCAGCTCATGACTCCAGACATGTTCATCTGACCCATTCCCTCCTTACAGACGAACACACACACACACACACGCACACGCACGCACACGCACGCACACGCACGCACACACGTACACACGTACACACACACGCATGCACGCACGCACACACAGAAGAGTTCATATCTCCAGGGTGATATACAGAAAGAATAAAGCTTGCAGACAATGTGAGACAAAAAAAAGATAGAGAGAGAAAGGACATTTTGGAATCTGAGGTCCATAAAAGAACACAAACAAAACCTCCTCAAAAAGTCCTTAGGACATTCTGCTGTCCACTGAACTTCAGATAGGTGCGGCAAAGGGCAGCGTGTATGGTTTGTGTGTGTATATATATAAATATATATATAATGTACGTGTGTATATAATATAATGCGTGTTTTCTGTGTTAATAATGTTGTTTCTGTGTGTATAGTGTATGACTGACGCGTGTGTCGTGTGTGTTTCTGCGTGTGTCGTGTGTGTTTCTGCGTGTGTGTGTGTGTGTGTGTGTGTGTGTGTGTGGAGGAGGGAAGAGGATGCTTGCATGTGAGAGGCTGAGTGCACTCCGTAGGTAGGTAGGGGAGGAAGGTGGGGCTCCTCCTAGCAGCTGCAGCCTTCCTTCTGGGTGGGCGCCTCGTTCCCCAGCCGGCCTCCCTGGGGGGCCGAGGGCTTGTGCTGCACCCCCGACTCGGCCGCGTTCAGGTCCAGGCTGCCGTCCTGGATGTTCTGGTAGATCTTCTTAGCAGCTTCCAGGAAGGCGTCCTCCACATTCTCACCCCTGGAGGTGAGACATGACATTACATTTTAGTCAACACAACAATAACAAAGTTATGCTACAGGGTATTGGTTACGGTCCGTGGAGCAATGTGGGGTTAGGTGCCTTGCTCAAGGACACATCAGCCATGAATAGTAGAGTAGAGTAACTTTATTGATCCTCGAGGGGAAATTCAGGTGTCAATTAGCTCACATAAATACATAATGCCCAATGTGGAATGGAGGTGTGGGGAGAGATAAGGAGAGAGAGGGAGAGATAAGCGTGGGATTTGAACCTGCACCCTGCCGATCTTCAGACCACGGCTACACAGTCAACACAAGTTGAGTTAAAGGGCAACTCCTGCCAATTTCAATGTGCAGTTGTATTGCTCACGCTACCCTTGACTTGTCAGTACCCGGTGACGCCGCATTTTTTGGCTCAGCCCTTTCCGAGATATGAGCTATTCTAATGGGGGCAACTTTTGTTTACATTTCAAAAAAACATTTTTATTTAGTCCCAAAAACATCCAAAAGGTTATGCAACATCAGCAGACAGCTAGCAAACAGCGATACCTTTTGGGAAAATATTTGGAGTAGGCCTATGCTCATTTTTTAAAAATGTAAACAAAAGTTGCCCCCATTAGAATAGCTCATATCTCAAAGGGCTGAGCCAAAAACTGCGGCGTCACCGGGTACTGACAAGTCAAGGGTAGCGTGAGCAATACAACAGCACATTGAAATTGGCAGGAGTTGCCCTTTAAGTGTAGGGGGGGGGGGGGGGGGGGCTGGATAAAGATAAATATAAAAGCTAATAAAAGATGTGGAAACTGATTCTAATGACATTAATCCAACTGCTGTCCACCTCTTCCTTTATTTACTTTTACTCCCTTTCTTTTCTTTCACACGATTTCGGGGGGGAGCAAAGAACATGTGTTTAGGAAGAGGATGGGATGGTTAAATAACGATGAATATAATGAAGATAATAAAAATGAATGACGCAGTGAAACAATGTGCAATGCATCCTCCTCATTCTCACCCCCTCCACATTCTCACACACAGTTTCACTTACGTTTTAGCACTGGCTTCAAGGAACAGCAGACCTAAAAAAGAAAACATCAAATCAGGGTGAGGCTACCGGCCAGCATAGAAACCAACCCAACATATTTACATCAATGACCTGATTTCACAAAAGCACCATTGCTAGTCAGTTAGCAATCACCTAGTTGTTTGCCAGTGGGAAATTGCATTGCAACCACTGACGTGTGTAGTATATGGACAAAATGACGTTCAATTCATATACTCGTAGGTCAGTGATTGCAATCAAGTGTTGCTAATGCAGTTACCCATGATGATTTGGAGAAAAGCACACCTGATACTCTTAACACATTAACAAAAAAACATTGCAGACTTAAGTGGAGCATCTTAAAATCCATGGGCTGATATACAGCCAATGAGCTACCCTCCAGTATCTACCCAGAGCCAATCCTGATTCATGGGAATACATAGCCAAAGGTCTGCTCACCGTTCTCCTCAGCGAACTGCTTGGCCTCCTCATACGTCACGTCCCTCTGGGCCTCCAGATCTGCCTTGTTCCCAATCAGGATGATGACCTGGAGGGACGCAGCAGTAGTTTAGGACTAACACACTCTACAATGCATATCAACTCACCAGGATAATCACCTATGAGTTAGGAATAACACACTCTACAATGCATATCAACTCACCAGGATAATCACCTATGAGGTAGGAATAACACACTGTACAATGCACATCAATGAGGATAATCACCTATGAATTAGGAATAACACACTGTACAATGCACATCAATGAGGATAATCACCTATGAATTAGGATTAACCCCCTCTACAATAGATATCAATTGATCATCACCAGTGAGTTAGGACTAACCCACTCTACAATGCATATCAATTCATCAGGATAATCACCTATGAGTTAGGAATAACACACTCTACAATGCATATCAATGAGGATAATCACCTATGAATTAGGATTAACCCCCTCTGCAATGCACATCGATTGATCAGGATGACCAGCTGTGACTTGGGGATGTCATGGTTCAGCGGTTAGAACGTCAGATCAGTAGTTCTAGCCCAAAGGTTGCCGGTTTGACCCCCAACCTGCCTTGTTGGTGGGGGGGAGTAATTCACCAGTGCTCTCTCCCCCATTCTCCTCCATGACTGAGGTACCCTGAGCAATAGCACCCTCCCGACCCACTGCTGCTGCCTTGGGGAGCTGCCCCGCTTGCACAGGTGAGGCATAAATGCAATATGGTTGTGTGCAGTGAGCACTGTGTCACGATGACAATGAGAGTTTCCCAGGTGGGCTTTTGGCTTTTGTTAACTAACACACTCTACAATGCATATCAATTGATAAGGATGATCACCTGTGAGGTAGGACTGGGCGCAATTGTTTGCCCCTCCATCTCAGACATCCAAGGAGGTTGCTTAGCACTGCAGCGACTACTGGCTAAAAGTGAGCCATATCTCGGATCCGTGGCATACACGAAAACAGCACCGTCATACACGCACAAACACATCCCTTATTGCCAAAGGAGGTAGCCCGACTGTCAACCAGTTGCGACTAAAGCGACTGTTAAATCTCTTCCATATGAAGAGTTCATATGCAAAACCCTCTAAACCAGTTTTTCCCAACCAGAGGTACTCCCTGCACACTGCAGGGTGTGTGTGAAAAAAGATGACCTTTAGCCACACTGGGAGAGAGGAAAAGCTATAGAGCATATGTTTGGGGGTATTCATGACATTAGAAAAAGGTTTACGGGGTACACAAGAGAAAAAGGGTCGAGAAACACTGCTCTAAAAATGTGAAAATGTCAACCATGAAGAATAGCTTCTACACTGCTTCAGTTTGATAGGCCACAGTGTTAGTCTTGCGTGTTGCCATGGTTACTCACCAGGGCTTGACACTGGCACCTGCCAACCTGTCAAATCCTAGTAAAACTTGGCTTTGGCTGGGAACAATTTCAGTGTCACTAGCCAATTTATTGATATGACATAACAGAATAGCGTACATTCTGAGCTGTGCCCCTTGTGTATCAATTGTTTGTATTTAAGTTAATGAAAAAGCTCAGTTACTGTTTCTATTTGTTTTATTTCCATGTAGAAACCCATGCACTCATCTTCTTGCTATAAGTATCTCATCTGAGGTCAGATGTACAGCAGAATAGCTGGATGGCTAGTGACTCGGGAAAACAAGTAGCTACAGTGGCCGGCAATAGAAAAAGTTAATGTCAAGCCCTGTTACTCACAGTGTTTGGGTTGGTGAGGTTTCGGGCATCTGTGAGCCAGCTGCTGAGGTGGTTATACGTGCTCCTCCTATTGTAACAAAAAAACAAACAAGAAATGTATTCACACACAAACACACGTTTAATCAGTGACAGTGAAAGTCAACGTGAATCCACACGCATGCACACACAATGCCTTTGTGTCAGATCAGATGCCACTGGGCCCAATCTGACTCCTCAGTAGAGCCCATAGATTCAATTTCAAGAGTGTCTGAACTCATATTGACCCTAGGGGGTATCTTAGAAGGTGGTTCAAGTAGCGTAGCTGGGGAAGTTAAACTGGAGGTAGTAACAAGTCCTCATTGACTCCTTAACGGAATTATACCTGCAGGGGAGGTATTCCAAAGAGCAGGGCTAGCCTCTTAGCTCGGTATGTTAACTCAGAACAAGCGCTAATGCTTGTAATAGACAAGGCCTGTGGCGTTGTTTTGATTAAAGGTAAAAACTGCAAGCCGCTTCTATTAGGAGTATTACAAATCACTCTGGGCTAACTCAGCAGAGTTAACAAACCTCTTTTGTGAAAAATGCCCCAGGTTATCCATTAGCAGCCAGGTTTACTACTTTCTATACTGTTAGACTTAGACTTGTGTTTATTGATCCCAGAGGGAAATTAGGGTAACGGCTGCCACCATGTGTGGTGCCCCAAAAACAGCACAGGACAGTACATTACATTGTGTAAAAAAGTACAGTAAAGTACATGCTAAGTGTGAAACAACATTGGGTAAGGAAGGATGAGGAGAAACAAAAGATTCCATGGCTCCACATTGCAAAGATTACAACATGAACATTAACCATGTTCTTGGAAAAACACCCTGGTGTGTGTATGCGTGTGTGTGTGTGTGTGTGTGTGTGTGTATGTGTATGTGTGTGTTTGTGTGTGTGTGTTTGTGTGTGTGTGTGTGTGTGTGTGTGTGTATATGTGTACGTGTGTGTATATGTGTACGTGTGTGTATATGTGTGTGTGTGTGTGTGTGTGTGTATGCGTGTACGTGTGTGTATATGTGTGTGTGTGTGTGTGTGTGTGTGTGTATGTGTGTGCGTGTGTGTGTGTGTATGTGTATGTGTATGTGTGTGTGTGTGTGTGTGTGTGTGTGTGTGTGTGTGTGTGTACGTGTGTGTATATGTGTACGTGTGTGTGTGTGTGTATATGTGTACGTGTGTACGTGTGTGTATATGTGTGTGTGTGTGTGTGTGTGTGTGTGTGTGTGTATATGTGTGTGTGTGTGTATGCGTGTGTGTGTGTGTGTACGTCGCAGAAGATTGTTGGAAGATCGCCGCGCATGTTGCCCTGTCATCTCAGCTACAGTATCTGCATTCTCAAATGACCTGTCACTTATGGATTCACTGGTTCAATTAGCCTACTATCGCCGCTTAGAATTTGAGTAATACCAACTGTTCAGATGACTATTCAGTTAACCTTGAAATTAATCTTTATTTTGAGATTGACTTTGTGGCTTGGGTTGGGACACAAAGGTGTGTGACTTTTGAAATGTTAGGTCCCCAGATAACAAGTTTGGGAAACCCTTGTGGCCCCTCTGTAGTAGCTGTGTGTGACAGCCCTGAAGCTGTGTGTGTGTGAGTTGGTGTGTGTGTGTGTGTGAGAGTTGGTGTGTGTGTGTGTGTGTGTGTGTGTGAGTTGGTGTGTGTGTGTACCTGGTGATGTCGTAGACCATGAGTGCCCCGGCGGCGCCCCTGTAGTAGCTCCTGGTGACGGCCCTGAAGCGCTCCTGTCCCGCCGTGTCCCAGATCTGCAGCTTGACCTTCTGGCCGCTCACCTCCATGATGCGCGTGCCAAACTCCACGCCGATGGTGTGGGGGCAGTCGGCCATGACTACACAATGATAACAACAACAACAACAACAAAAACAGCAACAGATAGAGAGTGTCAACAAACACACAACAAAGCAGCCACTTGCCAACTGTTACAATTTCATGCAAAAACAACATACTGACACTAATGTTGTGAGGGCCATCATTACACATTAGGAGCAGATAGACGGTCAATAAAACATGTAACAAAATCATTCACCTGGCCAACCTTTGCCATTTCATCCAAACCTTGCGATCCTTACAATTTCATCTACAGACGGCCACCAATAGCGTGGTGGGGGCAATCATTAATGACTACACAACCACAGCAGCAAGTACATAGTGTCAACAAATACAGGACTTTTATGGACGTTTACAAATCAACAAAATGATGGCTACGAATTTTTGTCGGGATCTTCATCACTATAGTAATCAGAATCATTGCCTACAGCTGCTTACAAATGTAAGAACAATGATCAATACATGGGTTCTACATTTTTGTTTTCTCCTGACTGCGCTAAACTAACTGCGCACAACTCAACCTCTGATTGTTGGAAACCACTGTCGGTCGAAACATTTGCTCACATGGTTGGCTGCCAGTGTCTTGCCCCTCCTCACAACACCGAGTTGATAAACAAAAAAAAACCCATCTATGCCACTGGAGAGAGAACTGATCAAGCCTCCAGCTCTGCATTTATTTTATTTTTTTAACTGTGGCATCTCAATTACTGAGGGGATACAAAGTGTTAAAAACGTGTTTTTTTCTGATCCATTGTGTGTGATGAGCGCAAAAGAGGAAGTGAGACTACCTTTAAAATCTCCCTCTACTCCCCTAACAATACAAACAGTCTAACCTCTGCCCGCTTAGGGAGGACGGCCTGCTGTCTGCCTGTCCGGATCTAGGAGGCGGAAGGCTCTCTCAACTGGCCATTTCCTCTGTTATATCTAATAAGAGAACCCACGGTGCCACCAGATATGGTTTGCATCACAACAAGCCAGAAAGTCTGCACTTTATAAGCAGCTACTTTTGAAAGAGTTAGCCATTCAAAATGGCAGGAACAGAGGTGAGATTTTACACCAAGCAGTCTAATTGTGAGGAACATATTTTTTACTATGTCTTAAGTGGCTAACGATCGATGTAAGTAGCATTAACCATGTTCATTATTCTCATGAAACACACATAAACAAACCTCATACCAGCCTTTCAAACCAAACTACATCAGATAACCTGAATGCTACAATCCAGTATCATATTTCTTCCAGTCATTCACAGAATCAGCTCGCTCTTCAATCAGGTTAAGACCTGGGCTAATTGGTAAATATAACCAAATTATCCTTGAGAGTTAGCCTAGGAATTCCCATGCTGCCTTGTAAAATATTCGCCTTAGTTTGATATGCCAACCACAGAATGAGGAGGGTGGGCAAGAACTAGACGGAGGGCAAGACCTAGACAAATGGAAGCTTGTAGTTTGTTTATAGATCCACCATTAATCCAGTCGGCACATCTGGTTCGTCCACCCAAAAGGAGAGGGTGGAGTAAGAGGAAACAGCAAGCATCAAATGAATTAAAGTGGCAGCTGTCAGCAGAGAGATACATAATTCATTTACCATCGTTTTAGTTTAGTATTTCTAAAAGGCACGTTCAGGCCCCAAGCTTTATTGTTGATAAATCAAAAACTAATGCAGATGTGAGCCCCTGCAGAACTTTGTGAATGTTTGTCCATAGTGATTTCTCCATAGTGTTTACCATTTGGCATATATCCCTTACGAACAATAGCTGACACTTCCTCAACATCATCACTACCTGCGAAGCTTCGTGAGGAGGAAATCTCTATGGACAAACACTAAAGAAGTCATCAATTAAAACAAAATGGTCGCATTGGATCTATGACAACCTCCGCATTCGTTTTCCATTGATAAAATGAAAAGCATATCACTTGTGTGTGTGTGTGTGTGTGTGTAATTCTTGAATGCATTGGATCAATGAGACATGAGTGTTGATAACGCTCGGCTAATAGCTGCTGTTCACTGCCATTAGGCACGTTCGTGATGAAGCAGTGCTGCTTTTGCTAAGCAGCGAGCAGGCGCATTTTGCCAGTTTGATGCATTGTGGTTAGGATTTTCTAACCAGAATGCATCAAACTGGCAAAGTGCCCCTGCTCGCTGCTTAGCAAAAGCAGCACTGCTTCGTCACGAACGAGCCTATTCATTTGAGACTAGCCATTTTCCCCTCTGCATCCTCCACCCTCATTTTGGGTGGGCGGACCTGACGTGCCGACTGGATCAATGTCGACACCAGATGGGAAACCAGCTTTCCATTAAGCTTTTTAGATAGTATTTTTGACAGTTTAAATTAACCTGCCCTATGACAAACTAGATGGAATAGATGAATATCACTTGTGATATCGGCTGGTGATACCCAGGTTACTGGAGCATAATTTGCATCAAAGTGGCTTGTTATCGTTTCATCATTCCCATCACTGCCACACCCCACAACAAAGATCAAAGTATTCCGACACACACACTCCTCCCTTATATGCCCTCCACAGACTATAAATGACCCCACCAAAACACACACACACACACACCTTTCACATACACACACACACACACACACACACACACACACACACACACACACACACACACACACACACACACACACACACCCTTCCAGCATAGAGGACAGATGCCAGACACTGCACCCCAACAACACCCCAGAGGAGAGCAGACGCCAGACCCCCCACGCCCACACCACTGCTGCTACTCACACTTCTTCTCCGTGAACTGGTGGAGTAAGCACGACTTGCCCACGCCCATGTCCCCTGTGGAGAGTCAGAGACACACAAAACAACACAGTCACACACACTATACAGGCACATCACACACCACGTCTTCAGTCCAGCCATTAGGATATACAGTGTATAGTTACAACAAGAGTCTCCAGAGTAGTGTTTGTCAGAATCAATTCAGTCATCAACACATGCTGTGCACAGAATCTGTGCTCTCGACATTAGATCAGTTGCATTTGGAGCTGGAGGGTACTCACCGATGATGATGTATTTAAAAATGTAGGAATAGTTGTATGGTGCGGTCGTCATGGTGAATTCTGGAGGGAAAAAAGGAGACCAATTTTATGATGTCATTATTTACACGTATTGTCGTCTCAAATGTATTCATGCATTCTTACAATAGAGGCGATGTACAAACACACCATGTAAAATATATCGACCGCCAACAAAACACAAACCAAACATCCTTCCACACCCGCACAGACCGCTCTACTTCATCTAAACAAACAGGGCTTCCACTTACTGTAGACAGGAGCAGCTGGCAGATAGGGCTGGCTAGTCTAGGTCAACATGAATAATCACGCAAACAGACCAGCTCCAGCACTGGGCAGCACAGCCTGAGTTTCAAGCCATCTTTAGGCTACACTCTGCACTCATGCAAAAGCTGTTTTGCAATATTACAGCAGTGCAAACCACTCGCCATATGATGCACCACATTTAGGCGTGACAATTAAAACTTAATCATCGGTTCGATATGGAAAATTGTTAATAGTTTTAATGTAAGTGCCGTCAGCCTAGAACGTGAAATTTACATCTACCAGGTTATTCTTAAATGTATTTTATTCAACCACTTCCTATGCTTCAGTAGGTGACTTCAAACAGCTGCTCACAACATTATGTTAAGTAAGCTTAGCAGACTTTCTAGAGACAACAGTCTGTGGGTGACACCAATGGGTCACAGTGTTGGCCTTAGAAATACAAACAGGGTTGCCACCCTTTTCTTTTTTTTAACAATTCCTTCCTTCCTTCCTTCCTTCCTTCCTTCCTTCCTTCCTGCCTTCACACCTTGTCCCTCATCCCAACAAGGAAATAAGTATGAGAAGTGCTGTGGATGAACAAATCAAGAAGAGTCACCCAATAACACAAAACAGTGAGACCCGAAGAGTGATGAAAACTGGGTGAAACCTGAAAACTGAAATGTCTTTCAACTCCAAAAACAGCTCTGAAGCAGCTTCCATGAACTGCTTTGACTAGCAGGCTACCATGTTCAAGCAATACTGTGAAAAACCATAAGCTTACTTAAAAACGTCCATTCCATACTTGAATATAGATAAATGCAATGTGCTATAGACCACAAAGCAGCTTTTGTGTAATTTAACCAATAGGCCTACATCGACCGAGACCAAAGTTTAAATTAGGAGCCACAATGTAACAACCCCTCATGGAAACTGCTGAGATCTCACACACCACAGAATGACAATTAGGGTACAATTAAACAGAATTTCACTTAATCGTCAATCAACGTCACTTCATTGAAACACATTAAACTTGCAGCTGATTCCGCAGGACAGTCACAAAGTGATGTGGAGGAGGCAGTGTAGCAAGACTGGAGGCTGAACCTCGATTCTGCTGGTGGCAGCTGACCTGTCAAGTCCCAGAGCCGAGCAAGGGGAAATGCCCGGGTTGGTGCTTAGATAGGCCATGCTATTGGGGATGAGTAAAATCGATAATGGACTTGAATTATTGTGCTTCTGTAAATCCTGAGTTTGGGGCAGGCATACTGTGCGTGTTGACATCTTATCTTCCCGAATAGAAGTCTTACAAACACTTATAACACAAGAAGACACATAGGAACGGATTTCCGTAGAGCAGTCGGTGCACCGGTCTACAGAGAACAGCGGCAGCCACTTCCATAGATCTTGATAATAATCAAAGGCAGTACCTACTCTACCTTGTATCGCTTACAATTACAATGTATCTTGCTGCTTGTCCGACATCCTCCGTGTGCTTTCCTTTTACAATTTCACCCGTCTAGAGCTCTTGGCCTGTAGACACTATTGGTCCTAGGCTAGCCATCCCCGAATTAACATTCTTCATTGTACAGGTGGATATAAGCAAATACCAGACCACCGCATGAAACATAGACATTGACGAATGGAATTGTCAACACCAGATTCACAAGAAAACAACAGCGATTTTTTTAACCTATGTTTCCTGGTCGGCTCTAGTTGTAACTGCCATTAGCTCAATAGCCATGAAGCTAGTTAAGGAACTTCAGGCCTGTGCGCTACCCAGCATTTCCGATCAACCTTTCATCTGTCTTAAATCACCTGCCGCACAGTTGGGGTTTTCTCATCGTTTAAAAACAAAATAGGAATCCGTTTGAATTGACACTGCTTCCCATTTTGCCTACTAGCAACTCTTTAGGTAACGTAAGCCAATGTTGACTACTCTGCAATGTCAGCTTATGTTACCTAGCTGTTGCTATCAAGCCTGCGCTTTCTCGTATCCGACGTTAGCTGTTGTAAATAAGCAATGTCCTTGAGTGTATGCACATGACCAACGGGGCTGTTTTATGACGGAGGTGCAAATGACAAATGGCTGACATTTGCTTCATAAAGTCATAACATTACCCACACATTGCGTGTATTCAATTAGTAAGGCCGAGTTAGGCCAAAGTACGTTAACCGGTCCGTTAGCCGAGGTTACTATGCGGTCCGTAACTGTATCATGCGAGTCATCATGTTATCTTATGTAGCATACCAGAAGAGCACTCTTATTTTTCAGTGCATAATCAGTGGCATATGAACAACATACTGCTAAATACATTAGACAACTTGGCTCATCGCTCTCGCCACAGTGTGTCCAATCTGGATAGCAACGCCAGATCATTTAGCCGTTGCTAACTTGTAAGCTAGGAAGCTATGCGGCTAATCAACGTTACACGGGTGAAACGCTAATGCCTACACATTAATCGTGACAGTGTTTGCTATTAACGTGAAGAGTGAACCTGATATATGAAGAATATTTAGACTTACCCTACAGCTATGTATGTAGTAGCAGGTAATAAAATAGCGAAGCCGGTTCAGTGAAGAATCAGCTGGCAGACAGAATACACCTAGCTAGATGCTGCTGTTGACATGCGCGTCACTTCTGCGCGTCTCTGGTCTGTAGTGTGCGCTCCAGCATCAACCTGACAGGGCACTGCAAGCGCGTTCCCGAGTAATGTCATCATTAACCTCAGCGTCTTGGTTATCCGGAGTGAATGCAATCTCAGCTGAAAATTTCGCAATCTAGAGGCTCCTTTGGCCCCCTTGAACATTCCATACAAATTATACGCACTTTACAATAAACTTCTGGCAAAGGAGCATCGCAGCCCGGTATGTAGACGCTGCATTATCTCTTCTCATTCAAATGCTTTAGTTGTCATTTCAGTGCTGTGTTGTTAATTTGTTGATTTGTTTAACCTTTTATCATATGCAAAGATATTAGCCTATGTATATGCCCGTTAAATTGAGTAGCCTATTCGGGCGTAGCTGTCAAGCGTTGCGCAAATCGGGATTGTTTCAAAACATCTTCCAACCTGCCTCTCTTTCCCAGTTCAGACAAGTTGGTTGCAATTTCCATCCACCTACAGTAGGCTACAACTGCACATTGATTCCATAAAAGGTAGGTATCCGGATAAAGTCTACATGAATTTATTTAGGCCGGCTATTGCTCTTATGGCTAAGATGCAGGGCATTGGTCAAACTCAAGGTTGTTTATTCATACCCCAAGATGTTAACATGAACTGATTTATCATAAAATACTAAAATGCTGTGCATGAATGTTAAAATGCTGTTGTTTTCCATCTCATCTGACTTTGGGGGCGGGGACAAGATCAGATCCAGGTAGCCTACTATTTGAAGGAGGAAGCATACCTGTAGAAGGGAGTCGCCTCTGAAACCCAGTGGAGCTGTCACCTTATCGCTCGGCTCTAATCAACTATCATACAACAGGAATTCTGACAAGGTATTTGATGCACACGCTTTGCCACGATTAACGTTTTGTTATGCATCGAGGCATGTTAATTTTCTTTTGTTTACCTGCTACGGTGTTGAAGTTTGATTACACCAGAGTTTATATCAGACATATCTTACTTATAAGGCTTACAAATGAAATGCAGTAATTCATGTAAAAGGGAAGCGAAAATAGATGTGGCGACCCTACAATGCCTCTCTTTCTACCCACTTTGTCAGCTGATTGAATGTGTGCGTGGGGGGAATTCCTTATCAGATGGCTAGAGGTTTTGCAGATGACTTGTTATGTAGTCTCTCAGGTGGCAAGAGGTTTTGCAGATGACTTTATGTAGTCTACAATGTTTAGGCTACATATTGACATATTTTAGCCACATTTTGGGTTGAGAGAGGGTTAATGGTTAAGACAGGTAGGTAGGCTAATTAAAAGGCTGTGTGCCACTGCTAGGGTGTGGGCTCCGCTCTGTTCTTGTGCTGCACCTTTAACTTTCCTGCTCCCCCACCCCCACCTCCACACAGATGGGATCCACCCTGTGTGGGAAACCACAGTCAAATACACACAATGGAGGCCAAGCCTCAGGGCAGGGAACTCACGTCAGCTAGTCTGCTGCGGTGGATCATATGAGCTGCAGCAGAAACACTGCATAATGCTAGTCCTCTTCCTCCAACACTGATGGGCTCTTTTCTGAGTAGAGACTTTTCATTGGGTGCCATATTCAGTGTGTAGAGCCATTTAAACCTCAATCAGAATGCAAGATATTCCGTCGGGCTATAGTGCAGATGTTTCATCATACGAGATCTGTTTGTCATGGATAATTCATACACTGCTGACTCCCTCTCTCAGTGTCCTGTCCCCCACCTCACACATGTGATCTGTCTGTCTACATGCCCCCCCCCACCCCCCACACACCCCCTGCATCTCTGCATTGCTCCTTCTCTATTGTCTCTACTAGTAGCAGCGATGGTGTACCACCCTGAGTTTGAGAAGGCTGGTAAGGATGCGGGTCTGCAGGTGTGGCGCATCGAGAAGATGGACCTGGCGCCCGTCCCCCAGCACCTCCAGGGCGCCTTCTTCTCCGGCGACGCCTACCTGGTCCTCAACACCATCAAGCAACGCTCGGGACACCTGCAGTACGACCTGCACTTCTGGCAAGGTGGGTCGGGTGGGGGCATGCACATGTTAATAATGCATACTGACTGTCGCCTACGTGTTTATTATAAGGATTCTATTAATGCCCTTCCATGTAACCAAAGATCCAAAAAACAGCCAATGGGAGGGCAGGAAGAGACCTTTTCTGGACTGCCATTGGTTGTTTTTGGATATAAGGTCCCATAGAAGGGAGCTACTTAGGATTCCTATACGGACGTCACACCCCTTCCGGTCAGCCCCATGGGACCTATAGCACTAATCTCTAAAAAATACACGAAATAAGATGTCACAGTCTTTCTCTGTACTGTAGATGCTTGATCCATAAAGGTTGCATCTCATGTCTAACCTTCCGTCCTCGTCTTGTGCTTGTGGCCTCGTGTTTTGCTGACGCCCCGCCTCAGTGGAGAAAGCAATAACGTTTCCCCGCTGTCAACAACTTTTGGGGGATTTGCAAATGAGAAAATGACCTTTGAATTCCGTTTTTTGCGAAATGTTGAATAAAACTTGTGTTGTCAATGACATCTTGCCTCGTAATCACAAGGCCAGAAGCACAAGGAGGGGATGAGGAGATTAGACATTTAAATGGATCCATAGTGATCAATGCTTAGGTCTCATATGTGCCCGGAGGGGGTGTAACTTCACATGTCTATGAGTGGGACCGACGTCTCCATGTAGTTATGTCATGTGTTACTGGCTACTTCGTTAAACTTCGGCTTTTTTCGCACACCTCAGCTAGCAAGTGCGTCGGAGATGGCACCATGGGTCACTCAGCAATAGTTTAAAGAAACTCCCGCACACTGACCATTTCGCTGTTCTTTCTTTAATGAACGATGTTTCGGTACTAGACCTTCATCAGGCAATCTCATTGTGGGTAGCATACAAGTCAAAGCTAACTGGAATCTATTAGGAAATGAGTTTTCGAGAAAAAAAAAAGCCTGAACCACAATCATATAGAAATCTAAAGCTGGATATATGGTGCGACATTAAGCAGGCACTCTTATACACTCTTACACCACCACAAGGTCTGTGAAGATTCAGTTCCTACAACTAGCAACGGTCTAGCAACAGTCTAGTTGTAGGATTGCCTTGCTTCTGATTCCCACTTCAGAATTAAACAACGGAGGAAGCCTGACAGATGAGCAGACAAAACCTCTTCAAGTGACAAAAAGAAGTCCAGTGGCCTCGTTTGATCGTCTCAATGGATAGTACTCCTGTAGCATTTGCTCAGGATGGACCACATGACTTCAGACCCTTAAACGTAGCTGGCAAACCTCTTTGCTCTTTCATTTCCCAGTCCTGGTCACGAACCCCCACACTATGCTGTATCAATGATTAATGAATAAGGACCAGAGCAGCTGTCCTGCCTATGATTGTTTGTCTATGTACTGTATACATTTTTAATGACTGCCTGATCAGTGGTCCTTAATTGATTGGACTCATTAGGTTGTCACTTGTGCATGTTTGGCTTAATGGTTAGGAAGTTGTTGTTTGAATTGGATGGTTGCTGTACGAATTCATATCATCCATGGATGAAATTGCCTTGAGCAAGGCATTTAACCTCACATTGCTCAAGGGGCAGTACCCATCTATAGCCTGTAATTAACTGTAAGCTTCTTTAAAGGATAACATGCAGTTGTATTATCAATGTTGTTGCCATTGGGTTGTCAGTATCAGACAATGCAACATATTATATCCTAAATCCTGGGAATTCAGATGGGGACATGGTTTACATGTTGTTGTGTTTTTTGTCTTAACATACTCCGATTATCATCCCAAAAGTTATTACTGTGTTGTGAAATGTCTGCTGATGTTGCATAACTTTTGGGATGATGCAGAACATGGCTGGAATTGCCATTTAAATAAAAGCGTCAGTTAAGTGTAGTCTAATGTAATGTGATAATTGTCTTCTGTCTGACTGCTCAGGTGAGGAGTGCACGCAGGATGAGAGTGGAGCGGCGGCCATCTTCACCATCCAGATGGACGACTACCTCGGGGGCAAGCCCATCCAGTACCGCGAGGTCCAGGGCTATGAGTCCAAGACCTTCGCTGGCTACTTCAAATCTGGACTCAAGTACAGAGTAAGGAGGATCCCCCTTTTGAGTTATTTGACCCATTTTAGCCTGATGACTCGTATAGTATGTTGTTTGACCTTTGGTGCCTGGAGACACATATACGCTGCAATCAGGCTCTGGAGATTTTAGCTTTTTTAATAAAAATGTGGGTATGTTACAGCTGAATGAACACATTCTAATGCAAGATGAGGGTCTTAGGGTTTAAATGCAATTTATTTCATGTTTTATGTGCATCAGAGACTAAGATATTTGGGTTTTTATAGGCTGAGGGCAACTTTCCCAACAAGGTCTTATGCATTCAGCAGGCGTTTTTTGCAGGTGCTTCAGGCATCAATGGGTTAATCATCTAAACAAGTCAGACAGTTAGTCATCAGCAGGTTCTCGACCGCTTACTTACATTATCTGTGGGCACAAAATCACACTTGCAAAAGTTAGCTTAGTGCGAGGTTGCAAAACACCAGGGTGAGCGGACATGATGAGATCCAGCTGAGAAATTGGGAAATTAAGTTGTGTTTTTTAAAAAGAAGAAAAAAAGAAGCTACTGAAGCAGACCATGAACCCCTCTATGGGATTTTAACATAGGGACGCACTCATTCTGAACTCACAAAAATGGAACAATACATTTTACTCTTTACCTTACTTTTGTTTTGTAAGCTCAAGAGATGTTTTATTAAACATATTCTATGCACGTTTTGGAAGTAACATGTGGGCTTATTGAAATATTGTTCAAGATGCTACTTTTCAAAAGGGGTGTTCTCATTATCGATGTGCGCTGTAAAGTCGCTGACTGTTTGATTGTTACGACCACTGGCAGAAAGGTGGCGTGGCCTCAGGCTTCAGAATGGTGGATGAGGAGGAAGTCAAGCGTGTGCTTCATGTGAGGGGGCGGCGTGTCGTCCGGGCAACCGAGGTGCCCGTCAGCTGGGATAGCTTCAACCAGGGAGACGTCTTCATCCTAGACCTGGGAGATGTGAGGAAACGACAACAACACACACACACACACACACACACACACACACACACCAGATCAACAAACAAAGGTGGTGTGACACAGATAGTGGTTAGTGGTTAGCAACTCCACCCTCACCATCCCACACATCATACAATAACAGAGCTATTCAAGTGAACATACAGGTTAAACAACATCCCAATAAAGTAAAATAAGTTAAAAACATGTAATACTTGTATATTAAAAAAATTAAGCCAATAATTACATGTTGATTAGTCAAGAAGAGTTTTACTCATTGAAACTGAACTATTTACATGAAATAAAACTTAGCATCATCCATTGAAATCAAACAACTCAATCTTCCTGTCGTGTCTGACATTAGTTGAGCTCTAGACCGGGTTATGTACTTATGGTGTTTGATCTAAATTTGTCACCGTGAACAGGAGATCTTCCAGTGGTGTGGCGCCCATAGTAACCGCTTTGAGAGACTGAAGGCCACAAACGTGTCCAAAGGTATCCGTGACAACGAACGTTGTGGACGGGCAAAGCTGCACATCTGCGAGGAGGGATCAGAGAGCGAGAAGATGCTGGAGGTGAGTGACTAACACACACACACACACACACACACACATGGAGGTGTTGAAATCCCAGACACACCCATAGTAATTATGTAGCCAACAAAACTTGCAGCAGTTGCATGAACACATTCCACACCCTCAGGAATAATTGCCAAAAATCACACCTGAATGAGTCACACATGAGAGACTATCTATCTCTCTCACACACACACAGTCACACACTTGTGCAATTTTTATGGCCTCCACTCTACACCTTTTCCACTGCCATTATGGTGATGTGCACACATGCTCATGCCAAAACAAGAAAAATAATCCCTCGTAATCATTGCACTCGTTTTATTATCACAATGTATATTTTTGTATTAAGACTGGTTCATAAGGGTTGGAGCAGGCGTCACCCAACAGTTTTTTTCTTCCTTTTAAGGGTGCTGACCAAAATATTGTAAAACTGAAAAATGAATAAAGGTCGCACCATGCATAGGTTTCTTTATTACACAGACGCGTTTCGGCGCTCTGCCTTCCTCAGAGGCACACTGAGGAAGGCAGAGCGCCGAAACGCGTCTGTGTAATAAAGAAACCTATGCATGGTGCGACCTTTTTTCATTTTTCAGTTGTATAAAGACTGGTGCCATTTTAACCCGACGGTCAATCTGTCACCTGACTTTCAGGTTCTGGGTGAAAAGCCTGACTTGCCAGACACACACGCTGAAGACACGAAGACCGACGTTTCCAACAGGAAGATGGCCAAATTATACAAGGTGCCATTTTCATTCTGTAATAATCATAAATGCATTTCCAGAGACTGTTCTAAGCCACTCAAATAGGTAAGTAGTAGTGTTCAGAACAATGCAAATGATTTAGTGTTATTTAGTGTGGGATTCATATATGATATAAATTTACAATCTCCGATGTGTGAAAAATAAATAAATAAAACCATAACATACTATAACTTGGTTTGTAATAAACTACAAACAAAAATGCCTTTGATCCTGTGAATTCATAATTTGGAGTGGTAGCAATATATTGGAGTTGAGCATTTAATGGACTGTAAGTTTGCAAGGATGGTCAATCATTTTGGATACTGTTCACCATGCAGGTGTCAAATGCAAGTGGGGACATGTCTTTGACTGTGGTGTCAGACCAGAACCCCTTCTCCCAGAGTGACCTGGAGTCCTCAGACTGCTTCATCCTGGACAATGGCTCCAACGGCAAGATTTTCGTCTGGAAAGGTCAGCAGAGTTTACAACCTGGCATTCATGTTTTAGGCAAAAAAAACTCTATTTAGCATCATCACTTGTTCTGTATATTTCCTGTGCACTTTGTATCTGCTAGTGATGTTGGCTATGACTATCGTTTTGGTTTAAAAGTGTCTGCCAAATTCGATGTAATGTAAAAAAAAAAAAAAAAAAAAACGTCTGACTTCCTGTATCTCCATGGCAGAGATCAGTGCAATTGGCTTGTGCAGATGACTACAGCCACACAGTGTTAGGGGCAGTGAACATAATATCTTACATGGCTGCAGCAGCCGTGGCCTAATGATTAGATAGATGAAATCACGTGGTTTCGGGTTTGAATTCCATATCACCCATACTTAAAGGGGTATGCCACTATTTTGGGGCTTAATACAGTTAAAATCGTTGTCCAAGGTTTATATAGGTGGTAAAATGTCTTATTTTTCATGTAAGCCGTTGTCTTGTTTTAAGACAAGTTAAAAGAGGGAGCATGTCGCTAAGCTAGTGAAAGTCAATGGATCCGTGTAGCATGTAGCAATGCTACATGGATGCATTGACTTTCATTAGCTTAGCGACATACTCCCTCTTTTAACTTGTCTTAAAGCAAGACAACGCTTCACATGAAAAATAAGACACTTTACCACCTATATAAACCCCAGCCAACGATTTAAACTGTATTAAGCCCCAAAATAGTGGCATACCCCTTTAAAGAGGCTTTCTCTACTAGCCACAGAAGAACATCACACACACTTACTTACCTTACACAAAGGCAACATCAAACATGCAGTAAGAGCAGAGAAGAGCGATATCTTGCGCACACACTCGCAATAACCACTTTATCTTCGGTCATTGAACATTCTCTTTTATGCATTTCTTGTTATCCGAAAGAGTTAAGTTGTAAGCCATTGGAGACTTTGCTGATTGACCCTCTATTGTGCCCTTGTGTGTGTCCCTTGTGTGTGCCCTGTCTGCCACCGCCGCAGGAAAGGACGCCAATACGGAGGAGCGCCACGCCACGCTGAAGGCGTCGGAGCAGTTCATCAGCAAGATGGGCTACCCGCGCCACACGCAGGTGCAGATCCTACCGCAGTTCGGCGAGACGCCGCTCTTCAAGCAGTTCTTCAAGGTGTGGCGCGACGTGGACGAGACCCAGGGAATGGGCGAGGCCTACGTCTCCAACAAGATCGCCAAGATCGAGAAGGTGCCCTTCGACGCCTCCGCCCTCCACGACTCCCCCGCCATGGCCGCGCAGCACGGCATCATGGACGACGGCAGCGGAGAAAAACAGGTGTGTGTGCGTGTGTGCGCGTGTGCGTGTGCGTGTGTGTCGTGTGTGTGTGTGTGTGTGTGTGTGTGTGTGTGTGTGTGTGTGTGTGTGCACGCGTGCGTGTGTGTGAGAGAGAGAAAGAGAGATGTGCAAATGTGCATATACACGTACGTAGATGCATTGCATATGTGCATGTGTATCCATGTGGGGAAGGTGGGTCTGTCCATACATTTGGAGAGATTGGTGCCAGTGTTGTAAGTTCTGTATTGTTTTTTCAGTGTGTGTGTCAATACACATTTGTGTATTGTAAGAAAAGGTTTACATTTGTGTGTTGTATGCATGTGAGTTTTTTGAGTGTGCGTCAACGACGATGTGAAAACGTGCATGACTCCTCTCTGTCCTCTCCCAGGTGTGGCGCATTGAGGGCTCCGACAAGGTGGAGGTGGACCCCTCCACCTATGGCCAGTTCTACGGAGGGGACAGTTACATCGTCCAGTACGGCTACCAGCACGGGGGCCGACGGGGCCAGATCATCTACATCTGGTGAGTTTGGACAGACAGACAGACAGACAGACAGACAGACAGACAGACAGACAGACAGACAGACAGACAGACAGACAGACAGACAGACAGACAGACTTCATCCCTCCCAGAGTGAAATTTCATTGTTACAGCAACGACAAAGGCTAAATGAAACCTGCACACCTTTTTGTTTGGTTTCTGTTTTCTGCTGTCAATGACTATTATGTCATGACTAATTCAGACGATACAAATGGAACAGCACATCACTGCTGCAGTACAAATCAGTTTTCTACAGATTAAAGTGGTTTTCACATAACTGTAGCAGTGTTGCGCTGTTTCATTCTTTTGAGTTTGAAGACAGCGGAGGGCAATATGATATCAAGACAAAAGGTGATGAAACTTAAGACCAACTCGGGAACACACCGAGGTGGAAACAAACCATTTTTCCCTGCACACTGAGACAAGTTACCATAGTTACACTGATACGCAAACATAAATCTAGAGATGGAGAGGAGAACATGTTGCTGCTAAGATAATCATCTGTCCACAGTCTAGGAGACAAAAAAAACATTTTCACCAGCTGGAAAACACACACACACACACACACACACACACACACACACACACCAGATAAACAAACAACGGTGGTGTGACACAGATAGTGGTTAGCTATTAGAGGTGTGTGTTGAGGGGAAGGCAGGCGTGACCAGATGGTTGTGTGTGTAGTGTATCCTGTGCTGATATCCAGTTACCTCCTCTCTCTGTTCTAGAGTCCTGTTGCATAAACAGCAGAGTGTAGACAGAGAGAGTAGAGCGACAGAGAGGTTCCATTGGCCCATTGTTTCCGGGTTCTATTATTGCAAGGGGAGGAGGGGTAAATCCCCCTTTAGGCAGACCTAGGCAGACCTAAGGACTGTTCTACACTGTGTGCAGAATTATTAGGCAAACATGTTTTTTGACCATATTGTCCATTATATGCATATTTTCCGCCACCAACCTCTATGGACATGAACACCTATTGGATTTAAGCATTCCAGATCATGCATATTGGTATAATAAGAGACAGTGTGATCGGAGGGGCCCAATACCCTATATCAGGGCAAAATTAGTGTGCATAATTATTAGGCAACTTTGTTTTCCTCTGGGAAAATAGGCCACAAAAGAGATCTAACAAACTCTGAAAAGTCTATAAACAA
This sequence comes from Engraulis encrasicolus, assembly GCF_034702125.1. Classification (NCBI taxonomy): domain Eukaryota; kingdom Metazoa; phylum Chordata; class Actinopteri; order Clupeiformes; family Engraulidae; genus Engraulis; species Engraulis encrasicolus. The sequence continues at coordinate 47,286,170 of NC_085859.1, read as the reverse complement.
TTTTGAAGTCTTCCAGAGGGATGTGACTGTCTTGAAATTGCCCAGATATTGGTCATATCCGTCTAATGCACCGTTACGAAGTCATCAGTGTCACATGCATTGTGCTCACAAAGTAACTGCCGGATTGAGAAGAATTGAAGGTCAAACTATCACAAAATGATTACCCCGCAGTGCTGTTATATCCCAGAACTGAAACCTACATTGTGTGTCCACAAGAACATTGTATTCAGCACTCAGAGACATGACCAAGGTAAAACAGGTTGAAACCTGAAGACCACTCAACAAGAAATGCAGTCAAGACTGGGTCAAGAAAGGTCTTTAGACAATTTTGTCAATGGTTTTATGAACTTGTGAAAGTGACTATTAATGGACCAGATCGATGAGCCCATGGCTAGATCGGTAATGTGCACACTCAGATGAGTTCCTGAGTTCTACTCAAATGCCAGCAGAATACTGCATAAATACCATTGTCTTCTTGAAAGTTGCAAACTTTTCCCTCACAGATCCAGCTATGGGCTCATCCACCCTGTCTGTCAATAGTCACTTTCACCAGTCCATAATACCTTTAAAAACTCTGTCCTAGGGTATTTCTTGACCCAGTCTTGACTTAATTAACTTGTTAAATGGTTGTCTGGTGTCATCCCGTCTTACCTTTGCTATGTCTCTGAGTGCTCAACAACCTGTTCTTCTGGACACCTGATGTAAGTTTGCATTCTGGAATATGATAGCACTGCAGGGTAATACTTTTCTTGTAGTTTCACCTTAAATTCTTCAAATTTTTGGCAGTGACATTTCATGTGAGACTGATGACTTTGCAACGGTGCATTTGATACTTCTGTGCTAACGTTACCAACGTCTTGCCAATTTCAAGAGAGCCACATCCCTGGAAGACTTCAAAATTGTTTATAGACTTTTCAGAGTTTGTTAGATCTATTTTGTGGCCCATTTTCCCAGGAGAAAGCAAAGTTGCCTAATAATTATGCACACCGGATATTGGGTGTTGGGCTCCTTTGATCACACCCCCATCTTATTATACATATATGCATGATCTGGAATGCTTAAATCCAATAGGTTTTCATGTTCATAAAGGTTGGTGGCAGAAAATACGCATAAAATGGACAATATAGTCAAAAAACATGTTTGCCTAATAATTCTGCACACAGTGTATTCAATACTAGGAGTATTATGACACGCTCCTTGAGGCAGACCGGAACCTGGTCATGTTAGGTGCCTATAGCAACCTATTACATTGGCATATCTCTATATACTTAAATAATCTCTGGTGTAGAGGAGCCACTCCTCAGGTGAGCCAGGGGCACAGGGCTGGGCACGCCCGCCCGCCTGCGGACATACCTGACACATGATGTCATCAACGAGACAGCGCCCCCTGTTGGGAAGGGCCTGCAAGGGTGAAAGGCACTTAAATGTTAGCATGGATAATAACCGTTGATAGGAACTTTTTTGGCTCGCTGGCCTTCTACCTTGTTTTTTGAGAATATTTTCTGTGAAAAACATTTTTCATCAACAACTGTATGAGTACATGACAATAAAACTCTTTCATTGCATTGTGTAGCCTTACCAAATCACTAGCCATCCAGCCTTTTCTACAAATCAGTTTTCTTGTCATTTCTTTCTTGTGGCCTTCTTTCAAGATCAGAAGATCAAGTGCTAAAGCACGAGGATCAGTGCTATTAACACAACTGAAGAAGACTGAAATTATTAGCCACTGCCTAGTTTTACCCGCATTTGGCCGGTTTGCAGGTGCAAATGGCAAACCCTGGAGAGGAACTGAAACAACTGTCATTGTTTCCACAGGCAAGGAGACGACTCGAGCCAGGACGAAAAGGGGGCGTCGGCTATTCTGGGAGCACAATTGGATGATGAGTTGGGAGGAGGGGCTGTGCAGGTGAGGTCCTCCAATTACAGCAGTCTGATCAGACCGATGGGATTACCTTGGATAAATTGTGTAACACTGGCATACAGTTGAATGTATTTTGGGAATGGGAACTTGTCATTATAATGGAATGTCCTAAAAGATGGGTATCTAAAAACAGGTGTGTGTGCGTGTGTGCGTGTGTATATCTGAGAGAGAGAGAGAACACAGTACACACCATGCACACATGAGAAAATGTGTAAAGTGCACAAATGTGTAATGTGCAAAGTTGGGTATCTAAAAAGGTGTGTCTGTGTGTGTTCTCGCGTTTGCGTGCATTTATGTGAGTGAGTGTGCTCGCGTTTCCGTGCATTTATGTGTTTGTGTGTGTGTATTGCTTGCTGCCGGCTTCCTCAGGTGAGGGTGATCCAAGGTAAGGAGCCTGCCCAGCTGATGAGCCTGTTTGGTGGGAAGCCACTGGTGGTGTACCGGGGTGGAACCTCCAGAGATGGCGGCCAGACCCAGGCCGCAGACACGCGCCTCTTCCAGGTCCGGGCCAACACAGCAGGCAACACCCGCGCTGTGGAGGTAAGACGACGTGCAGATGACTTGGTTACATTACATTAAAAAATTACACTCGCATGTAGCTGACACTTTCATAGCTGACATTTTCAAAATACACTGTGACAAAACACTAAAGTTATGTCTGTATTACACTTCATTGTGCTCTACTTAAACATCTACTTTCAATTAAAACATGTATATATACGATATATATAGGTACATACATTTTTTGGGATACCATGTAGACATCAACTGGGCTTATCTCCTCCTCCACTCACTCCTCTCCCTCTCCTCTCCCTTTTCTCTCCTCTCCTCTCCCTCTCCTCTTCTCCTCCCTTTTCTCTCCTCTCCTCTCCCCTTTTCTCCTCACCTGTCTCCACTGTAGGTGGAGGCCGTGGCAGCCAACCTGAACTCCAACGATGCCTTTGTGCTGCTGAGCTCCTCCTCCTCGGTGCTGTGGGCGGGGCATGGCTGCAGCGATGTGGAGAAAGGCGGAGCCACACAGCTCAGTGAGATTCTCGGGGTGGAGCTTTCGGAGGTGGCAGAGGGGGATGAGGAAGGTACGAGCAACACATCAAACATTTTGCACACACACACACACACACACACACACACACACACACACACACACACACACACACACACACACACACACACACACACACGCACAAATACAAATGGAGTACATATCAGATTCAAATAGTCATATCTTCTTACAAACTATCTATCAAACACAATACAACATATCCTTAACAAATTTCCTTTACTTACGCACAGTTACTACATGTGTGTTATTAACAAGTGCTGTACACATAGCATGTGTACAAAACAGAAAAGCTTGGCGTTCAGCTCTTGAGAGAAGATGGGAGCTCAAGGTAAACCACAGTGAAGGTGACTGAAGTTCATCATGTTCCTTCTGTTCTCACAGATGACTTCTGGGATGCCCTCGGGGGCAAGGCCGAGTACCGCACGTCTGCCAGGCTGAAGAACAAGATGGACGTGCACCCTCCACGACTGTTCGCCTGCTCCAACAAGACCGGACAGTTCCTGGTGAGGCCTCTCCACCTGTCATTTATTACCTCAGTCATGCACACCTACAGTGACCTTGTTCTGAAACTCTGATCTCAACACAAAACGCTTACAAAATCGAGGCTATATATGCCTTTGACAGGACAGGGAAGGCATGCCAGGAAAGTGAGTGGGAGAGAGAGAGATGGGCTAGGGTTGGAAAATGATCCAGGGCACACTCAAACCTAGGTCGGAGAGAGTTTAGATTGAGAGGGGACATATGGCGGCCATCTTGGTGACACCTTCAGAGTGCTATTTCGCGATTAAGTAGACCAGATCTGAGAGTCAATGGGAAAAATGAATGGGGAAACTGAGTATAGGACGGAGGGGAACCCAGCGGTTGTGAAAACCATATGGTTGAAACGACCGTGAAAAACTGATCAATCTAGACTACTTGGTTGTGTCATACGAGTCAAAATAAAGCTTTTTGAGCCACTTTTCTCACGGTTTTTTTGACAGAGCGCAGGCGCAGTAGTTCCATAACGGCACGAGAGCAACGGCTTTTCACAACTGAGCATGTGCATAATTTCGCGTGCGCCGATGCAGCCAGATGATTGGATCACTGGCAACGCAGCTCAGCAGGCACATTGGCTCTTGTTACCAGAAAGGCGGGAGATGTGCGGGTAGACGCCATATTTGCGTTACGAATCTTCACCGTTAATTTCTATGTACCTGTCCTATCTCCCCTTACTAGAATATTTCTGCCTAGGTCCTTCCATGGGCAATCTGCCCGTATATGGTACGGGCACCTTAGCGCTGTTTGTCACAGCATCTACCTAAACAACAGGTGTCAGTTTTATCACTTTGACATTTACTCAAGAGATCAGGGAGGACCAGGGGAGTTTCGCTAAATCCTATCTGTTATCATTATTTGCTGTGTGTGACGTAAAACTTGGTGTGTGTGTGTCATCGACTTCTCTGTTATGACCTGTCCAGATTGAAGAGATTCCCGGTGAGATGACACAGGAGGATTTGGCCCCAGATGATGTGATGATTCTGGACACATGGGATCAGGTAGAACTGTGTGTGTGTGCGTGTGTGTGTGTGTATGCGTGCTCGTGTTTGTGTGCGAAGAGGGGTTGAACAGAATATGTGATTGTAATAAAATGTACATCTTTATGACAGCGCTTTCCCAACAATTAAATAGAACTATCTATTTACCAGCAACAGGCATTCTCCCCCTCTCTTATAAAGAGAGGAAAACGTGTTGTATTACAGTATTGTACATTTACAGAAAGTCTTTAAATTAACTTCTGATGCGTAAAGCTGAGAGAAATATTGCTTGGTAAACAATCATATGACACATACAGTACATTTCCTGTGTGTGTGTGAAGGTGTTTGTCTGGGTCGGAAATGAAGCCAACGATGAGGAGAAGAAAGAGGCCATGACATCAGGTCAGGAAACTAAAACAAATCCATGTGTTTGCGGATGTCTGCTCAAACCAATACACACACAGCAATGATTTATACCTATACACATATTAAATACCTATACACATATAAATGTTAGAATTGTTACCTTATAGGTAAATGTTAGCCATAGCCAATTCATAACCGATGTGCTTTCCAATCTGTTCCATATCTTTGCAGCGTCCCGCTACATTGAGACGGACCCATCCAACCGGGACCGCCGCACCCCGGTGGTGAAGATCAAGCAGGGCTTCGAGCCTCCCACCTTCTCAGGCTGGTTCCTGGGCTGGGACTTTGAGTACTGGAGCACTGACCCACTGGAGAGAGCCATGGCCGGCCTGTAGACAGACCCTAATCCCCCCCTGCTTCCCACACTACCCAGAGGTGTCAGTCCCGTGTACAGAACGTAGAAACCCTGTCACAAACTAAGACCAGTTATGATTTAGCTGATTGTGCTGAGTCGTGGCAAGGTTTTCACTTCTGAGCAGGGTTTTTGACATCTCTGTCTAGTGCCTACCCTACCCCACCCCACCCCAGGCGTTGACTGACTCTGCATCTCAGATCTGGGCCTGGTCTGGCACTGCTGTTCTCTACCGGATCAGAACCAGGCCTGAGTCAGGGTCAACTGCGGTCTGGGGGACGGATTAGAGCAGGACATTTTTGACAACCACAGTGTGTGTGTGTTTATGTATGTATGTATGTATGTATGTATGTATGTATGTACATGTTTGAATGTTTTGTGTGTGTGTGTATGTATGCATTAGGGATAGAATATGTTTACAGGGCAAGTATCCATACAGATCAGGCAACCCCAGGGTTTTAGACAGACTTCCCATAAACAGAACTCCCCATCCATTGGTCACTCTACGCGCCGCTTCACTAACCAGTGTCAAATGCTCATCGTCAATACAAGGTCATGCTGTTTCTAAAGCTGCTACAGGTTAACTCCCACTAAACAACAGTTACGAAATTATACTGACACTGGTTTCACCTAGGCTGAGTGCATTGTTTTCTCTACAACGCAAAAGGCAATACACACACTCACGCCCCCTATGACTGTTAATGTTACTGCTTCACTTACTGCCTTAAACCTCTACAATTTCATAGTCATGTTGTGGTTACCGGTATATGTACAATGCTATAAGCAGATCTATACAGCCTATATTGAGCAAACAGCTGTTACAAAATGACTAGTTGATGTCAAACATCTCTACATTAAAATGATACTTATATTTCAAGTCTCAGATTGTAACTCTTCACTCTTCAAACAAAATGGAAGACCATCGGGCAGATGTTTGTCAGAATGTGCTAGAATTCAGAATCACAGTATGTGCATGTGTCCATTCCACTCCCAATGAAGGTCAGCTCTACTGTGTGATCATGGACAATATGTCCACAACAGTAGTATGACCGGCAGATCTTATGCGTGGCGAAAGAATGTGATCAGGTGGATAGTGTTCAGCTAGGAGCACAAGGAGTGAGAGTAACTGTGTGGACAGACAATGGGTCGGCCAGTGTTCAATTAAAAGTGGGTGATCTCCTGGGTCAGTGCTCCTGCACTCTCAAGGCCTGGGCCAGAAGCCATCCAGTGGGAGAGACCTCAGCAGGACTCAACTGGCTCTTCATGAAGTGGGATTCAAACGCCATACCTATTCAAACACCATTAGTATACCCAGTGTGCGATTTGTCAAAACCAGAAGGGGGGATATGTTTCAGATTTTAAGCAATATCAATGGAATTACATTAAAGTGATTATAATTATGTGTAAAAAGGGGCATTATCAGAACCCACCCCCCACACACACAAATCGCACCCTGCCTATACCTAAGTCAATCTACCAGTGTGATGACTTTATGTGTTCATTAGGATGAAATGGGTCAGAAAATTGACTGAACATAAATGATGTCCCGCAACGGCAGTGCTTTTAATTTCATAATAGTTCTGATACCAGTTTCTGATAAAAGTTCCATCTAGTTTGTCTTGGGCTTGTTGAGATGCAAATTGCTTCTGAATGCAATTAAAGACTACTATCTAAAAACAATGATGATGATTACACTATCTACACTTGCACCGTATCCTATGACAATCAGCAGAGCATCAGGACTGACACTTTTAAACCTCCAGTATGACCCAGTCCCTCCACTGAACTGTGTGCTGTGCAGGAAAATGCATTCAGTTACCTGAGACTATGAAGCCAGTGATACAGCTCCATAACATGAACATCTATTGATGTCTACTTGACGCCTCTTCAACTCACTCAAAACGTTCTATGCACAGGTCTATATTTCAAGTGCTACCGGTTGCTTACCTAAATACTTGAACATGTTTTTGCCGTTGTACTCAACACAATGACAACTAATTTGTAAACTTAACCATGAATTAGACCTTCAAATGAGGTGCATGTACCCAGGCTCCCCAGCTTTGGGTGTACATCACACATCAATTTTCAGTTCAGGTCTGGTGTATATATACTGTATGTGTAAATTCTTCACACAGAGAAAAAACATAGACCTTTTATTGTTAAAAGCATAAAAAATTGTAGAAAAATTCGAACATTTTGAACACACACACACAAAGCACACACACAAACCGTTCTTTCATTGAACATTGATGCAAATTGAACTATTAACATTCCACTCGGCAGAAGGTGGAAGGCATTTACCACCTGAGTGGATTGAACAGGAAAAAGGTTCCAGGTGGAAAATCCACTTCACATTATAGGTGGGTTTTCATATGTCCAGTGGGAGGCCCATTGCAAGCAGAAATGCAAGTTTGGTGTGTTAAGCGACCTTAACTGGAGAGGTCAAAAGCTCAGAGGTCGATGGAAATCTGATTCAGTTGCTCACAGGCAGGGGGAGACCATAGAATGATATTCAGAGGTAGGGAAACGTCTCATACAGCTGTTTAAAGGTCTGGGAAGATCTCCGAGAGCTTAAAAGAGTCACGCTCCTCCGTAGGCTCCTCCTCTTCCTCCGGGCAATTCTTCACCTCCTCCTCCAGCAGTGGAAGCGTCTTCTCATACAAGTAGTTGATGATATCTGGCAAGCAGGGAGGGAAGGAGAGGCAAAATTCATAGCACATTGAACAATACAAAGGACAAAGACCGGGGAGAAAGAGAGAGAAAAAGAGTAAGAGAAAGAGGTTACAAAGTGTTTACTTTATATCGGCTCATACACAATTACATCAGACCAGATCATTTTTTGCCATGTGACTTTGCTGGGTACGACACAATACAAATAGCAAGAAATTACTTCAAGAACTTCAAACAACATGTTTGAAAATGTAAGCCATTTCAATATGAATTTTTATACTTCCTCCACCACCTAATCTTCTCTGATCTTGTTATACATCACGTTATTCACCACCACACAACAAGCCCATTATTTGGAAAGCTCAGACACGTGACGTGTAAGACAGCACTAAGACAGCACTATTAAGCTTTAACCAGCAGGGGCAGCAGCACTCACCACAGAAATCCTCCATTGTGTTCCATCCTGGTACCTCGGTCACTTTCAGCTGGTGGAACCTCATCCTTAAATAGTCCGGGTGGGTGTTTCTGCAGTACAGCCAACATAAAACCAAACGTCAACAAAATCATAACGTATCATAACCTGCTTGGACATTTTGAAGGTCAATATTTGTAGCCTGGCTAACCAGAGTAACATGACAATATTAGTCTGACATAGCCCCATTAAGATAGCTAAGGGCTGTGGGTGAGATCAAACGGTTGTTGTTATGGTTCAGATTGCCTCTGCACGACTTTGGCTAATGTTATGACCAATCAGATTACCTGAAAGATTCAAACAGAGAGGGGAAATCTTTGCTGTGATTGGTGGGTCAGGGCTGGTGCCCGTTGTGGCAACCTTACAGTACAAGGACCAGGGCTTACAGGGACCAACTCGGCAGGTAAGAATATTTCTGTCCACTAGACGGTGTTACGAAGGGACAGGTCTGTACACGTTGTAGGCGTTATTACCCCTAAAGTTTAATTCATTTCCCCTCATTTTACAAATGTCTGCCATTTTGTAAAATACAGACACCATTTTGTTTCCTACTGTACCTGATCAAATTACATACGCGGCTCAGCCCCGCCCCGTATGTATAAAGCCCAGGTAGAGGTATGAAACAATAGAGTTAGCGACCCCGACTTCCTCCATCGAGATGTGAAACGTGCCGGGACACGTCTCCTTGGAGAGACGTCTATTTTAGAAATTATTGAAACTGTAAGTTATCTTGGCCAGGTTAACACTACAGTCGATATATTTCTTCCTTCAACCGGTTTTCGTTTGTATTGCATTTGACTTTTGCGGACCCTACAAGGAGAACAGTGAGTCAGGACCCACGAGGAACTCACGCGCTATAGGATAACTTTTGTACGGACAATTGTTAATCTTTTACTAGTACCGAAATCAAGGACCTCGCCTAGAGTCTACGAAGACTCGGCTGAGCCTGATGGTCTGTCCCCCAAGAGAGTGTGGACAGCCAGTATAGTGACTACGCGTGGAACGGACCTACGTGCACCCGCCTTTCACTGGACCTTCGCAGGACGGCACCGCAAAGAAAATCGGACTACACAACGAAATACCACTTTCCTTTTCCCCGTTCAACGAAGCAAGACCTTTTTTTTGGACATATCGCAGCCTCGCGCCGGAACCGCGTGGTATCGCTTAGAGAACAAAAGGAACTCGTGCGCACCAAGGCGCACACACCCACCTTGCCCGAGAGATCAAAGGATTTCTTTCCCCTTCTACCAAGGATAACAGTAAGCACTGAAATGGGGCACATACGCAGTTAGAACTGTTACATAGCTTTGAGGAGTTGTGTTTAAATATCCACACTTGTAGAGTGTGATATATTTTATTTTGGGTTATTTTGTTCTATCTGTTCTTTCTTTTCTTTCTCTCCTTCTCCCCTCTCATCACCACAAATAGCCACACGCTATTCTTAGTTTACTGTAGTTGCAGGATTGGCATACTTGCACCCACATGTAAATTATCCACTCACAGAGATACACGTACCCGTGTTTTAACCCATAGAGTTATCGAGTTGAGGACGTAAGCTATTGTCGGAAAAGCGCGCCAAGCGCTCCCTTTTCCCTCCCCCCACACATACTGTAACGCCTTTAGACAAAGGACAGTATTCTCTGATTAGGTTGAATTCTATCTTGAAGATAAGTTCCCGCTTTATCAGCCGAAAGCTTAACGCCCCTCCTCGTATCTCATATTTCGGTCCTGCGCGCAGCGCTGCGCAGAATCATTTGAGCCATAGTTCATAGAACATACATCTCTCTCTCTCTCTCTCTCTCTCTCTCTCTCTCTCTCTCTCTCTCTCTCTCTCTCTCTCTCTCTCTCTCCTCCCACCGCTCGGCACACGCGGTAATAGAGGTGCGCGGCGCTCACAGAAAGCGCTCGCCACTCGCCCCTCCTCTCTCTCTCTCTCTTTCTCTCTCTCGCATAGCGTACACACACACACACACACACACACAGAGCGCATCCTCTCATACCCCGTGTATATATTGTATATTTTACCTAAGTTCTTATGCCCTGCAAGTCACATTGGCTGTATCAGTGTTATGACCGGATGATGCTTTTACAATAAATGTACATTGTGGTGAACTGTGTTTGTCTTATTTGAACAATTTCTACGAAGTCAACCAGAAAAGAATTCACACAAAACCTTCAGATTATTTGTCAATAATGGTCATGATTTTATGAGACGGTCATGAACCGTGTTTTATGCAATCATTAATTAGACAATTGACGATTCCATAAGTACACACCTACACATTATTGATACCCAGCGTGAAGAGTTTAACACACTCTTCATGCATCATTTCTTATACTCTTATTCCTCACATATAGTAATAACACATTACATATTTGGAACTGTATAAGAATTGTATACTTGTAATTATAATGACATTACTGTACTTCCCTTACATTTAACGTCGTACCCATTAATTGTAGTTGACCCTACATATTTTGGTGCCCGTGTGTGAGGAAGAATAGTCCCCGTACCCATAAATGTAGTTTTACCTACATATTTTGGTGCCCCTGCGTGAGGAAGAATATTCCTCACGTCCAATAAATGTAGTTTTACCTACAACGTAGATAAGACTGAACACGACCACATGACTCATCTCGTTCCGGCCCAGGTGAGGGGAAAGCACTGGTGGGTCATTTCACGTGAAATCAGACACTTTGGGACCCGACCGACCCGGATTTCGATCATAATTGGTGTGCCTTTTTAGCAGCAAGGTAGCACCCCAGAACTGCATTGGTTTGAATCTGACACTAATATTAAGGGAGAAACAGACTAGGAAAGGTTTACATGTGAGGGTAGGACACTATACATTCAGCCTTGAATATATCAGTCAGTGTTAGTCACAAAAAGATGCCTGTGGTGTTGTTTGAAAGCTCTTTTCTGGCTCTACATATTACACAATCACCTTGGAATACAACTACTCTCAGAATATGAATTATGATAAATTGAAAAATTAAAAATTGAATATCTAAAAAACCTATATTTTAAAATGGCCAGTTCCTTGTCCAAACGTAGCCGGCAATGTCATGAGCAGCACCTAAAATGCTGGTGTTCGGTTTGTTATTCATTTCAGAGAGAATTTGACTCACAAATATGGCGTCATACACACCACTTACTAATAATATGGTAATACCATAGTAGCATCACATGACAAAACAAAAACAAAACAAAAATGGTCAGTGTCCATGGTCCCAGGTTTCAGAAACTAAGGCAGATGTCCATTTATACACACCAAATGATGATATGTGAATGTTTCAACATTCCTTCTCTGTGTACCTGTGCCATCTTCCCTTTACCGTACTTTAAAGAGATAATCAATGGCTACACTCTCATTTTGTACTCTACCAGTGCATTTGAAGCAACAGCTGTGTCTTTTGTAGATAATGTATAAGTACGTCCCGTTGCAGTTACAGGTTCCACTACCAGAAGCACATCCTGATGATCCATGACAAGTCTATCTGGTCTGAAGGGAAAAGTGAAGGATGGAGATGGCCCATGAGGATGCAGGAAGTTCAGTTTCACCTCTTCAGTGCTCGGCATACATTCCTCAGCACATGCTAGCCACCAGTTGCCATCATATACAGCTACAACATACCCTTTGATGCTTGAAAATGTAACACATTCCTTTACTGAGCTCACTCTTTCAACTCTGCCTTCTCTGAATGCTGAAAATGGCCTAACTTCCACTGTGTCCATTGACAATGGGCAGAAGCTGTGTAGTTTTTGAGTACCTGGAATAGTTCTTGCAGATTCAAACCTTTTCAACAGGTTCTCAGCTTCATGATGGTACATCTCTGTTGTGGCAAACTGGCAATGGATGTTCTTGACATTATCCTTGACTGACTCCCTTGAACCAGGAACGTTTTTAAAACTATAGTTTTATAATTCAAGATGCTATTCAATCATTTCACTGGAACAACCAGTGCAGGCCACAATCCATCCATTTGTATGCTACTACCAAGATCAGTTAAAACTGGGGAAAAAAAAATCTGTTTTGTTGTTATTTCAGACTGCAACATTCATGATACAATTGCTGTACATCTGTTTCAGAAGCTCCTAATTCAGTTCCTCAGTGACACTTCATCAATGACAGAACGTCCAAAGAAGATCCTATATTTTTTTCTGATGGCTGTGCTGCACAATATAAGAACCTTAAAAACACAACAAATTTGTGCCACCACGAGGCAGATTTTCACATACCTGCAGAGTGGCACTTTTTTGCCACATCACATGGCAAAGGTCCATGTGATGGCGTTGGAGGGACAGTTAAATGGCTTGCTGCACGAGCAAGTCTGCAACGTCCTATTGACAATTAAATTGTAACGCCATACCAACTGTTTGAATTTGTCAAGGATAATGTCAAGAACATCCATTGCCAGTTTGCCACAACAGAGATGTACCATCATGACGCTGAGAACCTGTTGAAAAGGTTTGAATCTGCAAGAACTATTCCAGGTACTCAAAAACTACACAGCTTCTGCCCATTGTCAATGGACACAGTGGAAGTTAGGCCATTTTCAGCATTCAGAGAAGGCAGAGTTGAAAGAGTGAGCTCAGTAAAGGAATGTGTTACATTTTCAAGCATCAAAGGGTATGTTGTAGCTGTATATGATGGCAACTGGTGGCTAGCATGTGCTGAGGAATGTATGCCGAGCACTGGAGAGGTGAAACTGAACTTCCTGCATCCTCATGGGCCATCTCCATCCTTCACTTTTCCCTTCAGACTAGATAGACTTGTCATGGATCATCAGGATGTGCTTCTGGTAGTGGAACCTGTAACTGCAATGGGACGTACTTATACATTATCTACAAAAGACACAGCTGTTGCTTCAAATGCACTGGTAGAGTACAAAATGAGAGTGTAGCCATTGATTATCTCTTTAAAGTACGGTAAAGGGAAGATGGCACAGGTACACAGAGAAGGAATGTTGAAACATTCACGTATCATCATTTGGTGTGTATAAATGGACATCTGCCTTAGTTTCTGAAACCTGGGACCATGGACACTGACCATTTTTGTTTTGTTTTTGTTTTGTCATGTGATGCTACTATGGTATTACCATATTATTAGTAAGTGGTCTGTATGATGCCATATTTATGAGTCAACTTCTCTCTGAAATGAATAACAAACCGAACACCAGCATTTTAGGTGCTGCTCATGACATTGCCGGCTACGTTTGGACAAGGAACTGGCCATTTTAAAATATAAGTTTTTTAGATATTCAATTTTTAATTTTTCAATTTATCATAATTCATATTCTGAGAGTAGTTGTATTCCAAGGTGATTGTGTAATATGTAGAGCCAGAAAAGAGCTTTCAAACAACACCACAGGCATCTTTTTGTGACTAACACTGACTGATATATTCAAGGCTGAATGTATAGTGTCCTACCCTCACATGTAAACCTTTCCTAGTCTGTTTCTCCCTTAATATTAGTGTCAGATTCAAACCAATGCAGTTCTGGGGTGCTACCTTGCTACTGAAAAGGCACACCAAGTATGATTGAAATCCGGGTCGGTCGGGTCCCAAAGTGTCTGATTTCACGTGAAATGACCCTGGTTTGGTCTGGGACCACCATATAAGAACAGGTGGATGAGAACAAAAGAGTTCCATGGTCACAGCTGAGGTCACAGGGTGAGAGGGCCTACGCGACCCCCTATGGACCAGTTCTAAACCTGTGATGAAGGATTTATTGTGGAGGAAGAACACGGTCGGGGGAAGACAACTAGACCTACTCCTATTCGTCTGAATGAACTACTGAAATGCGCTGCGTGCGGTGACCGGCATAGAGCCATGGCTTGTACTGGCCACCTCGCATGGGAAGCCAATCCTAACCTCCTTTTCTTGGGGCCACACCACATGCAAACAACAGTAGCATCTCGTATAACACACTGTCAAGTTATTACACCACACGTACGTAGCTTAAGGCTTAATTATGTAGGTAGGGTGATAATAGGTTGAGCCATGTAATAGGCGGGTTAATCTAGTTTACTAGGCCACGATATTTACCCAGACTGGTCATAATCTTAGCAGGAAGACCAATCAAACCAACACATAGGGACACAAATATTGTAGGAGAGTGCCTTAAAGATTGACCTCACTAAATAACTCAGACCAACTGGTCAACCTTCTAGTAAAGACAGAATCCACCTACCCAGAGAGATGAGTGAGGTCATCCCATACAATGTAATTCATGTCATCCACAGCCATTTCATTGATAATGGGAATTTATCCACACACACACACACACACACACACACACAAAACAGTAAAGAAAGAAAATTTCCATGGCTTAAAAAGTGCTGTTCATTAAGCTAGTATAGCCCTGGCCTCAGGACTAGTCATGTGTTTACGGCTGACAGAATTTGTCATTTGGTTTGGGTCAAGACAAAACAAGCTTGAAAGTTGATGTGAACCTATACCCTATAGCAAGCAAAGTGTTTGACACAGGAGATCAATTGACTCACTGAAAGTATTAAAACAAGCCTTATGATTGAAAAGAGTGAAAATTAAGCACTTAGTGGTCAGTGGAATTTCGCCTAATTAATGCCATTTTTGGGAAAATGTATCCTGCATCAACACATTGCATAGGCATGTCACACCGCAGGAAAATGAAGTCACACCACAGGAAATTCACTGCATTATGGCCATTTTAATCCTTTTGTATACATGACTGACATCTGAGCTCATGCTAACTTGATAATGATATTGTGTTTAATCTTAATATGTGTTTTCATTTATGGAAAAAAAACCTTTTTTTTTTCCTTCTATAAGAGCAGTCACACCACAGGACACCATAAAATGAACCTAAGCATTGCGTGACAGAAACATTGCAATATGAAGACATATTAAGAGGTTAATAGTCACCTTAAATTTCCACAGGACTCTCCAATAACTGAGGTACTGACTGGATAGGAGCCAGTCTTTAAGACCCTTATAGTTGGCCTTGCAGCAACCCGTTCACATACATTGACATACATGTCACCCCACAGGACGCAATTTGTGTTACGAAATTGAACTTGTAGTTAATATTACTGTCTTGAGTTTTTTCACATTCACATATCTTAATATAAAGTTAATATTTATGCAATCATGCCAAATGCTTCATACATTATTCAAAATGTTGTTGGTTAATTTATATATATATATTATATTCCAGGTTTCATTAATGTTACAGTCACACCGCAGGATATTTGACATATAAGCCTTTACATAAATCTTAACAAAAATGTGTCTTCTCATCTAAGACTAATATGAAACATAATGTACCACATCTTCTTTCATTGACAATTGTTTTTATAAGGAAAAATAACAGTTTGGTAGGTTTTTAACCAATGTTACGAAAAAACAAGGCGTCACGTCAACCACCCAGTAACAGGTGGACGACAAACGTATTAGTCAGATGATATATAACGCATTCTGACCATGTAAAAAGCTTGACAATGTACAGTAGACTTGGATTTCCGGAAGAAAACGATGTGCAAAATCTGATATCAATAACTCGTAAACAAACAGTTTAATTTAAAAAGCATATGTGCCATGCACGCTGTGCATGCTTACTGTACATAACCATAACAGGTTAATGCTCAGCTTTACTTATGTAAAGAAAAAACTTGACACATACGCTTTAATTAGCTGGATTTGTCCCACAAGGATCTTCCTGCCTTTCATAGCTCCGCCAGTTGTCATTTTATTTCTCAGGTAGTCCAGCCTACACACACACACACACACACACACACACACACACACACACACACACACACACACACACACACACGCACACAAAACAATAAGTGTCCCCAAAACCCTTATTGGCAATTGGTCTAAACTCTTATTGGCAATCACACAACACACATGCACACAGTCCAACACAGTCCTCAGTAGCACTCTGGATCACAGACTCACGGACTCTCATTGCAATGCAGATGCAATGATGACAGAAAAGGAAGGCAAAGCTTTCAAGGTAGGCACATTGGATGACAATTTGTCCGCAAGATGAATTTGGAACGGGGGAAATATTTGCGCCAAATCTTGTGTGGTAATACAACATGAACAGATACAATCTTGGAGGTCAACCCATTCAAAATACCGCAGTAGCAACAGAATTAAGAGAGAAAGCCTTCAGTTAACATACTGCTCTGCTCTAAGGTGTCTGCTGATGTTGCATGTTTGGGATGATATTTGTTGGATTATGTTGTGCTTGTGCCAACAGTGTTTGTGTTATGTTTCTAGGCCCAGTCTTACCATTTGCCCCTGCACTGGTGCCGATTACGAGTCCGAACCTTCCTGCTCAAGGCTGTCCAGGGTAGCTGCTTGTACAAGTCCATTTTCGTGACAACAGCAGAGCCGATGCTTCCATCCTCACCAGGCGTTGCTCGCTTGAGCAGCTGCTGCTGCACACTTTTCTGCAGGGTCCTAAACTCCTCCTCTGTCCATGGCCCACGACCCTCACCTGAGTAGCAGGAAGAATGACAGATGGAACAGGAAGTGAAGATGTGAGCAGCAGTCAGATTACAGAGGGTATTTCTCAAAACCTAGTGCGCACACTTCCAAGTGTGCTCAGACTAATTAGTCACGCGCAGTGATAGGATACTCTTTGGTGAACTCTATGGAGTATCCAATCACTGGGCGTGTCTAATTAGGCTGAGCACACTTGGAAGTGTGCGCACTAGGTTTTGAGAAATACCCAGAGTTTACAGAGAGTCCCCACCTGCTAGAGTCCCCACCTGCTTCCTCTAGTCTGTCCTCGTGTTCTGGAAACTGTTAGAGGCTCAACATCAAGGCCGTCTATTTTTTGTAACTACTGAAGCCAACACAACACAGCTCAACTCCAAAATCAATCACAGGTCTGTGAAATCAACCTGTCCAAGCCACACTGCAATCAAGCAACTATGTTTGTGAATACATTTTGCACTTTGTGCACTTTGTGAAGAAAGCACAATTTCTACCATAGTTAGCACACAACATGAGGTTCATTTTCAGATGTGGAGGTAAGCTGGCTCAAATAATGACCTTCAAATAATTGATATGTACCATTGGATTATCAGGAGAGCCTTCGCCTGGGGAGATTGTGATGTAAAATGAGAATTGAAACATTCAAAACTCACACAGTGAGTCATCCTGTCTTGGAACTGTTCAGGCTTGAAATACCTGTAGCTGTGGAAGTGATAACTGCTCTGTATTGTTGCTGGTGTCCCATAAACTGTCCCAAGACACTAGGGACACCAGGAAACTGTGCCAGGGCATGCTACGGCCAAATACTTTTTTTTAGTAGGCACTTTATTCAAAACACTTCAAAACAGTGTGATCCAGCAAACTAGCATGTGCAAATTGCGGTCTTGCTCATCCCTCAAAGTCTGGAGTTAAGGGAATGTCTCACTTGAACCGAGTTAGAGGGTCCGTAGGCATTAGGGCAGTAACAATATTGTATGGAAATTGCGATACACAGAGTTACGATACTGTATCGCTTGTGCAAGTAGGCAGTATTGGGATGCACCCTTTCAAAGTTCTGTAACCCTTCAGTCCAGAAAAAACACATGATATGTGATAGTGCTTCCATTCTTATTATATTTAAACTTTTAAAAATGATTAAAATCCTCTTGTAACCTATTCTACCTATAAAAAACAATCATAGTTTTCATTAATAATTTTATTTTATTATGTTGGCAAATGTGAAAACAGTAAATTAATTCCACAAAGACACATTTAAAAAGACACATAAAAAAAAACGTGGGGTGTATCGAACCGTAGGTCAAACATTTTTTGATACGAACCGAATTGTGAGTGATATGAACCGAATTGTGAGTTGAGTGTATCGTTACAGCCCTACTAGGCATGTAAATTATTGATCATTGACCATAGTGCCACGAATTGCATAATAAAGCCGCCCGCAAAACATGGCTACCATAGCCTATAGCATTTTCCAAATTCTAATATACACACCAAACATCCATTCAGATGAATTACTTGTGTCATCACCAGCCCTGGAAGGGGGCTCTCCTAGGTGGCCGCTGGTCTCTGCCTGAGGTTTCTTCCTGACTACAGGTTTTTTTTTCCCTCAGACCTCATTGAGCTTTTTCCCCCTACAAACTATGAATCGGGCAAAAGGGAGTTTTTCCTCACCCCTGATTCCACCAGGGGCCGCATCAGAGCGCCCAATTTCAGTGTGACTATATCTCTGACTTATGCTAGACCCAGCCACTATGGACCTTACACCTCTAAGAATCCTGGTCCTAACCTACGTTGACCTTATGACTCTACAATCTCTTTCTATCTCTTCTTCCTCTGCATTCCTGCTATATCTCTATATCTCTTCCTTTCCTTTTAAATCAATCTCTAACAATTATGTTTTTTCCCCCATTTGTTAAGCACTTTGAGTTGCATCCCTTGTATGATACAGTGCTATACAAATACAATTATTATTATTATTATTATTATTATTATTATTATTATTACCAATGCCATTAATGTCATTCTGATATTCTCAAAATGTTGTCTTTGTTTTATTTTTCAAAAATTAACAAATTAATTGTGGTTTGTTGACTTATGTACTACTTATTTGTTATTATGATCATATTGTGTGAAGGAATGACAATGAAAATCTATGTTATGGCAGCACGCTCCAGTGCATCAGTGTCTCTGGGTGTATGATTCAGTCTGATGATTACTTACAAAGCGCATAAAAGCGACTCATCACTGCTAATCGACTGCGGCCCATCTTCTCTGAGATGATCTTCCAATTATTCCCATGCAGAGTGTGCAGGTGCATCAATTCCTTGTTCTCCTTATCTGTGAACCTGCACATGACAGACGAAATGCACACTTGAACTGGATTATTTTTGGGTCAATTCTTCCATTGCAAGCACTTTTCATTTCATGCACTTCTACCTTGCACTCTTCGAAAGTCTGTCACGACCACAGCACTTAAGTTTGGAGTCTAGCACAACAGGCACTGGTTACACGTATGCAAATAATTTAAAATGTAGTTATTTTGGTTATCCATTTACAAATAAACATGATATGTATTAAAATAAAATCTCCATTGTGAAGGGTACGTTTTAGCCCCCTAAAAGAGATTAAGGGATTAAGGATTTTATAAAAGCAGAGTGGAGAAACAAGATTTCTAGAACTCGGTTTATGTGTAAATGAGAGGCCAAAACCAATACATTTTCAAACATATCCATACAGTATACGTGTAAACAGCTTCGTCAACAGGGGTTCAGCTACTGCCAATGAAGACTGAGACTGTGCCACATTCAGTCATTACGGCTATCATGTAAACAATCATGAGCTGGCCCTGACCTGCGGTAGACTGGAAGTGTGTGTGTGTGTGTGTCTCTGTCTGTCTGTGTGTGTGTGTGTGTGTGTGTGTGTGTGTGTGTGTGTGTGTGTGTGTGTGTGTGTGTGTGTGTGTGTGTGTGTGTGTGTGTGTGTGTGTGTGCACATGGTTTACATTTCAAAGTCAATATTTATTTTGAATTTCACATTTCATATGCAACCCTTCACACATTGTTTACCTTCCCAAGTAATTCTCCTTGTTGTACATATTCTTAGCTCGGTTGAGTATGCCAACCCAAGAGTGTGGTATCCCTGCACCTGTTCAGCCACAAACAAACTATCAGCACTACATTCAGGCCTGGTCAACTTCAGACCTCTGCTCAAGACATTTGTACTCTTTCTGAAACTAAATGCATTTCTGCAGCTCAGGCAGGCAGGCACACCGACACCGACACACACACCGACACACACACCGACACACACACACACACACACACACACACACACACACACACACACACACACACACACACACACACACACACACACACACACCCTTTTCAGATAGTTTGTGATATACACGACCATGGTTAACATTACAATTTGGAGACATGCTGCTAGGGACTGAGGGGTTGCCACAGTAACCAACATTTCTCTGATCAGCAGCATGTGCACCAAATTCCATCTCAACCATTGTACTGTATTTCACCAGAAACTAATGTATCTAACACTGGGCTTTAACCCAACAACGTTAGCAGAGAAATTGAAAATGTGTAAAAATATATCACTGATTCTTGAGGACGAGGCTAAAACAGACAAAAACACTTCCCACAAAAACAAAGTAAGAGCCTATTTTATGGGGAAAAAAACATTGAGAGGTTGTTATGATACATTGCTGCACAGCTGTGCAGTGATAAAATAACTTCTATATTTTGGATTTTAACATCTTTTTTTCAAAATTAAAACCTGTTAAAGTGATACTGAAAAAGTATTTGGATCCAGTGCTTCCATAGTGTGTAGTACATGGAGACCATTACCTTTGTTGCTATATTACTGATTGCTGATATCTTACAATGAGCAATATTCCTCATTGACTCACTCAACCCTTAGGAGACCAAAGCATGTGGAAGTTTACTGGATGCAATGAAATTAGATTCAAATTTGTGTGTAAACACAACTGTTTTTGACAGTTGTACAAAGTTTGAATGTACGTATCCAGCAGAGAGAAATCGGGGTCACTTGCGCACTAGCCTTCTTAGTGCTCACAGTTCAGGGGTGAATTTCTCAAAACCAAAGTTGCTGACTACATTAGCTACTTTGTTGTTTTCAATGCATTTTCTCATTGGCAACTACCGAAGTTGCTAACAGGCTAACAACTTCTCTTTTGAGGAACTCACCCCAGGACTGTAGACAGTAGAAAACAAGTTGGTCCACTTAGAGAGATTGGGCCAAGGATGACTGGAGCACACATGATATTTTTTTGCCGTTAGTGTTAGTCGTGCTTGCACCACAATAAAATAATGATATCCTGAGTGCTCCATATTTAGCCCAGTCTCTCTGAAGTGGACCAACTTGTTTCCTATCACCCAGCAAAGTCTTTTGATGCACATTCCTACCCTGCTAACACAAGTGTTATGTACAGAAAAGTAAAGAAGTCAAAAAAGGTATCATTTCAGCAATATATCCCAACATTTCAGACTAGACTTGTGTTCTCAACACTTCAAATGCATAATCATGAGCTGGATGTGATGGCCCTGAAATGAACACCCCTGAATGTCACTGGGCCACTGCCCAAAACCATGCCATTGTAGAAGAATGTGGTGTGTGAGCAGTGGAGCCATTGCTGGTTTTCCTTGCATTGTACATGTAAAAAGCTGATGGGACTGTATACTCACACAAAGACATGAGGAATCCCATCCTCCTTCTCCGTGAGATGATGTTCTTCTTATCGTCCGGGAAGCGATCGGGCATGAGGAGCTTGGCCTCACTCTCTATCCCCGAGAGAGCCATGAAGTTGTTTACATTCTGCTTCAGGCGCTTGATCTCAGCCCTGGTAAACTTCCCTATGTTCACAGGGATACCTGCCACATGGGGGGGGGGGGGGATGTTTGTGTGTGTGATATGTAAAGAAAAAACTTCAGTTAACTTTTCAGGAACACCTGTAAAGTATAGACATACGCACACTCTCTCTCGCGCAAGCGCACACACACGCACCATGCTTTGCCAGACAAACCCACACAAACCCACACACAAACACACACACACACACACACACACACACACACACACTTACTTAAGTCACCAAAACAAACAAACCTTGGTCCTTGAACTCTCTGAAACGGGAAAGGTCATACTTGATGGTGGATCTCAGAAAAGACCACCGAGGGCATGACCTGCGGTTAGGTAAGTACTCTTTGATCTCCTTCAGGAAGGCTTCCTTGTTGAGTTCAAGGTTTTTGTCATCTGCTATGTCTGCAAGGGGCTGTGTTGCCGAGGCTGCTGATGCAGGTGCACTCCTCCTGAGTTTTTTGGACTTGCCGTTCCCAGGTGTATGATCTGCCCCCTCTTCGTCTGTTTTCACTGGTGTGAGAGTCTCCTCTGATACCATGCTTCCTACAGCATGTTGCTGCTCGCTCTCCTCAAATCTTCTTTTCTTCTTTTTCGTCACCCCCCTCTCCTGACTACCACTGTCCACTTCACCAATCACCACATACGTCACATTTACCACCTTCTCTGCTTTATGCTTTCTTTTTTTCTTAGCCTTTCTGTCTCCTCCATCACCATGAGCCACAACTGGTGTGCCATCATCCATTTTGTTATCCTTAGGTTTCACTTTCTTCTTTTTCTCCTGCTGCTTCTTGTGTAGTCTTGTTTCCTCACATGTCTGATGTGTAGGCCTACTGGTAGATTCTGGTACCTCCCCGGATGAATGTTTTTTATTCTTTTTCTTCTTTATTTTATGACCAACCAAATCTGCTTCCATTATGGATGCTTTCTAGCAGGGAACAGATCAACGAGAAAGAAGAATATTGGCATTTAAGTGTGTGGTGTTGGCTCTATATTTTTGCACTGTGGTGATGATCAAGATATACAGTGCCAATAAAAAGTCTACACACCCCTCTTCAAATGCCAGATTTTTGTGATGTGAAACAATGACAGAAAGGCAAATAAATGCAAAGCTTTCCCCACCTTCAATCTAAACTATTAACCTGTACAAAAGAAGAGAACATTTAAAAAAAACTTCAATTAACATGGTTTCATAAATATGCACACCCATAAGAGTCTGTCAGCAGGGCACACGTGGACGTGACAATATTTGCTCACTCATCTTCGCAAAAGCCCTCTAAGTCTGACAGATTGCGAGTGCATGTCTTGTGCACAGTCCGCCTCAGATCGTCCAATAGATGATCAATGGGATACAGGTCTGAACTCTGAACTCTGTCCAAAACCTCAATCTTATTCTGGTGAAGCCATTATTCTGTTGATATAGGCGTGTGCCTAAGGTTATTGTTTTTCTGAAAGATTAAGTTCCTCCGCATCTTCACCTTTCTAACAGAAGGTTTACGAAGGTTTTGTGCCACTACCATGGCCCCCGTGGAAATGTTCATAATTCCCTCCTCCATGACGAAAGCCCCAGTCCCAGCTGAAGAACAACAGTCACATAGCATGATGGACCACCATACTTTACACATGGTGTTACCTTGGCTATAGTGTTCTTTTTGTGCCTAACACACCTTTTGGAATTGTCCAAAATGTTCAACCTCAGTTTCAGCAGATCCCAACACACCTTCCAGCATGCATTTGGGAGATTACAGAAGTCTTTTGGACATAATTCCAAAGGGTATGTTTGATGCGAAACATCACCCCAATAACACCATATCGTCCTAAAGTGAAGTGTGGTGGTTGCAGCATTGTGCTTTTGTGCTGTTTTTCTTCAGCAGTAACTGGGGCTTTAATCAGGGAGAAGGGAATTATGAACATTTTCCACAGGGACTGAGGTAGGGACACAAAATCTTCGTCCCCCTCTTAGAAAGGTGAAGATGCAGAGGAACTTAATCTTTCAGAATGACATTTATCCTAAGCACATGCCTGAATCAACAAAAGAATGGCTTCACCAGAGTAAGACTGAGGTTTTGGGATGGCCAAATGGCATTACAACTATGCAGCTCATTGAAACTTGTGCTGCCTATTGCCAAATTTGATCTTTTCATTAATATGTTAAAATAATAAACCAATTTACCAGTATGACCAAAGCACAGTAAGTTTTGCAGCTAAAAATTAGATTAGAAATAAGATTCCCCTTTTCATGTATGAAAACTGCAAATTTCTCGAATTTAACTGTGGTATTTGTTAAAAAGGTAGGCCTAACATTTGTGAATGGGTAGCATGGATTCTGGAAATTACTAAAGATATAGGCCTAACACGGTGCACCTTTAAAGCTTTAAGTTTGGTTCTCAATTGCATTGTACAGGTCCATCGTTTAGATTGACGGTGGAAAAGCTGTAGGCCTACATTTATTTGTCTTTCTGTCATTTTTTTAATAAAAAAAAAAAAAAAGACTTTTGAACGGGTTGTGTAGACCTTTGAGAACCTCTGTAGATAGAACAACTTTACTACGCGTTCTAAAAACTAGGCCTACATGATCTAGGGCCTACTCTAGATTGTAATACAACATCCATATAACACTGTAAAATATAACTGATTGCAAATTGCATCTGCTTTGAAGATGCAAACGACTTTGTTCCACTCACCATATAATGACAGTGCACCACCAGCACACGTGGCGGATGTTGACATCTGTACAAGCGGGGTTACCTTGAGCATCTGACGTCGTTTTTGGTTGTTTTTAAAGAATAGTCCAAACAAGGCAAGACCCAGAGTATGTACGGTCACCTACTCCGCCGCTTACCATGTAAGTTGGAAACTTCAAATAATCAACAGCGGATACATGTGCAAATGGCATAAAATAAAAGTGATAAAAAGACCGAACGTAAGTTTCCTGTAGCCAGCGACAACAAGCGAGAAACATCAAAGTCGCGCCTAAATCAATATCAAAATAAAGGTTTCCTTTACATGTTTTGGTGGTTGTTGCAATTAGCGCTGTTGAGTGCGGCTTGGTTTCTTGCATGGCATAAGCCAGAGCCGTATATACGGCTCTGGCATAAGCTAATTTAAAGGGAAACTGTGCAGGAAATGGTCAAAAAAGGTAGCCTACTGCAACTATGCTGCTCAACTGTGCTGCCTATTGCCAAATTTGACCTTGACATGAAAGTAATAAACTAATATTTTCTAGTATGGCCCAAGTACAGTCATTTTTGCAGCTAAAATGAGCTATTTCTGGAAATTCAAAATAGCGGCCCATGGGGAAGATCCCCCTTTTCATGAATGAAAAGTGCATTTTTTCCAGTCATAATGAATAGGCCTACTTAGAATTTGATGGTGGTCATGAAAAATGTAACATTAGTGAATGGGCAGCATGAATTCTGGAAATAAACAACAACACATCTCACACAGTGTCCCTTTAAAGGGACAGTTTGGTCAATTTCAACATGCAGTTGTATTGCTCACGCTACCCTTGACTTGTCAGTACCTGGTGATGCCACATTTTTCGGCTCAGCCCTTTCCGAGATATGAGCAATTCTAATGGGGGCAGCGTTTGTTTACATTTTCAAAAAATGAAACATAGGCCAACTCCAAATATTTTCCCAAAAGGTACTGCTGTTTGCTAGTTGTCTGCTGATGTTTTATAACCTTTTGGATGTTTTGGGGAATAAATAAAAATGTTTTTTTGAATTGTAAACAAAGAGCTGCCCCCATTACAATGACCAGGATCTCGGAAACGGCTGAAGAAGAAGAAAAAAAATCCCAGGCACTGACAAGTCCAGGGTAGTGTGAGCATTACAACTGCATGTTGAAATTGACCAAACTGTCCCTTTAACATGAGAGATTACATTTTAAGTCACGCTTTTATTTTGCTAAAACGTTGAGTGGGAGCTATCTTGAAAACAATCGGTACTGTCGCTACCTTCACAGGGACCGACCCAGGAAAGAGGCTTCAGTAACCAAACAGCAAGTCTGCACAGAATGTGGACAGAACCAACTGTGAAAACTAGTAGGCTACTTTAGGTTGCAACCTGTAATGTTAAGCAACCATGGATCATGAAATGCCGACCATGAAACTAGAGCTTATCAGGATAGACGCTGTCACGCCAGAATGTTTAGTGAGGCTGCCTTTGCCTTCGCCTCAGCATCGACAGAGGTAAACACGGTGAAAGAAGAGAATTGTGAATCGTCAATTTCACCTTCACTGGACTTCGAAGAATCAACATTGGAGGCTACTGTGAAGGAGGAAGAGTACCTGGAGGAAGATAATGGTCTACTGAAAAGTAAGTAGGCTAGACCTAGGTAGACCCATCCTTCGTTTGCAATAAAAACCAACTCTGACAAGTGATGTGCAATGTTGGCAATGCGTTCATTTGCTAGCAATCCATCTGCTGCTCGGATTGCTACCTTTTTTTCATTTTAAACATTATATCATTATTCATAGTCGGGCGAATGCTTTATTCAATGCAATTTGTGGAGTTAGAAAAGAGCTTTCAAACAACATCAAAACCATCTCTGCGTCCAACCAGTGTTTGGGGGCACCAACCACTTTGCCTCCAAAATTGGGGCCTCTTAAATTGAGATTGACTAAAATACAACATCACAAACTACGAATTTGATTATATATATATATACACACAGTATATGGGTCAGTAGATTATTATTATTTAATTATGAGAGGACCTCCTGATCAGTTATACTTAGGGCCTGCAAAACCCTGACCTCAATCATGAAGTGGCAACGTGCTTCACTCGGAGGCCTACACAGATTTCAGCACCACACATGCGGACAGCTCTGGACACGCCGATGAAGGTGTAGCCTCAGTGGCCGAGTTGTAAAATCAAAGCAGGGGGTATGGTCAGAGATGGATTAAAATTTTTGGGGGTTTCTCCCCGAGAAAATTGTGAAAATGTAGTTGTTAAAGGTGCACTGTGTAAGATTGTGGCCAGAGTATTGCAACAATACGCTTACCATTACAATGGTTTCACTGTAGGGGAGGGGGTGGCATACCCTCCATCCCCCTACAATTCGAGCCCTGTGTGTAGCCTACGCTCCCGGGTGGACAGCTCCCCTCAAGAGCTACTTGGTGTCAGAATGACGGTTGCGCCCCCTTATTTAAGACATTCTGTTTCTTTCCCTCATATCCTTCATATTTGTGCCAGATTCATGCAAGTGCAGTTCTGGGGTTCTGCCTTGCCACTAAAAAGGCACACTTCAGTTTAATTAAACATCTGTGTCGGCAAGTGTGTTATTTCTTGTGGAAATACCTTATACAAAATACGAAATTATGTTGCTAAATGAAGGCATTTTAAGCTGCACTCAGATCAAAATCATCCTTGACATTGAGAAATAATGTGCATTCCACTCCCTTGCCCCTCCCCTGTTCGATAATTGGCCGGTAGTCTAGCAGCAAGAACATTGTTCTCCCAAATCACCTGACCCAGACGTAATCTTGAGGGAAATGTAATCTGACTGTAGCATATTGATGACAATGCCAGGATACCTTTTCACTATCCACACACATACAATGTCTGTGCTGTTCTTATCCTCTCCAGCAGGTGGAGATGACACCCCCACAGACCAGAGCCCCTCCTCATCTGTAGGCACCACAGCTGACTTGCAGCAGGTATAGTCCTATATTACTTTCGGAAAAATAGCCATTTAGGGGAGCGTTCCCGGGTCCTATGTTCCCTGAGCCCTATGTTCCCCGCCCTTTGTATGGGATCGGGGAACTTGGGACCCATTTTCAAAGAAAGGGTCCTATGTGCCCTGCCTTGTATGTGTTAAGGTATGCTTGCGCATGCATATTTAGTGCACGAACGGTTCCATGTCAAATTTGTGCAGGGTGGCACACCTGCACACAATATCTAGAAACGCGTGCGCACAGTGCAAACGAGGGGTGATTTTCTGAACTTCCACGTTGAGCTTGCGGTAAATTCAATAAATGGATGAAGAACATTTTATACTCCCAGCCTATACATTTGTTTCATCTATGATGAAACAACTCCCTCAGGCTCCTGTTACTAACAGCTGAGGATGGGTACGGGTGAGGCGGCTTTTGGTCAAACACAAGGGAGGGAGAGAGAATGAGAGGAGGGGTGAAAAAGTGAACAGTCTTTGATGAAGTTGATTGGAGATATCAGGTCCCTCGCCTTTTGATTTGAGGGATTTTAAACAAATAAAAACCTGAGCTACATAGGCTACTATTTCCTTCTTTAATGAGCATAACATTTGTTCAAAATTACATTTAAGGATAATCTCTCATTTTGATGTGGCCGAGCCGATTCATTTCTCCACAGAATAGCCTAGTTTTGTTTGTTTGTCAATTCGCTGAGATGCCAGGGAACAAGTAGGCCTATTAATGGCCATAGTGTCACCAGAGATTCTAAAAGTAGGCTATCTTATCCAGTCTCTCCGGTTTCACCAAAAATGGAATAACTTGCCAGTGTTTATCCACTGTGTTTGATGCTTCGCACACACTACTTGTGACACTCACTTGCTTTATTGAGATAAAAAAGGTCCAATGAGCACTGAACAAAACGATGACAAGACCAGTCTACAAACACAAGTCAAAGAATAATGGCGACCTGTGGTCAAAAATGGTTGTGGCGTAGGCCTAATGAAAGCCTGTCAACTGAATAAAGTGTGACTGATGATTTTTGTCCATTTCAATGTGCTCGAATCTCATAGTGTCCATCGATTCATTTCAGCTGTATGTCGGATTCTTCAGCCAAGTTGATGGCAAACTTATGTACAATGGTCATTAGGCTGCTTGCCATTGTGTTCTCAAGTAGCTACACTGTTACATACAGGACTATATTGTCTCAAGATAGAGCTGTGTTGAAAAAATCGATTGAATTTCCGATAATCGATTCATCCGTCCAAAGATCGATTTCTTATTAATAGTTATTTGTTATAAATATTTTTTTTTATTATTAATTTCCCCCGTGGTTAACATTTTCATCAGTCTTCCAGCCATCAGTACCTACCAAATACTTGTAAGATTCGCTGTCTACAGTAATATCGATATAATATGAGATTTAATATGTTGCTTCTCTAGTCATGAAATAGCCTACGTTTTTAACTCCCGGATCGAATCGAAATCAGATCGAAATCAGATTGAATTGGAGCGAGTCGAAAAAAAAACGAGTCTTGAAATTTGAATCGAAATCCAGCTCTACTCATTGAGATCAGGGAGTCATTTCACATGAAATCAGACATTTTGGGACCCGACCGACACAGATTTCAATCATACTTGCTGTGCTGTTTGTTTCTTTATTCATTTCAGAGATAATGGGACTCAAAAATATGGCATCATACAAATCATCTAGTAAATAATATGGTAATACGATAGTAATATCACATGACAGCATGTCTAACGGAATATGTGAAGGATGGAGATGGTCCATGAGGATGCAGGAAGTTCAGTTTCACCTCTCCAGTGCTCGGCATACATTCCTCAACACATGCTAGCCACTAGTTGCCATCATATAAAGGTACAACATACCCTTTGATGCTTGAACATTCAGAAAATTCCTTTACTGAGCTTTTTCTTTCAACCCTGCCTTCTCTGAATGCTGAAAATGGTCAGGCTTCCACTGTGTCCATTGACAACGGGCAGAAGCTGTGTCATTTTTGAATGCTTTGAATAGGGACCGACGAGGGTGCAGGGCCCACCGGGAAAATGCCTGCTATGCCAGATGGCCAGTCCAGTCCAGTCCAGTCCCTCACACTACTCTATTACTACTTCATTACAACTCATTTCAACATTTATGTTCCATTATCTCTGAAATGAATAAAGAACCAAACACCCCCTTTTCAGGTGTTGTTTATGACCTTACAGGCTATATTTAGACAAGAAACCGGCCATTTTAAAATTTGAGGTTTTTTTATGTTCAATTTCTAATTTTACAATGCATCATAATTCATATTCTGAAGGTTGTTGTATTCCATGCTGTGTGTGTAATTTGTAGAGCCAGAAAAAAGCTTTCAAACAACACCTCAGACATCCTGTTGTGACTTACACTGACTGATATAATCAAGGCTGAATGTATAGTGTCCTACCCTCATATGTAAACCTTTGCTAGTCTGTTTCTCCCTTAATATTGGTGTCAGATTCACACAAATGCAGTTCTGGGGTGCTACCTTGCTACTAAACAGGCACAGCAAGTATGATTGAAATCTGTGTCGGTCTGGTCCCAGTGTCTGATTCCACGTGAAATGACCCCAATGAAACGAGACTATATTTGCAAAATAATTTGTAATGCAGTGTATTCAGTGTCACAGTTTCTTCTTCCTCATTAACCACTAACAAGTTACCTGTAATGATGAAATTAATATTGTTTATTTCTATTTTATTGTTACATATGAACAGTGTGTGATATTAGAGGAGCACTATGTAATGTGTTTTCAATTCATCACCATGTCAGGTGGAATTTTGCTGTCGGGAAACACATACATCATTGAGCTATGCATTGGACTAGTGTAGCTTTATTTTTGTTGCGCCATAGCAGGAATGATGGCTTTGAGAAATGCCCATGCCTGGCAATGGCAGTTGAAATCTAAAGTGATAAATGTGTCGTTTTGTAAATGATTGTGATGAACAATATTGTTTCGTCTCTGTGGGTTTTAGGAACAAGATGGAATGCACATGGACATGAGAAGTCTGCCCAATTCCGGGCAAACAGGAGAGATGACCTACTACTGCAAACAGTGTGGCAAATGTTTTTCAAGGGCAGGAAGCCTAAGAGTACACCAACACACTCACACCAGAGAGAATTCCTACTGCTGTCAACATTGTGACAAAACCTTTTCAAGGGCAGCGAATCTCAGAGTGCACCAACGCATTCACACCAGAGAGAAACCCTTCCAATGCAAACTGTGTGAGAAAAGATTTTCATTTGCATCAAGTCTCAAAGTGCATCAACACTCTCACTCAGGAAAGAAGCCCTACACATGTGATCAGTGTCATAAACGATTTTCATTTGCATCAGGTCTCAAAATGCACCAACACATTCACACGGGAGAAAAGTCCTATTGCTGCAAACAGTGTGACAGAAGATTTTCATCTGCGTCAAGTCTCAAAGTGCACCAACGCATTCACACAGGACATAGACCCTACAAATGCCATCAGTGTGGCAAATGCTTTTCACAAGCAGGAAATCTCAGAACGCATCAACGCAGGCACACGGGAGAGAGGCCGAACATTTGCGGACAGTGTGGTAAAGAGTTTTCTACGGCAGCAGAACTAGAAGGACACCAACGCACTCACACGGGAGAGAATTTTTATCGCTGTGATGAGTGTGACAAAACCTTTTCAAGGGCAGCAAATCTCAGAGAGCACCAACGCATTCACACCGGAGAGAAACCCTTGCAATGCAAACTGTGTGATAAAAGGTTTTCATTTGCATCAAGTCTCAAAGTGCACCAACACACTCACTCAGGAGTAAAGTCTTATCAGTGTGGACAGTGTAACAAAAGATTTTCAGGTGCTTCAAGTCTCAAAGCGCACCAACGCCTTCACTCAGGAGAAAGGCCTTACAAATGTGATCAGTGTGGCCAATGCTTTTCACAAGCGGGAAACCTCAGGACGCATCAACGCAGGCTCACGGGAGAGAAGCCGAACCGTTGCAGAGATTGTGGGAAACATTTTTCTACGGCAGCAAAACTAGACAGACACGAGCACATTCACACAAGGGAGAAGTCCCACCAGTGTGATCTGTGTGGGAAATGTTTCTCAAGTGCAGGATATCTCAGAGGAGCCCTATCTCACGTCATTTCGTGAAGTTTTCACGAAAAAATAACACGTGCTTTCATGTTATTGCCCGTTTTTCGTGGTTGGTCAACGAAACGCTGCCTATTCATTTGAATTGCCCGACTGCTGCTATGGTTATCCAAGCGTCTGCAGGGGCGGGGAGGGGGTACTGACAGAACACTGCTGATACACTCGGGACTCAGTAATTCGACGCCCTTTCGGTACTTACGCCTTATGTCATACGACCCTAAACCTAAACCTAACCCTAACCTTAACCCTAAACCTGAACCTAAACCTAACCCTAACCCTAACCTTAACCCTAAACCTAACCCTAACCTTAACCCTAACCTTAACCCTAAACCTAACCCTAACCCTAAATTGCTTGTTTGAAATGTTTGGTGACGGTACCGAAAGGGCGTCAAACTAGTGGGTCGCTAGGCAGCAGTCGGGCAATTCAAATGAATAGGCAGCGTTTCGTTGCCCAACCACGAAAAACGGGCAATAACGTGAATGCACCACGAAAATTGAAGTTATTTTTTTCGTGAATACTTCACGAAAGGCGTGAGATACAGTTGCTCAGAGACCACCAACGCATTCACACTGGAGAAAAACCCTTCCAATGCAAACTGTGTAATAAAAGATTCTCATTTGCATCAAGCTTCAAAGAACACCAGCGTTTTCACATGGGAGAGAAGGCCCATCAATGTGATCATTGTGGGAAGCGTTTTTCGAGGGCAGGAAATCTGAGAGAGCACCAACGCATTCACACCGGAGAGAAACCCTTCCAATGCAAGTGTGCGACAGAACTTTTTCGTGGGCAGGACACCTGAGAGTCCACCAACGCTCTCACACTGGCGAGAGACCATATCATTGCACCCACTGTGAGAAAAGGTTTTCAGCAGCGTCGAGTCTAAAGCAACACCAACGCTCTCACACAGAAATAAGCCCTACCCCGGCAAAGACAGGTTCGACAGGTAGACAAAGTAAATCTGTTCGTAATGGCCTCGTTTACATGAGACATTTAATTCAGGATGAACTCAATTTAATTAAGCTTAATTACGCTTTGAAAAGGTCATGTAAACACTACACAGTTCGGAATTAAATTAAAGTGCAATGTAAACTCTACAGAATTATTTCATTCTGAATTATCGAATCCGAATTAAAAACATCATGTAAACGTGCCCAATGACATTCTAAAAAAATGTCTCTATTAAGCTAGGGGGCTAACTTTCTTATCCTTGTCCTAGACGTAGGCTAGTTGACTAAAGTAAGGCAGACAGCCTTTAGGGAAATGAATTGAAAAAAATCTTCTAAATAGCTCTATAGGACCTCATTGGTTCTGACTGCCTCTGCGCTCCTTCATATAAATGCCCTGAAAAAGGCTCAACTGCCGCTACGCATGGGCAAATTTAAAGTCCTTAATGGACATGTCATAATAGGGCCTAATAAAGACATTTTTAACTATACGTTTTGGAGTGCCTTGGTGAAGAAAAGTTTTTTCTCTTTTCAAGCAACTTTTTTTGACATTGCGCCTTGAACCAAAGAGCACCCACAAGAATACCTTTTTCATCTTTCTAAAGGGACTGAGCACGCCTCTGACTTCAAAACATCAATGTAAATGAGTCATCATAATTTGCAAATCATGAAATGTTGTTGAATGTAAACGTCTGGTTATGACAGGACAGCACTCTGAAAATCGTTTGTGAAATTAGAAATTTCGACTATTTCCGCTTTTTCCGCTAAGCCACTAAGCAATGAATCAATGAACTTGCATTATGAGATTTGTAGCCAATTCAGAGGACAGGCAGACAAAGATGCAATAAAAAAGGAACACAATGTAATGTATTTTCAATTCCTCTCCACAACAAGTGGAACTTTGCTGTAGGGAAACATCTGCATCATTGAGCAATGCATTGCACTAGTGTAGCTGTAATTCTAAGTGGCATAGCGATGGCTTTGAGAAATGTCAGTGACTACTTCAGCTCAATTATAAATGCCAAGTTGAAATCAAAAGTGCTAAATGTGACGCTTTGTAAATTATTGCGATTAGTAGGGCTGGGTATTGCAGCCATGTTCCTGTATCGATTCGATTTAGATTCTTAGGGCTTTGAATCAATTAATCACAATTCAATTGGATTCGATTCATTCCGAATCGATTCAATCCGTTCCCTTCTTGGTGCCAGGATTTATTTTTATATAAAAATGTCAAAGGGCTGTGGCTTGACAGTGTTAACAGATTGCTAATTTGTAATAAGTAGGCCTAGGCCTAATTGACTAATACCTACTGGGTATTTTCCATAGACCTAAATTAAACAAAAAGAAAAAGATCCAAAAAAAATGATTTTGTGCCCTGTGAATCGATTATGTGAATTTCGATTTGATCGATTATTGATTAACTCGATTAGTATTCTTTTGTCTCTTCATGGGTTTTAGGAACAAGATGGAATGGACGTGGACTTGAGAAGTCTCCATCAGTCAGGACACACAGGAGAGAGGGCCTACCTTTGCAATCAGTGTGGTAAAAAGTTTGCTGGTGGAGCAGCTCTTCGACAGCACCAACGCACTCACTCAGGAGAGAGACCCTACAAATGTGATCAGTGTGGCCGATGCTTCTCACAAGCAGGAAATCTCCAGAACGCATCAAATCCTTCACTCAGGAGAGAAGAACTACTGCTGTCAACATTGTGACAAAACTTTTGCAAGGACAGCGAATCTCAGAGAGCACCAACGCATTCACACCGGAGAGAAACCCTTCCAATGCAACCTGTGTGAGAAAAGCTTTTCACACGCATCAAGTCTCAAAGTGCACCAACACACTCACTCAGGAGTAAAGTTTTATCAGTGTGGACTGTGTGGGAAATGTTTTACAACAGCAGGAAATCTCAGAGAGCACCAACGCACTCACACCGGAGAGAGACCCTTCCAATGCAAACTGTGTGATAAAAGATTTTCATTTGGATCGAGTCTAAAACACCACCAACGGTCTCACACAGGAGCCCTATCTCATGCCTTTCGTAAAGTCTTCACGAAAAAAATAGTCATTTTCGTGGTGCATTCACGTTATTGCCCGGCTTTCGTAAAGTCTTCACGAAAATAATAGATTAATTTTCACGCTGCCTATTCACTTGAATTGCCCCACTGCTGCTATGGTTATCCCAACGTCTGCAGGGGCGGGGAGGGGGTGCTGACAGAACACTGCTGATACACTCGGGACTCACTAATTCAACGCCCTTTCGGTACTTACGCCTTATGTCCCCTAAACCTAAACTTAACCCTAACCCTAACCTTAACCCTAACCCTAACCCTAACCGTGACCCTAACCTTAACCCTAAACCTAACCCTAAATTGCTTGTTTGAAATGTTTGATTACCATGTACCGAAAGGGCATCAAACTAGTGGGTCGCTAGGCAACAGTCAGGCAATTCAAGTGAATAGGCAGCGTGAAAATTAATCTATTATTTTCGTGAAGACTTTACGAAAGGCGGGCAATAACGTGAATGCACCACGAAAATTAATTAATTTTTTTCGTGAATACTTCACAAAATGAGTGAGATACTGTTGGACACAGAGGCCCACCTTTCCACCTTTATTTGGGGCTCATTTAGCAAAGATATATCCTTTTAAAAGGCTCACATTTTTGAAAAGGCAAACAGCAAGACCTATATGACACTAGGAAAAAAAAAAACAAATAAGTTATTTTTAAGACCAGTTTAGAATTTAATTTTAATATTTCGGGGAAAGAATTATACAAGAAAAAAGTATTATTTTAGGCAGCGTCATTGAAACACTCAATGACAGCTGTTGAAAAGTTGGCCTTTATATATTGCCACATAATGATGACAAATTGCATTCTCTCCTATGTTCCAACTGTGTGACTCAGTCATCACCATTTTATCAACCTGGGGCCTCGTGTACAAAGCAGTGCGTGGATTTCCTACCGAGAAAGTGCGGACGCAAAAAGTTTGAAAGTTACTTACGGACAAAAAAATCTGGATGGATCAATAAGTGCGTAACCAGGTTTTGCCGTGAAGTCTCCGCCTTGCCTCCTCCCTTAAATATTCTATATGAATATTCTAATTAGTATGAACAGACCCATTCGTGTGCATTCATTGGTTAAAAGAAACTGTCATGTTACTGCAGTACAATGCAGGTTTCCCCCCCCCCCCCCCAATTTATATTTAGGCCTACATTAGCCTATCAAAACACATTGCGATGAGGCAGTCGCCAAGGCTGCCGAGAAATAAATGTTTATGTCGGGTATAAATATGAAAGATGACGCATGTACACATACGCCACATGTAGCCTAGGCCTACTATGAATAATGTGCAGCCAATACTCAGTTAGAAATTCACTTGATGGACAGATTTTACAGTAGCCTTATTAAAAGAGAAAGCACTGCGGTGAGGACGTCCCGTTCCCAACAAATGCAAGAAGACACATCGCAGATGTCGTAGTCCAGAATAGCCTATATTCAATGTTTAATAGCTGCCAAATACTTGAAATAATAGCCTACTGCTGATGGGCATCCAATTTCGTTGTAATTCCAGGATAGTTTCATGAGCAGCCTAGTTTTCATTTTAACCAGCAGCCTAAACAATAATATTATGGTTGAGGTGATTTTCTTCTTGTTTTTTTTTTTTTTTTTTTTAAATCACACGCCTCAACACTCAAACCTGCTTTTAACTGGCTGCATTGCAATATTCCCGACCGCTACATAGTTGCGCTGCATGCCTCTGTGTGCCGCCAAAAAGACGAAATGCACCAGTTACGGCAACTTCCACACTTATGGCAACTTCCACAGCAGCCCTGAAATTCGCGTGGAGCTCCGCAATTTTCCACGTCTAGTCTATTTTAGTACATCTGAACGTGGCCGTGGAAAACAACTTAAGTAGGCCTAGTTTTTTTCTCCGTGAGTGAGCTTCGTACATGAGGCCCCAGGAGTGATAAAATGATCAGCTTGCAGTGCGGATTTAAGCACAACGAAAAGGAAAACATGATCATAACTTGGCATGATTTTATTCACAAAACAGTTATTTCTTTTGTCCATCAAGTCAATGTATTAACTGTGAAGTCTCCTCATTTGTCTTCTCTGTAGTCTTAAACAAGTGTGGGCAATGGTAATTCATCAACGAACAGAGAAATAAAATATAGGCCTACATCTATTTCTGTATGGTGTTACACAAAAATCGCATAAAAAATTGTCAACATCAAATATTTATTTTCTTAAACATTAGTCAAAAAATAGTCCTCTGGTTGTGTGGGCAGTTTGTGCTAGTCATGGTCCATCAGGATGTGGGGGCGGGGGGTAGGGGGTCAGTGGTACATCTTTGTTGGTGTGTGACATCACAAGAGTTAGTTGTAGTTGAGAGTCAGACAGTCCCAGAGGGTTGTTGATACCTCAGACAGACAGCCCACAACAATGTCCGGTTCATCATAGAAAGTTGACAAGGGTTTTTTTTTCACACACACCACCAGATAAGATCTCTACAAGCCTAGAGGAGACTTGAGCCTCCTCACAACCGCAGGCTGCTGGCAATGATCTCAAGAGAGGCTTTGAAGACTTGACCTCAGAGACCCTTTTCAAGCAGCCTGGTCGTCCTCAAGGCTCTGGCTCTCTCGAGGTGAGAGGTCGGGGAAGACCACAGATAGCGTTTTCAGGCCGACCAGAACGGAGCCGGTGCCAGTGCCCGGACCAGTTACGTTCGGCACTTAAGTGCTTATCTACGAACTGCCCGTGTTTATACCGGACTCTGAACTTTCTCAGCACGCGACTGTGTTACCCGGATGAACCTGCTGACGGCCACGTTGTTCACAGTATTTTGCACAACTTTCCGGTTCGCGAACCCTAAAATCTTTGGCGTGAACACGACATCCGGTTCGCGAGTAGGTGCGGGAACGGGCACCGGCACGGTTCTCAGTCGGCCTGAATGTGCTAAGACTGATATCAGAGGTGGAGGCAGACCACAAACACTGATGTTCAGAGGTGGCAGGAGACCATGCACTGCCACACGTCTCATACAGCTGTTTAAAGGTCTGGGAAGATCTCCGAGAGCTTATAAGAGTCACGTTCCTCCGTAGGCTCCTCTTCCTCCGGGCAGTTCTTCAGCTCCTCCTCCAGCAGTGGAAGCGTCTTTTCATACAAGTAGTCGATGATGTCTAGAGATGGACAGAGAGGATGGGAAGGAGGGCAGAAAAGAATCGCACGGTGAAATATGGATGGAATGAAGAACAAGACAAAAGAAAGAAAAGGACAGTGAGGAGAAAGACAACACGCTACTTCTTAATTAAGCCAGTGTTTCGTTTCATTCAATTTACATCATTGGCCTAGTTTGGCTTGAAGTAATACATTGTGAACTGGAGAAAATTACGCAACACCACTGAATGACATGCACACACACACACACCAATGAAAAACTTAAAGCTGTTGGTGTTCATAGTTCAAGCATCCTAGTCAAATGAGCCCATCATTGGCACAGATAAACAGCATTACCAAGAATCAGCCAGCAGAGGGAAGCACTCACCACAGAAATCCTCCATTGTGTTCCACCGTGGTACATAGGCCACCTTCAGCTGGTAAAACCTCATCTGTAAATAGTCCGGGTGTGTGTTCCTGAAGTTTACAACCAACAAAAAATGGTCACTCACACGGCCACATCAACGTGATGGAAGCAAAACTAAGAAAAGGCGATGAATCAGTAGTAGTGCAGTAAGTGCAAATTTCTGGGTCATTTATTTAATCTTTAAAGTTTGAGGGCTTAGTTTTATCACTAGATTAATGAAAGGTAGCCAAGGTAACCAAAATGAAGGAATATAATATGC
The DNA here is from genome assembly GCF_034702125.1 of Engraulis encrasicolus. Lineage (NCBI taxonomy): Eukaryota > Metazoa > Chordata > Actinopteri > Clupeiformes > Engraulidae > Engraulis > Engraulis encrasicolus. Next base: position 47,247,759 of record NC_085859.1, on the reverse strand, counting down.
TTTAGAATGTGTTTTAACGCTCCAGTGAGTAATTTTAATAATTTCAGATTTATGCTGCCCAATTACAAATCTGGTCTTTTTTCTTCACAAACACTTATTTACACCCAATATTTACATGTTTGGCCAGAGTACATTTTGCAGACTAAGAGGACTGGTAATTCAAAATGGCGGATGGATGGGGTTCCATGTATTCAAGTGTAACTTCCCAAGCCATTATTAAGATTTACAAATTGATGGTGGTTGTAAAATTAGAGAAGAGGTATTAAAAAAAGCTACTAAAAAAAGTTAGATAAAAATATGGTTTATACCAGTGGTTCCAAAACTGGTGTTCGGGAGGGACTGACGGTCCCAGACAAAAGGGACATAAAAACGGGAAATCCACAGAATATCAACTAACAGCTAACATAATTTGGTTAGTAATAGCAAAGATTCTCTATTCTAAATAGTACCAGAGACGTTCTTAATGCAATTTAGAATAGAGAATCTTTGATAGTACTCTCTTGTATGGTTAACTTAATAGATTTGCCGTCCTGTGGATTTTTAACAATATTAGCAGGCAAGCTATAAAAAAAATCTAGCAATATTGATGAACGAAACATTGCGTAGGCAACCTAGTTTGTCCGCTAATATTGCAAGAAATCCATTGCTAGGCTATAAATATAAGTCCAAAAGGGGGTCCCCACTGAAAAAGTATGGGAACCAGTGATTTATACATTCAAGCATGAACTTGGCCAAAGTGATAAAGTACATGACTCTGGTGCAAGTGCTGAACTTTGATGTAATATGTAAATTAAAATGTAAACCTCGTAGGTCAAACTTACCCAAAGAGATGAGTCAGGTCATCCCACACAATGTCTGCCACATCTTCCACAACCATTTCATTGATGCTGGTACAAAACAAACAAAACACACACACACACACACTCACATAATGAAGTAAAACATATCCCTAAAGATTATTCACAAATGTGGTACTAGAATTTCTTAGCTCGTCAGCTGAAGGTATAGATGTAGACGAGTCACTACTGAGAGGATCAGCTAGCATAGCTCTTTCGGCTGTCAAAGAAGCTGTAGATGCTGCGTCTCATTGCACCAACATGCCGTACCACAAAATGGGCTCGCCAGGGACATTCCCCAATATCTCTCTCCCACTTACTTCCCGTCACCATCTTCACTGCCCTATCAAATCATGGGCAAGAGGTTAGTGATTCATGGTTATAGCTCGTGATCAAAGGGTTGCCTGTTGGATAACTGGCAGACCATCAGGTGTGTGGGGGGAATGAGTATTCAAGTTTGTCAGAGGGCGCGCTCAACTTCTGGGAAAAAATGAATGACTTTGGGTGCGCGATAAAAGGTATCAACTTAAAGAAGAAAAATCTGCACTCACAAGCTACGTCTCATTATTTATTTATAAATTACCACCATGTCCACAAGCACACGCGTTTCGGCTCTTAAGCCATCATCAATGCGTGGTACCGCATTGGGGGGAATGAATAGCTAGCACTCTACCCCAGCGATGGCAATTTCGTTGTAAGCACTGTGTGCTGTCACAATGACATAACGTGACTTCCCAACAGTTTCACATACGTTTTGATCAGCTGGATTTGTCCCTCAAGGATCTTCCTGCCCTTGATTACTCCGCCAATCGTCATTTTATTTGTCAGGTATCCCATCCTACGAGAAAAAAGTGAAATCAAAAATTGTTTGACAACAAACTACAGTATAACTTAGATGAGGACAATGATGTCATGGTAATCACAGTTGTCAGTAGGATTTACAGAGTGATAACATTTCTCTTACAAAACTGAATTACCAAAAAAAAAAATCATCATAAATACTTTGCCTGCATTGCAGTCTAACCAAATCTGCCTCACAGACCTATGGTACCAAACAAAGATGAGCTTGCCAGGCTCAGCCTTACCACTTCTCCCTGCACTGAAGCCAGGAGCGTGTTTTAACCTTCTCACTCAGGGTCATCCAAGGGAGTTGCTTGTACAGGTCCACTTTTCTAATGACGGCAGAGCCAATGTTTCCATCCCTGTCAGGGGTTGCCCGCTCCAGCAGCTGCTGCCGCACATTGGTCAGCAGGGTCCTGAGCTCCTCCTCTTCCCACACGCCAGAACCAGAAGCTGGAAAACAGGAAGAACATTCAGTACGACACAAAGAAAATCAAGACTTACCTTGAGAACACACCAGAGGCCACCTAAGCTACAAAGAATCACCTGACTGTGTTGACAGCAAGGGCAACATGAGCGATGGAACCAACAGAGTATACCCATTAAAAGCAGAATGGGTGACACTTTATAATAATAATGTCTGCTTATAAAGACTTAGTAAACAGTAAGCGGCGAGATGATTGGATAAGTGACAGTGCAGCTCAGCAAGCACTTGGCTCTTGTTACCAGACAGGTGGGATATGTGCAAGCATGCGCCATATTAGCGTAGTGAATTGCACCCGTTCATTCCAATGGGCGCTTTCTGAAGTGTTCCATCTCTTTATTAGTCACCCTCTCTCTCTCTCTCTCTCTCTCTCTCTGTGTGTGAGGCCAAAACAGTAAAAAAAAAAAAGATGAACAGAAAAAACTTGGTAACCATCGACTTACACATCATATTGAAGCGTTTCTGCAACGAATGTTCGCTGCGGCCCATCATGTTGGAGATGGTGCTCCAATTGGAGCTGTGCAGCGTATGCAGTTTCGTCAACATCTTGTTCTCATCCTCTGTGAACCTGGGAAATGACACACATGGACGCGTCATGAGAAAATATGTCAAACAACCTATGCAGAAACAGCAGGCACACATATTATGATTGACACTTTGGATAGATGGATAGATGAATAGATAGATAGATCATTTGATAGCAGCTTCATTTGAGCACAGCAAAGGCCATTGATGCATCGGTACTCGGAATAGTCGCTGATTTTGTGTAGTTTGTAGTCTACCTAGCACAGGAGAGGCAAGTGCCTAAAAGAGTGTTTACCTCCCCATGTAGTTCTCCCTATTACACATCTTCTTGGCTCGGCAGAGTATGGTGGTCCAGGTACGTGGTATTCCTGCACCTGTTGCGACAGAGAGAAGCCTTCAGAAATGGCACTCACGCCCCCTTCCATCTCAAACGCAATCAATCATTCACATACAGTACATCAGCCAGGGAGTGAAACGGGGACAGGGGCCTTTCACACTCGACAGCCTGTATACATCTCTGTTTAGTTAGGACATTCGCTTAACTTGGACATGGTACCGAGTAGGGATATCGGTGTATCGGTCACGGGTTCAGATATCAACATAATTCAGAGATCGGATCAGATCGTACATTTCCCAAAGTTTCCAATAATGACATTGAGCCAAGTGTAATGTTAATTTGAAATCATACCACTTGCATATTAGTTTTCAGGATGGGATTGTTACTTTTTTACCTGTTACTTTTTACTGTTGGTAATACAATAATATTATTACCAAAATACGAATACGGTAATTTATGCAAGTAAAAGATTTTTTTTAATCACTGCATTCATCATTAACCAAAAGAAAAATCTTATAGCTCCAATGGGTTACTCTAATCTCTCTCTCACACCAACACAAACACAAATTAGAAAAACACACGTCATACCCACATGCACCACAGAAATTTCCCTTTTTGTACTTCCTGAACATTTGCAGTGGTTTTCAACCTGTAGCATGAATACTACTCACACAGTTGATGAATGAATCGCAGTTTTCTCCTCTGCTTCATGATGGAGTTCTTCTCATCTGGGAAGCGATGAGGCAGGAAGAGTTTAGTATCGCTCTCTATCCCCGAGAGGGCCAGGAACTCCCTCACATTCGCTTTCAGACGCTTGTTCTCTGCCACAGTAAACCTCCCGGATCGTACAGGGATACCTGTTGCAAAGGGGTAGAGCAGTGTGTGTGTGTGTGTGTTGGTTAGGGTATTGCAAATGATTATGCTGTTGACATGCTTTTCAAATTAAGTAAATTGGAAGAGAATATTCTATTTTTTGCACCAACGTAAAACAAAAAAAAAGCATAATTTGACCCATTCCTCCATTGTGGAATGTTCTAGCTGCTCCAAATTGTATGGATTCTGAAGAAAAAGTGAAAGCCCAACTGGGAAAATTCAACTCCCATTATCATTGTGACACAGCACTCCACAGCACACAAGTGCACACTGCACACAACGGAATAGCATTTATGCCACACCCGTGCAAGGGGGCAGGCCCAAACGGTACCCCAAGTGAGCAGTACAGCTCACTGTACAGTACAGTAAAGGGGCGTTCACCCGACATAAAGTGGATACCGGAAAAGAATCAAAATGACGTATCTCTGTCTAAAATATCTCTGCACCTAACCCCGCTGTGCTCCAGGGATTGTAACCAATACCCTGTACTTAAAATAACTGTAAGCCGCTTTGGATAGAAGTGTCAGCTAAGTGTAGTGTGCACTGTGTAATGTAATGTAATGTAAATTCCCAAAGGCACCAGATAGCACCAACCTTTCTCCTTCAACTCCCTGAAACGGGGAAGGTCGTAGTTGATGATCTTCCGCACCACTACGTCATCGTTCAGCTTGTGGTGTGGTAGGTACTCCCTGAGCTCCTGCAAGACGCCCTCATCAATGTCCAGCGTAGGACCTTCATTTGGCATCTCATCTGGGTGGAGATGTGCTGCAGGTGAAGTCTTTCTCTGCCTTTTAGCCTTGTGCTTTGCTGATTTCTGTTGGGCGGCTTCATCGTTCGTTGGTGCTGGTGTGAGAGTGACGTCTGATTCTTTTGGACAGCTTTGACTTTGTGCGGGGCGCTCAGTCTCTTCAAATCTTCTTTTCTTTCTCTTTTTTTTCGTCACCTCTTGCTCCTGAGGAATACTCTGCACGGTTTCTGCCCTCACCACTAATGTCACATCTGCCTCCTCTCCTTCACGTTTCCTTTTTTTCTTAGTCTTTCGTTCTGCTGCGTCACCCTCTGCTCTGATATCGTTCTTTTTATCCTTCTTTTTCTTCTTCTTCTTGAGAAGGCTTATTTCCTCACATGCCTGATACGTGTTGCTGAGCTGCGGCACCTCCCCTGCAGGATGTTCCTTGTTCTTTTTCTTCTTCTTTTTATGTACCACCGGCTCTGCTTCCATCATGGTCATCTCAAGTTGGTTTTCTGTGAGAGCAGGGAATAAATAACAGTCAACTACGACCATTATCTTTTCAGTCTGAAGTTGCCTTTCTGAGCTACTTTGAGAGTATAATCAAATATTTTTTTTCTAAGCACACATGTCAGGGAGTAGAATGCACATTGCACTTTTTTGAAGGTGTGATAAACTTACAAGAGGGTATGCGTACGTTAACTGGCACCACAGGTGGAACGTAAATAAGTATTTTTACTTCGTTACTGTACTTAAGTAGTTTTTTCTGGAATTTGTACTTACTTGAGTAAAAATAAAAATGCAGACTTTTACTTTTACTCAATTACATTTTTTGACAATTACTTGTACTTTCTACTCCTTACATTTCTAGGAGAAGACTTTGTTACTAGTTACATTTATCCTAGGTTTTCCTGTTGTGTTTCGTGGATATTTCAGTAGCCTCAGCTGCGGGCAGGGAGGCGGGACCAAGCCCCTCTTCCAAATTGACACCCAGACAGAAAATATACTTTTAAAAACATTAACAGGACTCCATAGTCATGTTCAAATAGAACCGAAAACCGTTGCAGACACTTTTTCCTATTGGATCAAGTAGGTAGACATGGAGAAAGACAGCCATTGCGTGAGTATGCCTACTTGTACTTTTGTACTGAAAAGTACATTTAAAAGTTAGTACTTAGGACTTTTACTTAAGTACGTTTTTGGGAAACAACTTTTACTTTCACTTGAGTAATTTTTTCGCAGGGTACTTTTACTTAAGTACACAACTTCAGTACTTCTTCCACCTCTGACTGGCACGTGGGAAAGCACCACAGACGTAATCAAAACACTAGGCTGCCTTAATACATGGGTTCTCAGTGTTTATCAACATGATGTTATGAGGAGGGGCAAGTCACAGAGTCAACCAGGTGAGCTATTTTTTTGACCGACATGCTGTTTCCAACGAGTTGTGCGCAGCTAGGTTCGCGCAGTCAGGTTATAAACAAAGAACCCATGTATTGCCTACATCTTTTAGACATAGGGGAATGCACGAAAATAAATAAATATACATAATATGCTGTGAGTAGCCTACTAGATAACAATGTTTTAATACAGGGAAACGTCTTAGACATGATGACCTCTTTGTGGCAGACTTGTTCCAACTTCCAATTTTCAGGAGCAACAGAGGAAAGCTCGAGTTGATGTCGCCTGATGGTTTGGGTATAACTTGATGTTGCCTCGTGAGGTAAGAGTATGAAGGGGGAGGGCACATCCAGACCGGTTTGTATTTGAGGATCGCACCACCACTGTGAGGAATATACGGCTTTTGTCTACATTACAATGTGAAAAAGTATATTCCCAGATACTCACCACTACACTAACGTTTGCATCAGCACATGTAGAACGACGATGTTGTTGTTCTTCCGCCCTGCGATGACTATTTCGTCAACGCCGGCGAATGTTCTCGTGATTCAACCACCGATCACTGCCATCTAGAGGGTTGGCGTTGCAGTTCAAGAAGAAGGAAAAAAACACACACTGTTGCTAAATCGTAAATGTAGGCCTAAATGTAAATGTAAATCGGTGAGCAGCAACAGTGTGCGGATTTCTCCTTCTTCTTTTACGCACGTTTGTTTGATCCAGGGGCCTCATGTACGAAGCTCACTTACGGACAAAAAAAACTAGGGCCTACTTGTTTTCCACGGCCAAGTTCAGGTGTAGGCCTAGGCTTAAGGACTAGACGGGGAAATCTGCGGATCTCCACGCAAATTTCAGGGCTGCTGTGGAAGTTGCCGTAAGAGTGGAAGTTGCCAGGCCTAACTGGTGCATTTCGTCTTTTTGGAGGCACACAGAGGCATGCAGCGCAACTACATGTGCTACCCGGTCGGAAATAGGGTGACTTCAGGTAATTTGAGCCACTTTTTGGTAAATCGCTTGGGAAAATAACAAAATACCATCTTTGCACTTTTAACACTAGAACTACCACGGAGGGGTCAATTGACCTTTTTACCTAAAAGCCCCACAAGAGGGTCATTTGACCCTTTGGACCCCCTGCGGACACTCCTTTTGTTGTGGAAATGTGGCTGTTAGCAGCTCACAGCTGTCACTTGAGACACAGAGTGTGTGTGTGTGTGTGTGTGTGCGCGCGTGTGTGGATCATTTCCAATGCCTGTTGAGTGCTGTATCTCTGCATCTTCGTTCCATGGAGAGGAGCTTCTTTCACCACAAAATTCTTGAGGGAAGTGAAGCAGTAGTCCACATGCACTGGTATTTATCCATCTATCAATTGCCAGGTTACATTCACATGAGTCGTTATGGTCACATGGCATTGGAGATTCACACGTTACAGTTTTTCTCGATTGGTTTGGCTAATTTCTCGAAACTGAGATGACATTCTCAAAACAACACGGACAAATCCCCAAACCAACTTGCAATTTCCCAAAACAGAATGGCATTTTTCATTGCTTTCATCAGATATCAAATGCTTTGTACATGTCTCAAATGTTTAGTACATCTCTGCAGATGGATATGTACAAATACCCTTCAGTTGACACATTCAGCATACATTTAGCACATTTTCCAAATAAATTGACCTTGCTTATCTAAACGAATTAGACAATTCTCAGTCTAATGGTTGCCCTCTCCAAAACACGTCAGCATTATTTCATTGTGTAAGTCATCATATGCAAAGTGGTCTGCGCAATTCCCAAAACAGTCATATTTTAAGAATTTCATTACATAGTAAATTCATGACAGTGTTCAACAGGTCAGATGGTATTGTAACTTTACTAGTTAGTAGAAAATAATTTTACAACCGTGTATACTACAGTTTCCTCTGTTATTTGGCTAATTTCATGACACTTTTTCAAACGACATTCTGTTTTGAACAATTGCTATTTGCTTTGGCATTTGTCCATGTTATTTTGAGAATGTTATCTCTGTTTTGAGAAATGAGCCAAACCCATGAGAAACCTGTGATATATGGGCATTACTTTCTGTATATGAATTTACAGTAAAGAAAGTTACTGATAAATGTCCTTGGTAAATTATCCGTGTTGTCAAACTTCAATGGTTTCACTCACTTTTTCATTTTTATATATAGTCGAAATCTGTTAGCTGAACGTAGATAAAACACCTAACCATTTTGACTGGCAGTGCTTACACAATGGCAAAGGGACAATGTATTTTGGAAATTTAGTTTTGACACATGGGTAAACTGTTTTTGGGGTGATATGAGCGAGTGATTGAGGATCCATGTAGTTATGCTGAACCATCCAGTTTATTTTGACAGAAGGACTAAATGAATGCAAATGAGCCAAAGCAATTGAGAAGGATCTATGCCATTTTGATGGTACTGACTATTTATATGTGAGACGGTTTAGTGCTGATGCAAGAATGAGGTGTTTTGGGAGGTATATGACATTTTGCTAGTTATCTGAACTGTTGTGCAGAAGTGTAAGAATGTTTGGCCAAATGGCCCAATGGTTATAGGAATGTCATCTCAGTTTCAAGAAATGAGCCAAAACAATCGAGAAAAACTGTAATTCAACCATTATCTGGTTGCAGTCATATGATTCATCATGATCACATGGGACATTCACATGTTCATTGATGACTTATATGAAGAAAATGTGCTGACATGTTTTCAGGACAACCATTGCACTGAGAATCAACCAATTGGGATAGATCAGCAAGGTACATTCATTTGAAAATTCTACTAAATGTAAGCTGATTGTGTTAACTGTAGGATACTTGTACATAGCCATTTGCAAGGATGTACTAAATGATTGAGACATGTACAAAAGCATTTGAAATTTGATGAAAGCAATGATAAATGCCATTATGTTGTGAGGAACTGCAAATTAGTTTTGGGATTTGTCCATGTTTTGAGAATGACATCTCAGTTTCTAGAAATGAGCCAAACCAATGGAGAAAAACTGTAACACACTCTCCGCCAAACTGTGCTATCTGTCTTTGCTTCTGATATCTTCATGCAAGTTGCTATTTACCTGTGGTGATTTTGGAGGCTGACAGCCCTTGGGAAGAAGCTGTCTGTCCCTGTTTGTCTTGGCTGTTAGCACTGTAAGGTGTGACCCCCTCACCCCTCACCCCACACACACGGCCCCTAACAGCCTCATTACCATAACAAAATGAGTGATTAGTGTATTAGGTAAAAGCCGCCGGGTCAAATGACCCCTCTCTGGTACTTCTAGGTAGGCAGACAAATCCTGGTAGTTCTAGTGTTAATGTGTATATATAATTAATAACTACTATATTTCATAATTTTGTGTTGGAATTATATTATAAAACATAATTATTTAGGCCCCACAAGTCTTGAAACCCTGCATGTGGCAACTTTTTTGGAAGGAGCCGCTTCAGCTAATTTGAGCCACCTTATCTGGTAATTTGAGCCGGTTAAATAAAAAAGGGAAAAAGTCAATAATTCATAATTCCTTTTCATACTAAATCACAATTCTGTACAGCCACATGTCTCTGGACAGTGATCATCCTATTTTTTCACTTTTTCTGTCTCCTCTCTTTTCATCTGCATTCATTTCTTTTCACCTGTCATCTTCCTTAATTTTTCCTCCAAAAGTACACAAACATGAGCTAGCTACCGCTAAACAGCAGCAAACTCCCATTGATTATAATGGTGGCTCAAATTAGCTGAACGTGGTGGCTCAAATTACCTTAACCCACTGAGCTAACAGTTGAAACACCATAAACATACTTTTTTCCAAAAAGGGTAATAACATTATTTACAAGAAGGGGAAAGTGAAAGTATGCAAATGCAAATGGGTTGTGGGAGGGATGTCAAGAAGACAGTTGTTTTACAATGTTTTTGAGCACAGGCCTGTCTGCATACACATGTAGCTATCAGTGGTCAGTCACAAAAATTAGTGTAAGGCCACAGGTGACCTTTTGGTCGCTAAATTATCAGAAATTCGCCTTTTATTTGAGCTATTTCACTACTTAACATGGGGCTTAGCTAGTTATAGTTTTTTGCACTGGTTATTAAAAAAATGTTTGAATTGTCCAGGTGTCCGGATGTTTTTACCAATAGCCAGCAGGGAATCAAATTGTGTTAGTGACAAGGCTACAAGGCTACATGAATACAGATGTACCTATACAAATGTGAATTTAAAAAAGACCTAATTTGGCTGCTTTCTTCAGCTTTATTGTAATTAATAATATTCCATATACTTTCAAAACTGATGTTTTACCATTCCTTTCAAATACTGTACATCCACAATATGAGTAAAACAAACAGCTCGTCAAGTCACTCTGAGTCATTTTTATTGCAGTTTAAAATTGCATGATACATAACAACAGCAACAACATCATTACAGTAGCACATCTGCAGAAAAACCTAGCGGCAGTTACATTTACCCTTGCATTAATTCATCCTCTGTGTCATTCACAGAATGCCATCACAAGTTTCTATTTTGCAGAGTATAGACAGAGATACTAGATACTCCTAGAATCTCTGTTATAGACATGGCCGTAACTACCAACCATTGAGGACACAGAGGTCATGTTCTCTGTATTTTTTTTCAGTAATGTAAAATTTAATCATGATGAAAACCGATACATGATCAACAATGATAAATTCAATCTATATACGCCAGCCCCATTTATCCTCAAGGCAGGGATTAATGAAAACAAACTTAAGAGTTTGACTGAAGTGTTCGAAGCATTCTGAATGTACAGTATGCACACAGTATTTGACCTCGGTATTTGAAAATGTCTGGTTACGGCCCTGGGTATACAGCAGTGGTCTTGTAGCAAGGTGGCCGTATTTAGTATTTTTTGTCATGTTGCCTTCTAATTCCCCAATTCCAAGCCTGACATGCAAAAAATGTTTACCCATGAAAAAGGATAAGTGGGTAAATATTGGCTAAAATGGATAGCACATTTGAGACTCTGATTTTGAAATGAACAATGATAAAGATCCAATATTGATAATACAATTGTGGAGCCATTGACAAACATAATCACAATGGTTTTAAAGTTGGAAGTAACACAAGGTTACACATAGCATTTTGCAGAATGTTGAAATGACATTTTGTAGAATGGTTGTCTGAGAGAAAAGCTTGTCTTTTTTCTTAATTAAATATAGTCCTCCAAGCCTGAGCTTATATCGGCTTGGTCAATTGAAGCACACACAGCGAGCAGTCTGTTGTTCTTCTCCCTCATGGCCACTACCAAACTTGTTATATTGGCATCGCTGAGGATCTGAATACTTGGTATTTTGGCAGCCAGTTCCACAAGTTCCAGCATCAAAAAGATTACAGGCTGCAGGGAGATGAAGGTCCTTGTCTGGACCTCCAGTACATTGGCTCTCCCACTGAGAAGACTCAAGAGGTGGACCGCTCGTCTCATCTTCTGCTGGAACTCTGCTAAAGCCACACGCTGCTCTTGGACATCAGAGAGTTCCCTCCTGATGCGCCCCAGCTCATCACCTGTCTGTCTGATGTCACACTCGGATTTTGAAATCTGAGATTGATAATCAGACACCCTGGCAGAGTATGTGTCGACCTGAGACTCTGACCTCGCCACTTCTTCTTTTGCCACCTTCCAAGCCTTTTCAGCTTCATCCATCTCCATAGCTCCACCTATTGCCATTGCTGGTCCTGAGTAGAAAGCAAACAGAATGAAAAAAATACACCACATAAAGGACATAGCATGACAGTTCAATGAGTATTTTGTTATGAAAGACATTTTTTTTTAAATAGTTAATAAAAAGATATTACCAACTACAAATCCAACAAAAGGAATAATGGTCAATCCCAAGCCAATACCCGTCACAACGGCTGCAGCTTTCCATCTCCTGTTTTGTTTTTCAACTGTATCTTCGTGATCTTTTACATCCTTTTTTGCCCTTTTCAGTGCTTCCTTAGAATTTTCCAGATTCTGCTTCTCTGCTTTTAATTTGCCATTCAGGTCTTGCAAAAATTGTGACTTTTGGTTTAGCTGGCCGTTACACTCCAGTGTATTGAGCCTTCTCTCTGCCTCCTGCATTGACCTTTTCATCTCCCTCTCTGTTCTGACGATCAGCTCTCTGATGCGGCTGTTATCCTGACGTGTTATCGAGGTGGGATTTATGTGGAGCAGGTGGTCACAAAGACTGTTGAGAGATGACATGGACTCCCTCAGAGAGAGGGAAATGTCCCTGGTCACACCTTGCTGACTGCAAAATAATAAAACATCTTGTAGATATAAAAGTTGAGTTTTTGCATTGTAAAGTGAAGCAGTAGTAAATTAGAAATTCATAGATTTAACTCAAGCGGTGAGATACAGAATTCCTTAAGTAGAGCTGCAGTCATTGTGCAGTCATTTGAATTGAATGAAATGAAAGAAAAGTTGAAATCATACACCTACCTAAAGCAGGAGAGTGCCATGATGATGCAGCTTATTTGACAACAGAGGGAAACTACCGTGCAATCCAGTGGGTCTGTTTAAAATACTGCTCTTCTCTCCTCCCATCTCCTAGAGGGTGGGCTGGCAGCAGTATAAAAGAGAAAGCAGCAGCAGCGAGAAAGCAGCAGCAGCAGCAGCAGCAGCAGTCTCCTTCATCCTCGGGATCCTTCATCTTCACCATTCACTGGTCTCTGCTAGTCTTCTACGTTAACTACTAGAGGTATGGAATTATTTTTTCTGTTCTTAATATAGGCTATATGTATTTGAATGCCTTAGGAGATGTATGTTTTATGTTGAGATTTGAATTTTAGTTGGGCATATTTTATACATAACCGGGGAAAGGGGGAACACACAATTAATGTTAAGCTACGAACTAATTTGAGTGTATTTGGCCATCAGGATAGCATTTAAAATGTAATACCAGGCTGCTCACAATGTCATTTTCATTGGACTTATGTTCAGGTTAGGTTAACAGTTCACACAAGGAAGAGCGCGACACTGCTTCTTCACAGTTCACCACTTTTATTTTTTCTTTGGTGCTGGATTACTCTGATGAAGGCCTAAGTGCCGAAACATCAGCACCAAAGAAAACATAAAAGTGGTGAACTGTGAAGAAGCATTCTCACGCTCGTCCTTGTGTGAACTGAAGACTGAAGTACCTTGAAAAGCTGCACCTGCTAAAAAAAGAAACCTTCGAGGTGTGTGGGCTCTCACAAAAACTTTGTCAAAACAGGTTAGGTTAACAGAAAACACTTACATTTAACAATGTGTTATTCAAATTAAAATAAATATAGCAATGAATGAGAAAAAAAACTAATAGCCTATTAGTATTTGTTCTGGAGTTATTTGACCAATCAAACTGCATGCATAGGCCTATGGATGCCATCCCAAAAATGTTCGAAAAGGTAGAAAGGAAAAATAATCTGATGACATGCTGATATTCTGTAGTTAATTATATCAGTGCAATCAGTCTAATGTTTCTCCATCGCATGACTAGGGCATGGGGGGAGAGACATACAGTGCTCAGCAATAATGAGTACACGATGTAACGGTACTGGATATGAACTGTGTGGGACTGAACATGTTTATGGAGAAATGGGACTAAATATGAACTGTGTGACCGAATATATGTTTACTGTCAACATTGACTTATTGCAGGGGGAGGGACTGGACAATGGGTTCGTGTCAGTGTGGGTATGCGTGCAGTGATTTGTCCCAAACACAGGTGCAGCTGATGAGCCAGGTGCAGCGGAGTAGCCTTGATTGGCAAACGGCGTGAGCGGCAGAGGAAACAAAAGAAGAGCGGGGGCCCAGCACAACTACAGGAAAAAGGACAGCTGGGCAGACTCGACACGCCACCGTCGGACGAGGGGAGTCGTTTGCGGATCGGAGCCGCCGATACCTGGACTACGCTCTCAACAAAGAAGCCGTCAGAGAAAGTTAAGTAGTCCTCTATTTTCCCTCGAGAAGAACCAATCGCTCTTGGGGGTTTAATGCAGACAGACTACTGATTCTCCCCTCTCCTCGACAGGCTTCGGTTGGCGTTGACAGGAACCGCAAGGGCGGCACGCTCAAAGGACATTTCTTGGGGGGAACGGGCCATCGAAGGCGGGTCGTTAGCGCAACAGGGGCCCCCAGTGCGCACGACCCAAGGAACTGTGACTACCCCTCGCGGGCCAAACCGTTTGCCATTGGACTGTGTATATGGACAAAGCTGGGTCGTGAGTGATGCTTGGACTGCCTTTGAACTGTTTACTCTCTTTGTGTTATATTTTAAATGTTTTATTATTGTGTATGGGTGCATTTATTTTTGATCGCATAGCCTATAATCTGATCGCTTGCTCTATGCCTTTATGCAAGTCGGCCCGGCCCACCGACGTTTGATGTGTGCTTAACACCGCGGTTGTTCCAAATTGTAAGTCTTAGCCACTGAGCACTACTTGCTGTGTCTTAACGCTTCTGCTGTTTACTGTGATACGTTTTACTAACCGTGTGCTCCCTTTGGTGGCGCGGGTTTGAGTGCATGGGGCATGGAAGTAGGAGCGGTCATTGCAGACATGTACTTTACTCTTACGTGGGCCTATTGTATGTGGGTTACGCTTAGGTCTTGGAAAAACCTCCCTCTGCAGGTGTGAGTCAGGCAGAGTTTTGTGTCCTAAACTTTTGAGTATCAAATGTGTGCTGTGCTTTCCCACAAAACTAAGTGTGTGACCACATCCTAGTAGGTGATAGTATTTTGGCGTGCAACTTTCAAGTGTGCTGTGAAGTGTGTACAAGCCCCTGTTGGTACATGTTTATATTTGGGCAATGCCCTGCGTGACTCCTGCCTGCAGGGGGCTAAATACCTGGGGATCAATAGGCCTACTTGCAGAAATTGTTTTTTTGTTTTTTACTGACTGCATTGTGGTTTATTTCTCTTTTTTTTTGCGCCCATTGATTTTAGAAATTGTTAAATAAAATTTGTAAATTTCTAAACCTTACTGTGTTGTCTGTGTGCCTCAAGGGTCTATCAGTTCCTGCATAATTTTACAAGTGGCGTAGATTCGGCAGGGCCCTTGACGTACACAACATCATGAGTAACACAGAACAGCAACAAAATGCACCGCCTCAGGTGGCCAATGTTTTTATGCCATGGTTATTATGGGAGCACCATGGGTCCCAAAGTTGATGGAGAAGGAGGATCTGGCAGATTCACAGATGGAGGACCCAAATAGAGGCATTGATTAGGGCCCAGGGGCTAAATGATGAACAACGGGTTGATTTTTTTTTGTGGTTAAGCGCATTAGAGGGAAAATTGCAAAGAGGGAGGTCGTGCTGCTGGCATTGGAAAAACGTAACACTGACGCTGCTATTTTACTGGAGTTGGCGCAAACTCTATGGAGGCCAGCAACCAGTAGCTCAACTACGTGTCCAGTTCTTCAATGTAAACAGGAACCCGGGGGAAGATGTACGGGCCTTCACGCTGCGCTTACGAAGAGCTACACTACAAATTGGAGAGCGAGAGAGCCCCTCACTGCTGGAACCGATGATGAGCTTCCTCCGCACACAATTCATCATGGGCCTAAGTACCTGGCTCAGTGATGCAGGAGCTGCATGAGACTACTGCGTTAGAAACACCAGAACTCACCTTTTGCAGACGCCTGCAAGGAAGCCAAGGCAGCTGGAACGGAGGGGGGGAGTCAGATTGAAGAAAGCGCAGGTTATGTCCCGCCCTTCGGCTAGTGCATTAAAGTACCTCAGCGGCCAACGCCTCAGGGGGCCAACAGCTTGCAGAAGATGAAGGAGGCCTTGCGAGCTGAATTCCAAGAAGAACTGAAAGAACAAGTAGGCTATATATTAGGCAAGTCCATAGTAGAATGTTGGGCAGGGAGCGATTTGAACGTATAGCCCTATGGCACCCTCATCAACCAGTCCCACGCCCCCTCTAGAGTCAGGTCGGTGCATGCCCATGGCGCGCCCACGCAACCCATGCAACCATCCTGGACCGCCACCCCCCCCAAAATGCCCCCGCGACGCCGAGAGGTTTTGGGGTCAAGCACCCCCACTAAATGCAGCTGTCCAGTACCAATGGGACGCCCATGGGCATAGCCATCTTGCATAGACTTCGGAGAAACTGGACACTCCAAAAAGGTTTCTGCCCCCAGCCTCGCCCAGAGCCCCAATCGGGTTTTCGGTTACCTCCCGGCCACCACAGGGCGAGTGAACCGGCGGAGGGTCCCCCGCTCACCCCCCACAAAAGCCCAGTATCATAGGTAGAATTCCCCTGAAGTCGAGTGTTTGTGCAAGGGCAGCGAATACCATCGCATACTCGGACACTGGCTCAACAGGTGACCCTGTTTCATGAAGACTCTATTCTCACCAACACTTCGGCAAAGGAGTATGCTTGACCCTAGTATTATCTCTGTTTGCTTTTTGAAGGCTGCGAATGGCTTAACAGTGTCCTTATGTGGGGTATGCAGTCATGGACTTTCTCCGGGTGGGGGGATAGAAGTCAAGAGCAAAGGGGGGTATGGTCGTACCCCGACGACTGCAATAATACTGAATCTGACAAGTGGACTTTTGGGCATGAATGTCATTGCAACACTGCTGGGCTGGGCATTTCAATGGTGGGCACTACAGAGCGCCTGGTGTTGCTGCTTTTAAATCTGTTGTTCTCCCCTGCGTGGCAGAAAAGGCCTGATGCTGCATTCGCTAACCATGCCAATTGGATGAACTCATCGACAACCAACATAGACCTACAGGGCGTAGCAGGGCTCCAACGGCAGTCCCGCAGTTTTCGTCCGCCCATCAAACAACCGATGAAATGATCGTCTGGGGTCCCGTGTGCCACAAGCAGAAATTCAGCCCAACGGCCCGGGTGCTGAATCGAAGACCTGGAGAAACCATGACCAGGAATGGAGGGTGGCGAGGTCAGATTTAGCTGGACACGAAAGGGAATGGTCCCCATGCCGTGTGTAACCAATCCCTTCCCTCTAGAACTTCGGCAGCGGTGTCCCTTGGCAACAGTCCCCCTTAACAATCGACCCACAAGATATCTCGGGCAATCAAGACTAGTCCTGCCGGGTGCTGGCCCTCAAGTCCATCGAGACGGTCCAGCAGGTGGAAACCATAGCCCCAGAGGAGATCCACCCAGCCCTGTCACTCAGTGGGAAGGAATTGGACCCCATCATCAACAGGCCCCACTGAAAGCTCTACTGCGGAAATGGTCCCATGTGTTTACAGCTAAATGAGGACTTTGGACGGACAGCTGTTGCACTCACCAGATCCCACTGGTGCGGCGGCATCGAATAACGCTAACCGACGCCCAATTCCCCCAAAGCTCTACACTGAACTAAGGGGCATTACTGCAATGAATGGCAGACAGTGGGGTGGTCAAAGGAAAGCGCCATTCCGTGGCCGGCTCCAGGTGTCCTTGCCAAGAAAAAAGACGCTCCCTAAGGGTCTGCGTGGGACTACCCGTGCAAGCTTAACGCAGTAACTCATAAAGACGCTTTCCCACTGCCACGGATCGAAGAGTCCTTAACCCACCTCAGCAAGTCCGAGTGGTACTCTACCTTAGCCCGGCCAGTGGGTATTGGCAGGTTTGGAGGTTGCCCCTGAGACCAGGAGAAGACTGATTTTTACCACCCCCTTTGGACTTTACTAGTTTTGAACGCATGCCCTTTGGACTTTGTAACGCCACCTACTTCCAAAGGTTAATGAAAAACGCTGCTTAGTAGCCCAGGTGTATGACTATCTACTGATTTACCTTGACGACGTCATCTTATACTCCCAAAATTTTCCCATGCCCCTTGAAACCATTAGCAAGTCTTTGGCCCCGCCTTCACGATCAGTGGCCGTAAGTTACAGCCCCGCAAGTGCCGGCTGTTCCAGCGCAGCGTAACATACTTAGGGCACATTGTTAGCAAGCACGGCGTTGGGCAACAGACCCGACAAAACCGCAGTTCAAAACTGGCCAGTCCCCATCCACTGTCAAACAAAAGTGCGGGGTCCTTCCTGGGCTTCACGGGGTACTACTACCCCCCGGCGATTTCTCCCAGGGTTTTTTCCCAAAAGGTGGCTGCCCCCATACCCAGCTCCTCCAAGGCCCGGCCCATCCGCCCCTCTGCCCGCATCCAGTGGTCAACCGATTGCCAGTCGGCATTCGAACAGCTCAAGCAAGCCCTCCCTTAGCGCCCCCATACTTGCCTACGCAGACCTTCCCCAACTACCATTCCGTTATACACGGACACCTAGCCTCAATGGTCTAGGTCGGGCCAGTGTGCTGTTCTCAAGTCCAGATGGTAAAGAAAGGGGTCAGTGGATGCCTATGCCAGCCCCGCAGGTCACCTCCATGCTAAGTGAGCGCAACGACCAAGGAACTACAGTTTCTTTCAAAGCTGGACTGCTAGCACTACGTAAATTGTGGGCTGGTGACAAGAAAAATGTAAAAACTATCTGTGGGGGGCACAGTTTACAATATTCACCGACAACAACCCACTGGTCCATCTTGATACACAACCCTGGGAGCAAACTGAGCAGAGGTGGGTGGCCCCCAACTTGCAAACTTCTCATACGACATACGGTACAGGCCTGGATCTTCAAATGGAAATGCAGATGAACTTCAAGACTCCAAGGGGAAACAACTGCAAGTCTACTGGCACTTGTGGTCGGGGTGCACCACGACTCCAGAACAGCAGATGGCGGCCCAAAAGCTGGAGCGAACTGCAGGCAGAGGACCCCAGACCCACCGCCAGCTGTGTTTCATTGAAGACAGACAAAGGGGCCACCGCCCGGCCCCCCTCCCCCAAGAGTGACTGTCCCTCTCTCTCCCCCGCAGCTTCGCTGCCTCTCCAGGAGAGGGACTTGCTGGAACTGCGAGTTGGGGCGCTGGTGAGGTGCGTCACAGAGCCGGACACGGTGCGCCAGTGGAGCAGGTCCTGGTCCCGGCACAAGCAGGCCCGAAAGCTGTGGGAGGACTACCATAAAGCGGGCGGTCATGTTAGTGGTGACAAGATGGTGCCTTTCCTGAGAAGAAGATTCTACTGGGTGGGAATGACCACACATGCACGAAAATGGGCAGCTGAGTGCTCCATCTGCGTAGTGCAAAAGTCAGGGGCCCAACCGAAAGCCCCGCTGTGCCCCATCCCGTCCAGCTACCCTTCGAAAACCGTAGCATTGGACTTTCTGTCCCCTTGGCAGGCCATCTGACGCCCATCAGTAATATTCTTGTCATCACTGACCTTTCTCCCGCTATGCCCCTGGCAGTCCCCACCAAAGATCAAACTGCCCCAACGACAGTCAAGGCTCTGTATACCCACACTCATTCGTCCCGTTTGGGCTGTCCAGAAAGGATACTCACTGACCAAGGGGGATCATTTGAGGCCACTCTGATGCAGCAAGTTGTGTGCAGTATACGGGTGCAAAAAGGTACGCACTAACACCCTACCAACCACAGGGCACACGGGGCATGTGAGCGATTCAATCGCACTCTCTTGTCCCTGCTGGGCACCATCGACGCCCGCTCTCAGAACCAGTGGCCAACTCTACTTCCTGCCCTTCTGCAAGCATATAATAATACCACCCACGCAAGTACAGGTATGACCCCCACACTACGTCAACGCCGCCATGCCAGGCTACCTGTAGATATGCTTCATGACATTGCACCCCTCAGCATAGAAATGGACCTGGAGGGCTGGGTCAAAAGTCACCACCAAGCACTGCTGCAAGCCTATGCCACCGTTCGTAACAATGTAGAACGACGTACGCAATGGAATCAGGATCGTTACAACCGCAATGCACGGACTCTGCCACTGCTTTCCTGGAGAGAGAGTGCTCATGAGGAACTTCCGTCGGAGAGCTCAAGGAAAACTATCTCCGCAATTGGCTGCCCACTCCCTTTCATCCATCGTCACTAAACCGTACAGAGATCGTCCAGCTCTTTAACCATACGGCCTGAAGGGGAAAGAGGGCCCCCTGAGAACTATTCATCACAACAACCTCTGCTCATGCCCACCGGATGCCCCTGAATCTCAAAGCAGCCAACAGAATGACCAGCCCATGCACTCAGGACTACCCGTCCCCTTTGTCACTTGCCCCGTAATTCCACCTAGAAGGCCTGAACCCTTAGTGACATTGCCAGGTCCAGCCCAAGCGCCACCTAATGCCGCCAGCCCGCCCGCCTCCCCTCTTTGTTTTAAACCAGCCCACCTCATGTAGCCTCGGGGCCAAGGCCTCAATCCGTAATTATTGCCACTGACCAAACTGCACTTTCTCCTATAGCATCAACTCGCGACCCAGCTACCACTCAGCGAAACACCGACCCAACTGACACAAGACGCTACCCCGCTCGGTCGAATCGGAACAACCCTCCGGCACGGTACCGTCCCTGACATTGCTGCGGACTGAACATTGAACATTGAACATTGACTATTGCAGTGGTCGGGGACGACCACCGTTAAAGAGGGGGGGGATGTAACGGTACTGGATATGAACTGTGTGGGACTGAACATGTTTATGGAGAAATGGGACTAAATATGAACTGTGTGACCGAATATATGTTTACTGTCAACATTGACTTATTGCAGGGGGAGGGACTGGACAATGGGTTCGTGTCAGTGTGGGTATGCGTGCAGTGATTTGTCCCAAACACAGGTGCAGCTGATGAGCCAGGTGCAGCGGAGTAGCCTTGATTGGCAAACGGCGTGAGCGGCAGAGGAAACAAAAGAAGCGCGGCCCAGCACAACTACAGGAAAAGGACAGCGGGCAGACACGACACGCCACCGTCGGACGAGGGGAGTCGTTTGCGGATCGAGCCGCCGATACCTGGACTACGCTCTCAACAAAGAAGCCGTCAAGAAAGTTAAGTAGTCCTCTATTTTCCCTCGAGAAGAACAATCGCTCTTGGGTTAATGCAGACCCCTCTCCTCGACAGCTTTCGGTGGCGGTGCACAGGAACCGCAAGGGCGGCACGCTCAAAGGACATTTCTTGGCGGGGAACGGGCATCGAACCGGTCGTTAGCGCACGAGAGGCCCCGTGCGCACGACCCAAGGACTGTGCTACCCCTCGCGGCAAACCGTTTGCCATTGGACTGTGTATATGGACAAAGCTGGGTCGTGAGTGATGCTTGGACTGCCTTGAACTGTTCTCTCTTTGTGTTATATTTTAAATGTTTTATTATTGTGTATGGGTGCATTTATTTTTGATCGCATAGCCTATAATCTGATCGCTTGCCTCTATGCCTTATGCAGTTCTGGCCCCGGCCACCGACGTTTGATGTGTCTTAACACCGCGTGTTCCAAATTGTAAGTCTTAGGCCACTGAGCACTACTTGCTGTGTCTTAACGCTTCTGTCTGTTTACTGTGATAAGTTTTACTAACTGGTGTGCCTCCTTGGTGGCGCGGGTTGAGTGCATGGGGCATGGAGTAGAGCGGGTCATTGCAGACATTACTTTACTCTATCTTCCTGGGGTAGGCCTGTCACGATAACAATTTTTTGCCAGACGATAACGATAACAAGAAATTATTGCGATAATCGATAATATTGTCTCTCTCTCGGCCATTTTCAAACACAATATATTGTGCAATAAAAAACAATGCTATGCAAGGTGCGGCCTCCTTCTTGAAAACATTGAATTTAACATTTGGGCCAGCACCCTCAGAGGTTTAAATAGGCCTAATTAAGATTGACGCCTGCTTCCAAGAAGAAATGTGTCAAACAATATAATGACGTAAAAATGCAATAAAAAATGTGCCTACACCCCTTTACATTTGTAAAGCATCACGGCGGGATGTTATATATGTGTTTTTAATTACATCCTCATGGAGCACAATAGGCTCTAAATAGGCTTTTTTGTATTTATTATTAGGGTAAGTTATAGTCTTACTTAAATATTTTCTGTTATTTATCTTTCTCAAGCACACTGAATGGCTTATAGGCCTATCCATGGGGTGATGTAAAATAACCTACTGGTGGGGTATTGTTAATTCACAAATTATTACTTAGACAGCTTTATTTCACCAAAAATGCACGTTGTTACTAGCTAATTGTCAGTCAAAACCCAAATCAGCCCTGTTAAAGGCATTTCAACATCAGCAAAAAGCAAAAGAGCATGAACAGAGGCACAAGTTCCAGGTGCAGGCAGCGCTCTCTCTCTCTCGCTCTCTACCTCCCCGATACCCTCGACTGCGCACTTTAAAGCCCTTTATGAACGCCCATACATTGATTCTTATGAGTTATGAGTCGCCATGCCTCTGTTTTCCCCTGTAGCGCGCTCAACCGTTCACATTCTCCTGGTGTGGCTGATTTAAATCCACAAATCTTATCTTCATTATTTGCTTGCGGACTGCCTACTCATATTGTTAGGTCTAAATAAACAAGAAATATAGCGAAAATCACAAAAAGAACAGACAACGACCGTCGGGGTAGGAGGCGCATTAAAATAATAGGGGAAACTCGGCGAGGTTTAAAATAACAGCCTCAGAGCAAGTTTGTCGCGACGGTACCACTATTTCATGTTTGCAAGCACGTCTTCGTCGTGGATATTGGGTTGCTGCGCATGTTTCAAAATGAACATTTGCCTCCGTGTTGGAGCTGTTCATTCCCCTCTCTGAGGAACGTTGCAGATGCGCTGACAGAGACTGGAAGAATATTGCGCTCCTAGTCTCTAGCGCTGATTCTTTGTCGAGGACTGTATAAGCGACCGCGCGGGAACACCAGCGTTCTTTTTCAAAGACGCAAGTAGCCAGATCAGTGCACCTTTTTCAACCAGAACTGCACTGAAACTTCAAATTACACCAACATTTAAGCGTCATTGCGCTGCGTTGGCCTATAACGCCCAGCCTAGTCTTACGGCTACGGTAGAGAAAGGGAGAGAGGGGAAACAAAACACCACGCAAATAAACTTATCGGATACATTATCGGGGCCAGAAAAGTGATCGTCCTTGTAAAAAGTTACCGTCCGATTTATTGACTTATTCGGATAATCGTGACAGGCTTAACCGTGGGCCTATTGTATGTGGGTTACGCTTAGTCTTGGAAACCTCCCTCTGCAGGTGTGAGTCAGGCAGAGTTTGTGTCCTAAACTTTTGAGTATCAAATGTGTGCTGTGCTTTCCCACCAAAACTAAGTGTGTGACACATCCTAGTAGGTGATAGTATTTTGGCGTGCAACTTTCAAGTGTGCTGTGAAGTGTGTACAAGCCCCTGTTGGTGCATGTTTATATTTGGCACTGCCCTGCGTGACTCCTGCCTGCAGGGGGCCTAAATACCCTGGGGATCAATAGGCCTACTTGCAGAAATTGTTTTTTTGTTTTTTACTGACTGCATTGTGGTTTATTTCTCTTTTTTTTGCGCCCATTGATTTTAGAAATTGTTAAATAAAATTTGTAAATGTCCAAACCTTACTCTGTGTTGTTTGTGTGCCTCAAGGGTCTATCAGTTCCTGCATAGTTTTACACACCCCTGTAGAGAAGCAATATTTTAATAAACACACAGGATTCCAAAATGCCCATAGAGTAGGCCTAAGTGTAACTTAGCCCAATAGTATAACTTAAATGACATGTTTGTCCATTTTTGTGAAATTATGCTGGTGCAGCAAAAGTGAGTACACCCCTATGTTAAACTCTAATTGAAAGGGATTAAAATGGAGGTCATCGGTGTGTGTTTCATCCTTGCCTTAACTTCCACTTTTACATTTTGAGTCTGCACCTAGCTAAAATTGATGTGAGATTTCAATGAAATCCTAAAGATATTCTTTTTCTCCTCTTTCTGTTTGTGTTTTAAAGCAAAATGAATTATTCTAAATTGCTATATATTTGTTAAACCTTCAAACACAGGAAAGTAATGGCTCTTCAGAAGAAAACCCAGAGTATCACCACGGCAAAAGACATGAGAGAGGCTACCCAGGCTATAATGAAACCTTATGCCAACTGGGAGGAGTATCTGGCACCAGCACCGCAGTCCATAGCTATACTCGGAGAGCTGGTCTACATCTCCTCTAAAACGGATTTCTCCATAAACAAAAAAACACCCGAAGGAGGCTACAAGTACATCAGATACCCGGACTCCTTCCGTGCCTGCCTCATGCAAGTGTGCAACTCCGGCTGGTGGGCTTTTAACGAAGCTCATAAAAGCATGGATAAGATCCGTCTTCACACCCTAACTGTGCCAGACTATGTGGGAAATGTGGTAAAGATCCTGTTTAAAGGAAATGATGAGATGATGCGAGATGACTTGCCTGACCAGCTGGAGAACATTCAAAGTATCGCAAAATAGTGCGTGGTGTGTGCCAGCGACTCAGAAAAGAAGTTTAAAGATGTCATCTTATTGACTCAAGAGCTCGTGGAGGTTTGCATAAGTTCAAAGCATGGCCATGAAGAGGAGCTAAAGGAAATTAAGAGAAAACTAGAGGACGCAAAAGACAAGCATAAAGGTATGGAAGAAGCAAAGGAAAAGTACACAAAGGCTCTGAAGAAAGTGGAGACAGAGCTGGATGATGCTAAAAATAGATATGAGAAATCAATGGATTCCCTTCCCAATGGATGGTCAGTTATTGGACTGGATCTTGTCCAAGGTATAACAGAAAGCCTAACAAGTCTAATGAATGGTATGACATCCTTAATAGCCCGTCCAGTTGCTCTGGCATGCTATGCATCAATGAAAGTTAAGGATACCTATCGACATGTAGCAGACAAAGACGACGCAGATGAATTTGACATAATAGAAATCTGCAGCAGGTCCCCACGCATCTTGAGAAGTGTAGATGCAATTGGTAAATTCATTCAGGAGGGGCGCATTGACTGGAATGAGTTGTATGATCAACAAGAGAAAAAAGCCAAAACAGATCTAGCATCTGCCCAGCTAGAAATGGTTAAAAGCGAGCTGAAAAAATGTCCTAGCTGTAAGCAGAAATCCCATGCTGAAGACATATGCAAAGCCGGAGTCAACATCTGTAAGAAACTTCGAATGCATGCACCTGCAAAGCAGTGTAGTGCAGAAGAAACCGAAAAGATCCTGAGTGAATGGGAGTCACTCAATAAAAAAGCACTTGCTTTTGATAGTGAGAGCAAATGCATCACAAATTCTCCTGCTTTGACACAAGCTTCTCCAATGATGAACAAAGTCAACAATGCTGAAGGCTCTGGTAAAACGTCTGCATCACAAAGGGCCACAGAGCTTGCATACTTCCGTATTGAAGAGACAAGAGCACAGTTGAACAAAGCAAGAGAGTGCCATGAGAAGTGTGTGGAGAAAATGGAGAACAATGAGAAAGAGCTGGCTGAAGTTTTGAGCAACATGAGGAGATATAACATTGAGGAGATTGATTTCAACACAACCATAAAAATTCTGATACAAGGTATGGATGCCATGGGTAGAGTGCAAGAGCAGTGGCAAAAGATGGTACGCTTCTTTGAAATGATTTCGCACACTGTGGGTACACAAAGCAACTCTCTTCTTGATTTTCAAAAGACAACTTTGAAGGCACAGCAACAGTCCTACGATACCAGACTGCTGAAAAAAGACATGATCTATAAGCAAGCCTTCCAGGCATCCAACATCGCAAGTCTCGTCCATATGATCTCAGAAACATACACGTGTGTGTCTGACAAACACCTGATGCACCGAATTGGCATGCTTAGCACACTCATAACCATGGACAACACTAAACCCGACTTTCAGAAGAAGATTGAGGACCTACGGCTTGGATGTGAGGAAGCTCAGAAGGCCATTCTGCGAGAGGTGTGCAAGTGCAAAGAAGACTTTGACAAGAGCACTGCTGCTAGATTGGAGAGGATTGAGACAGAACTGCTGCCTCTGCTGCCAGCAGCAGAACCTGAACAAATCAAGGCCATCAAAGAAGCTGTTGATGAAGGTTTTAAGGAGGACACACCAGAGTGTACTGAGGAAGACATGTCTGCTTATCTAAATTGATGAAACGGTAACTTGCATGCTCAATCTATAGATATTTTGCCTTTGAAAATCATATGGGAACTATAATGTGGCTAGTGGACATCTTTTCTTATCACACATTTGATGCAGATAGTCAAAATAATCATACTTATAGTTATACTTCATTAACTATACTTTGATGACTATCATCTGTTTTGTCATCTTTATCTCTCTTGTCTCTCTCTCTCTCTCTCTCTCTCTCACAGTATGTGGAACCCTAAGGATACAAGCTACAAAGCCCAAGCAGACGAAGAAAATCAACAAAATATTCATTGGTCAAATCAGCTTAAAAAACACACATTTTATTTCAATTTTTAATTGAATATCGAGTTGATGTATTTGTCACATACACATTTGCAGAGCATGCAGAGTCTATTATACAATATAGGTGTTGCATGATGTTTATTATATAAATGCATTCCTCTTAGAAAATCACGTCATATAGGCCTGTCATAAACCTCTGTTCAGTTTATATACAATGTAAATGCTTTTGCTTAAGTTGCCTATACTATTGCAAATTTTGAGAACCAATAATGGTTGGTTGATTATGTGAATTTCAAAAAGCATGTTCACTTGTTTTGATGTTTTATACATTTGTGTCACCCGATTGCTCCTGTTCACTTACATTTGTTGCACTGGATAAGATATGTGTGTGTACTGCATGTGACCATATTTAATCTTATAATATCAGATGCTGAATGTGTTTATTGAATTAAAATAAAGTGTAGCCTAAACAAAGAATGCATTATTTGTATTGGGTTTTTATGATATTAGAACAGGACAGCACTCCAAGTCTTGTGTTCTATTGCCCGTCAGACGTTTCGGTATTAACCTTCTTCAGTGTCGGGCAAACATTTCACCCAGCAGGTGCACTCAATATATACAATCAAAGCCCTAAGTGTCCACCCACTGCTTTTCAACCAATCAACATTGTTACATGAAAATGATGTTATTTTTATCATCATTATTATTATTGTTGTTGTTGTTGTTGTTGTTGTTATCATTTAGTGGGGTATTCTCCTTCCATTTCAAATGCTGTGTAGTGTCTTTGCTGGATTTCCCTGGGGCAGCTCTGAGTTATGACCCTGAATGGGGTTATTCCTCTTCCTACATGTACCTGTACAGTACGTAGGCCTGTAGGAACACAGTTAAAGGAGAATTCCAGCAGTTGTATTGTTGCTGACACTAGCCTTGACTTTATACCCGAAGAGGTGTCATTTGTTTTGTTCAGTCTTACTGTGCTCTGCTACAATGATGAGTACATCCACCCTTGAAAAGTGACATTTTGAACAGTATTTCAATGAACACACAAGTTGTTCCCAAAATGGGCATAGTTGAGTAGGACTGAACTGGGGGAGAAATAGGGCCCGGGCCCTTTTTGCTTAGAGGGGCCCCTCATGATTTTTGTCCTTCCCTGCAAATAGGAGACCACAAGGGTGCAGGGCCCACCGGTAAATGCCCACTATGCCAGATGGCCAGTCCAGCCCTGCATCTCCACTTTGCCGACGGTGTCTGTCAGAGTAAAGTACCGGTACACGCACATCACCCGTCCTACCGTCTTGTCCATATGGATATCACCACCAACCATCTGACTATAAACATAACATACAGTAAACAACAGAAACTCACCACGCACACGTTCCAACTCAAGCTCTTCCACTTCCATTACCACACACATATGGTACTTCTTTCCCCCCTCATGACTTAATGGTCTCTATAATGGTACATGACACAATGTTGCGTCTGCATCAGGGGCGTGAGGCGAGGCGCTCGGGGACCATTCTTGGAAGCTTGCAGGGGGCCCTGAAGTAGGCTATTGCTTTACCCCAGTGGTCTGCATATGATATCCATACCTTTTGACGCTCATGTTTTGAAGTCTGAACCTCTGCTGCCTTGCTATAGCAGTTTCCTGTGTCATTGCTGGGAACAGGGGTGATAGTGAAAAAAAATCCTGAGCCTGAACTTTTTTCCTGTTCCACGGGGGGTGGGGACACGACAACAACAACAACATACTGCATATGTGACATAATGTAGGCTAAATTTTGACACATTATTCGAAAATGTAATAGTCTCATTTTTGCCTTATGTCTATGTGTTATTCACGAAAAGACAGATCATTTCCATTTTGGTAGGCTATACGATTGACTGATAGAAACTGGCCATGTTCGAATCTAGCTGTAAAAATGAATAGGCCTACCAATGTGTGCAGTTAGAAGTGCATTCTAGGCTTGTGATGTTGCAGTATAGTTATTGAGGTGGATATTGAACCACAATGCAACATTTCAACACCAGAATGCATTTCTGACAACATGGTGCATATTTTACCACATTTAATTAACCCAAAGCATATGTAGCAGCCATACTAAGACAGTTCAGTAGGGGGCAATACTACTGCAAAGTACAGTAACTACACTCTGTCTAAAACAGAGGAGGTGATTACCAATTAATTAAGCAATACTTTTAAATGACAATACAGGCCTACCTTTGCTGTGTGCTGATTCATTTTCATTGGGACATTGTTCATTGACCTTTTGACCTTGGATCACCACACCAATTTTACAAAAAAGAGATAAATATGCCTCATTCACCACAAGACTTGTTTTTTAGATTTAGTGCTCAAGTAATTATATAAATAATAAAAATGTTTAAAATGCTGATACTAATTAGTTTCCTTGAACTGTTGACCTTAGCTCACCACACCAGGTCTGTCACAAAGACATAAATGTCCCTCATGTGCCACGAGACCTGTTTTACAGATTTATCACTTTGGTGGGTATTTTAATAATATTATAAAAACGAGAGATATAAATGAATTAGGCTCCTTGACCTTTTGACCCTGAGCTGCTTAACGAGTTTTGTAATAGAGAGGCACATGTCCCTGATATGTCACAAGAGTTTATTTTTTCTTTCTTCATTCTGGCAATGGGAAAAAAGATAAAATGATAAGAAAAAATACTGCTTTAAATGAATTAGGCCCCTTGACCTTTTGACCTTGGATCACCAAACCAGTCTTATAAAATAGAGATAAGTGTATGTCATGTACCACAATATTTAGTTTTTTAGCTGTAGCACTCAAGTAATTACAGTATATAAATAACAAATTGATTTAAAAAAATGCTTATATAAACTAATTAGGCTCATTGACCTTTTGACCTTGGCTCACCACACCAGGTCGATCACACAGACATAAATGTCTCTCATTTGCCATAAGACTTGTTTTACAGATGTATCACTTTGGTGGGTATTTTAATAATAATATTACAAAAATGAGTGACATAAATTAATTAGGCCCCGTGACCTTTTGACCTTGAGTCGGTTAACCAGATTTGTAACACAGAGGCACATGTCCCTCATTTGCCACAAGAGTTCATTTTGTCATTCTTAATTCTGGCAATTTGGAAAAAAGAAATAATAAAAACTGTGTTGTAAATGAATAAGGCCCCTTGACCTTTTGACCTCGGATCACCACACCAGTTTTACAAAACAGAGATAAATATACCTCATTTACCACAAGACATGTTTTTTAGATTTAGCGCTCAAGTAATTATATAAATAATAAAGTTATTTAAAATGTTAATAGAAAAACGAATTAGGCTCCTTGACCTTTTGACCTTGAGTCATCAAACCAATGTTAACATAGAGACAGAGGTCCCTCATGTACCACAAGGCTTATTTTTCAGACCTATCAAGTTTTTATTTTGAATGTCAAATGAATGTCCAATATCAAACTAACTTTACCGCAGTCAAGAACTGCGAGACACGCAACCTTTCTGCTAATGCCGCAATATTCCTCTCACTTCTTATCTCCTGCTGTTTACAACAATATGCACACTTCTTTTGTCTTAATTTTCCCTTGTACTAATTATCAAAGCTCTTCTACGAACATTCCGACCACTGTCACCCTCCTAACGTCGAATATTGAGTCTGTA
Source organism: Engraulis encrasicolus (assembly GCF_034702125.1). Lineage (NCBI taxonomy): Eukaryota > Metazoa > Chordata > Actinopteri > Clupeiformes > Engraulidae > Engraulis > Engraulis encrasicolus. The sequence goes on along the minus strand of NC_085859.1, from coordinate 47,217,877 downwards.
ACACATTTCAAAGTGCTTCCATCCATGCTTCCATCACCCTGCCATTAGTGAACACTGAACAAAGCAGGAAAGCATTTCTCGAAAGCATAATTGCTAGTTGGTAGCAACTTGGAAAGTTGCCAATGGGAAATTGCATTGCAAACGGCGAAGAAGCTAACATAGTTAGCAACTATGGTTTCGAGAAATGTGACGGCTTGAACATTTTACGCCATTTTACCACCTCCTCAATACATAAATCTCACACAGAAACCATTGCTTCCATTGTACTTTGCAAATTAATCAATGCAGGTTTTTCTTGGAACACAGTTCCCAATATCCGAATTGTTAGGGCAATCTCCCTCAGACAACGGCAGCATGAGCAGTACACCACGGCAAATACACATTTAAATATTGCCTCATTCAGCAATAGATTAGGAATTCATTAATGTCTGTAGCTATATGAACTGATGCTGCGATGCCAAGAGAAGGCACACCCACGCCTACGGTCCGAAACTCGAGAATGAGAGCTCGTATTTTCAAGGAACGTGAATTCTTGGTGGTAGGCTAGCCTATCTGGCATAAAATGTATGTAGTTCAATAAGTAAGACCCTCTAGCTGGTGCAGAGCCCTCTACGGCTCTGAGCTACTAGAATAACTAGAGGGGGTGTGGCAGGCTTGTCAGGGTAACTGACAGCCGAGCCGTGGGGATAATTTATGGACCAACGCTTTTGACCTAGCGAATTAATTTTTTTAGCTGCGAAATTTCGTCTTGCTGGCAAGGCTATACTACTTCGATAAGTGTAAATACACAAAGCCATGTGAAATGTGAAAAGTTACAGCTGTTTTACAATTCATTGTAGCAGGGCGAATTGATATTGCAATGCATCTGACTTTCTTGCCCCTCCAGGGCGTGAAGGAGAGCGAATGGGATAGAGCAGAATCACTATTGGAGCTAATTAAAAATATTTCACGTCACCTCTATTAGCTTACTGACTGTTGTTCTATCTGCCAGTTCTGTTAGGCAGAGATTCAGACTGCCTAGCACATTATTCTGATTTCTCACGTAGCTCCCGATCACTGGGAGAAGATCTTTCACCGACAAAGACGTGCAGCACGAAATGGATAGGGTTGGATTTAGATTGTAAATCATAGTTCTCAATTTAAAATAAATTCCCGGAGAGTTCAACTGGATAATGAGGGAGGCTCTGTGGTTGGTTAAGATTTTTGTAAATTTTCGGCATCCTCAGTGTTTATAAAATTAGGAACCGAAAATGGCCCCGTCAGGAACGGTGCAGCGTTAGGGTTGGCTGTGCCTCGGTTCACGTCAGATATGCGAGGCGCACGTGTAGTCTCTAACACAGTTTTGCACAAAAGCTAAAATAACGTTTCTTACGACGCAATTCCAAACCTTTCCAATTCACTGTCATCATATGTGAAATCCGGAGCACATGCCAAACGGGATGAGGATTTAGCTTGACTCGCTCCATTAACTCTCATTCAAAACTTTGAGAGCTCCAGCCCCACGGATCGGAAGTAGAAGGGCGTGACTTAGGTGCCCCGTACTCTTGCAATGTTTGCCTGTTTTTTTCCAAACGTCTGCCCAGAATTTTGACAACTGCTAGCACAGATTGGGAAACAGGTTCTTCTTGCTCAACCACAAATGAAGCGCAGTTTTAAAAAGATAACATCTCAAAATCAACAAAAGGGTGAAAGAAAGTCAAGTAACAGTATTGAAAGCATGTAAATTAATTAATATTTGGTGTTTGACATGCTGTACTGAATATTCTTATGTAGTCCACTAGAAAAAAACAAACTTATCCAAAACATTTCCATACATCAGTGGTACTGCCTGTTGATGCGTCTGTCCCTAACCCAAAATTGAGAATTTACATTTCATTTAGCCTTTTACTAGTCACAATGACCCGCTCCCATGAACTGGTTGGTCAACAACTCATTCACGTGTGTATATGAGCCTTGTCTCACACCTCTACACAAGTTTGCGCAGGTCCCCACTTCAGCTCCTCCTCACTGCCTGTCCCCCCACTCCTCACGCGTGGTGTGTTAGGAGAGCAAACTGGTGCGAGCTCATCGTCTCGTTCATATTTGTGGCCGACTTAAAATCCCACATCGTGACAACAATTTCTCGCTCACGTGCTTCGTCAATGTTGGTCGACAGCAACGAAGTCGTATGGGGCTACTCTCTGAGCAGTGCCCTCTACTGTGGGACTTGATCACTGACCTTGGGGACTCCACCCAGTGCCTACGCCCACTGATCCGCCACATTTGGCAGGTAGCCAAGGCCCCTTTCCTTGGGGACCAGGAGGAAGAGGCCCAAGAGGGGCCATCGAAAATTCATCAGCCGTCTTTTCCGTCAATAAAAGATGTACAGTATATCTGATTCATAGTTTGTGCATCTTGCTCAATGCTCTCTAACAGACATGTAGCCTAAACAGACCAACCAAAACGCTCCATTCCTTAGTGTCTGCATTTTAGCATCATTATATATCATTATTATCTTATCTTATCTTATCTTATCTTATCTTATCTTATCTTATCTTATCTATCATCTGATATCATCAAGGGTGGATTACTGCACGGGCCTACCGGGCCTAGGCCCAGGGGCCCAAACAGTCAAGGGGGCCCTGAAGCCTAAAATCACACCTTTAACAACAGTATTTTCAAATTTTATCGGAGGACAAGCCCCTGAACCCCCAACAATATAAGGTGTCTAGCATCTATTCTAAAACTCGTTTTGGAAACGAGCAACAACCATGGAGGGGGCCCTTTCTTGTTGTCTGGCCCAGGGGCCCATGGACTCATGATCCGTCCCTGGATATCATCTTAGGCCTACAGTATCTTATCACACGCGCACACGTCTTTCCATCACAACAGCAGAGGGCAGCATTACTCCACTGTTAAACACTTGCCCAGCACAGTTTACCACAGAGGAAACTCTGGTGAACTGTGGCTACCACAGACATCATATATGAAGACTAGATGCGTCGTCCGCGTTCCCGTCATGCAAGTCGAACGTCCGCGCATGGCGGCCATGTTAAAGCAGCCTTCTGGCTCAACCAGTTGCAGTGAGTTTTGGGTGCTGTATACTCTTCAGATGGCCATAATTCCCTCAAATTTATATCGATTTTCGAAAGGGTTGTTTTTTTATACAGTATAAAAAATTCCAAACGAAAGTATATGTTGATACTGCATAGTGATGAATATTCACAATATTATTATATTATATTACATTATATTATTATGTGCATAGGTCTAAAATCATATATAATATAGTTCAGTAGGCTTATTCATGTAATTAAATAGATCCCATAAACAAATGCACAACGTAATCTTTTATATTTTCAGTAAAATAACAAATAAACGTTCACTTGTAGTATATGCTTTGGTTTCGACAGCTCCACCTTGTGTTCAAAATGAGTCGTGACGCTAAAGCCATCCAGATAGAATGAACTTGTTGCGCTGTACATCTCTCTTCCCGTACGTCATCTCTGTCGTCTTTAATTTGGTGCAATGAATATATCCATGCCGTCAACGTAATGCACTGCAATGGTTAAAATGTGTATTTGCTGTAGGTCTATCTAAATGTTTGGACAATAGGCTAATGCATCTCTTGGGCGTTTTACCCCAGTCTACACTTAAGCTTTAAGGAGCCCTACCATACACATGTGTCAATATTTCAGCGAAGCAACAGTATACACTTTTAAGTATCTCGACGTTTCAATTCTTCAGTTTACTTCAGGTGTAACGGGGGTCTGTGGAGAGTTTAGGCTGCGCTAATATGGCCGACCTGTGCGGACGCGCTTGAAATACGCGATGACGTACAGTCGGTCCCCCTACAATGCACACCCTTTACCGAGGTAATGCCACGTCATCCACCTCGGTACGTACCGGGCCTAGCTGCAGTGTACCCAAACAACCGCCGGGTGGCACTTGGGAGCGCTTGGAATGTTTTAGACGATGCTGACGGCATATTAATATATGCTCATATTCACCAGCACGCACATATTCAGCGGATAACAACATGCCTATAAATTGTGTGAGAACACCTCCAGGAAGTAGGAAGAGTCATAAAAAGAATAGCCTAAATAATGTAATGAATTTTCTTTTTTTTTTTAAATGATGATCGGATGAATTGCATTAATGTGCAAGCTCTGACAAAATGTAAATTGAGTGTAGCCAGAAGCCATACCGATTATCGCATCGCAAGATTTGAAACGTCTAATATTGCAACTTCAGACTTGTTGTCTGGATGTGGATACTTTTTCGTTTGGTAAAAATTACTGAGAGTGCAATACACCTCACCGCAGTAACCTAACAGCGCTTCGTTTGAGCGTGTAAGCGTTGGCTATTTAGGCCTATCACACATCGCCAACAGCTGGGGCGATAACCTAACCTACACTTCCCTAATGAATTTAATGTTGTCACATTGGCAAAAATTAGCAAGCGACTGATATTGCTGTTTTCGTGCTCAAATTAAGTGTAACCAACTGTCGGGTTATGTGTCGCAGGTGAGAAAGTGCGCATTTTTCCAGCAACACCTCTCCTTGTTACCAAATACCCTGGAGAGTACTGTACACCACAAATACGCCAAGACACAAATATTGAGTTTTAAAATAATATTTATTAACTAACAGAAATCTAAAAGAGTCCCGGGGCACCCCAAATCTATACAAGTCCGAAATTCCAAATTTCCTTGGAGATCCCCCCACAGTCATCCGTTCCGAAGGAGGCGGAGGAGCGGTGGCCAGGTGTCCATCCATTGCGAGGCTGGGGAGACAGGAAGAGCTTGGTGACAGTAGGCTTGATTCCATAGGCAGTCCAAATGACACTCACTTCCATAATTAAGTAGGCTACGCAGGTAATCGCTGCACTTATTCCACGTGATTTACAACACTGCACTCGCTAGTCTAGGTTAAACGTTAGGGGGGGAAGTTGCTCAGCACTCGCACACGGCACGGCTCACTGCAATGTGTGCTGCGATTCAAGGCCAGCGGTGTTAAAAGTGAGTCCAAGTACAACTGGGTTTGGAGAGAGAGAGAGAGAGAGAGGGGGGGGGGAAATATATGCTGGGAAATATAGGCCTATGCAATGTCATCTCATAATCATGGAGTTCCTCATGCGATTTCATCTGGGTCAGTCAGACATGCATGCACCTTGCGCACCGGGAAGTGTGTTTTTTCAAACAAGAAAACTGGTTCATCATATGCATGGCTTAAACTGACTTTAATGTTTGCCAACGTGCTATAGTTTTCCTCTCATAATAGCACCTGGCGACTGTGACCACAGTTAGATGACCTCGCGCGCGTAAACCCATTAAAATATAGCCTAGCCTTCTGTGGCTATTCAGAGCAATATGAACCAATCAGGTCGGCGTTGCTATTAAGCAAAATACATCCCTGATGTCTACTTAACTAAAATAAGATGCATTTGTCTAATATTTGGAGACATCGCCTTGCTCTTTCTGCGGGGAATTAAGCGCCTCTCTCCCTCGCTCTCTCTCTCTCTCCCTCTCTCGCCCACACACACAACACACACACACACACACACACAAATGAACACACACACACACACACACACAGTTTGGAGAGGACGCATTTAAACTGTAACAGTTTAGGCAGTAGGGGAGAGCAGGGACTCATGAAACTCGGGACGAATGAAACACTGCGATTTACTCGAAAACTTTAACATATCCGAAAGTATGAAAAGTCAAAGCAGGTTTACAGGCAAAAGGGATTTTAGTGTCAGTAGACACTGTCGGGACGAATGAAACACCCGTTTCATCCGTCCCTCTCGCCCATTGACTTAAAGCAGGATCAAAATAAAATGGGAGCACTTGAGATGACTATGTTCCAACTTGTCTTGAGCACCGTCGTAGCGCAACAAATCATTATCGTAAACATAGCCTAGATAATTGGAAATTACAAAAAATAGGCTACATTTTATAGACTTTGGCTATAGGCTAAGCCGACTCCTCTACCTGTTTGAATTAGTGCAGCCTTACAGGGAGGACGTTAATTTGGCATAGGTCAACTGCAAGAGACTACTAATTTGTGACTTGACGTGATGTGTGAATAATTAGGCTACGATATGCAACAGGCATATTTAGCCGCACTCAGTCATTCATTGGGTGAATGTCCCGACCCTGTGTGTCCGCGTGCATGCATGGGGGAAAAAATACATCAAGCGTGCCATCACCACCCATCCCCCCGGACCCACGAAACCCACTGAAGATCCAAGCAATTGTAGTCTGTCAGTATTTTAGTGTGGGCCCAGGTAGTTGAATTCATGGCATGGCCTGGTTATCTCAATAGTGCCAAGAAGATGTTTGCCCTCAGGCTAGTGTGTTCATAAAGCGCATGTTCGATTTGCTGTAATAGGCTACGATCAGTAAGCCTCAACTTGTCTGTCGTGTCTTTTCCTTCTTTCGATATTTTGTAAAATAGGCCCACGTTAAAGCCTAAATACGATAATAGGCCTAAATAAGGCTAATAAAGTAAGCTAAATAAGTTAGGCCTAAATAAAGTTGTTTTAGCCTATGAACTCAGGCAATGCAGAAATTTGCGGAGGGATTTTGGATATCTTGGCCTATAGGCTACCGATGGCTTTATGAACTTCATGACTGGGCTACAAGATAGTCGGGTAAAACATATTGACTTGTAGACCACCAACATCTGATGCTGAAGTGGGGGAGGGTGTTTTTTTTTTCACTTCAAATGTTCCCCGACACACACACACACACACACACACACACACACACACACACACACACACACACACACACACACACACACACACACACACAGAGAGATGTATCGCTAATCGCTCTCTCTCTCTCCGTCTCTCCCTCTCTTTCTCATTGTTGCTATACGTGCATCTGGATAGGCATAGGCAGTGTGGTCACCCAGCACATTTTCATAGAAATGCTGTGGGTTTTTTTTAATGAAATCTTTATTCAGTTATTTGTGAACAGTCTCTGCGTTTCACTTTCGATGTTGCGTCACCGTGGACAAGTGTCTGCTCGAAAACTTAATGCAAAGCGGCTAAAATGTTCAGAACGTGTTGAACTTTTCAGAACATGAATGTTTGTCTGTGGGGGATGGGTGGGTTACAGCAGTGCAGTGCAGTGCACGGGACTGCACAGCCTTTTGTGACATGTCGTGGCGCGACAGGTTATCCAGCCTCCGAAGGAGTCATAGTTCCCCAGTCATAGCCTACTGTTGGTTCGCATCTCCACCGAAGCAACTGAATTTGCAGTCCTAATCACAGATGATTAGCCACACCTGGTGTAACAGATGTATTGTCATGTGTGCATCACATCCAACCGGAATCCCGTCGATCGCGCACAACAGCGCATTGAAAGGATGAAATGTTCACAAGCACCAATACAAAAAAAACGTCTTCAACCTATTAGTCCGTAGGCTATCCTGAGGATATCCGTTCCTGACTTGAATAGGTAGTGCAGAAATAGCCTAATTAACAGACATCACTTAGCCTATAAGTTAGGAGCGGAATTGAGACGGTGAATGCAGGACAGAATAATGAAAACAAAACACCGTCGACTGGCGGTCTTGTTTAGGGATCACGCTTGTGTTATTATCAAATACCCAATGTTACGTGCGCAATTGGCTGACTCTTTCCACTTGTAGCCTAAAACTGAGGGAGGGATCAACATACAATGAGCTACACTGAAGCAGATTACTCTGCTTCGCAAAAAAAAAACCCAGTGCACCAATAATACCCCCGTCTTCAACCTACTATTTAGGCTACCAGATATATAGGCTAGTAATAGTATTAAGTTGTGCTACCTTGTTTTTTGTGGTAACGACAGTGTAGATCAGGTAGCCTAATAACCTGCAATAGGGGAAGCGGCATGCGCCAGTTTTAAAGACGGAATGTCGTCGCCAAATGTAAAATCACCTCTCTCATGCTGACATGACGGGGCACTACTTCATTAGGCTACAATGTTGTTCATGTCTGTTTGACTCACACTATACGAGTGGTTCAATTTGTGTTTTTGTGCTCATCGCACAAATGAGACAGACAGGCTTGCTTGATAGGGCTACACAAAGCAAGCGACATCGGTCCACTCAAAATGGTCCGAACTCCGCCGCTTGATTTCATGTCTCCTCAGTCTCTCCATTACGGTTTTTTAGCCTACTCTGTTTTGCTATTTTCGTTATTCTTAGCACTGGCATTACAGATGAAGCAACTGTGATCAGTGAGGTTGTGGAAACGGTTGAATAGGCCTATGGTCCTAAATTGGGTTATTGTGGTTGTGGTCTTGTTTAGGGCTCACACTTGTGTTATTATCAAATGCCCTATCAAATGCCCAATGCTAAATAAAACATGCAATTTGCTGACTGTATTTCTACTACTACTAAAACTGAGGGACGGGCAAGGACGGAAGCACAAACAGACCATAGACACAGGCAGACGCTGCTCTGCAAAAGCGGTGCTATACTGCCCCCCGCATTCCGAATGGCCACAGGGTGTAATGATCACGGTACGCTGTCGCGGCCCGGCACGGTAATGAGCAGATTGAAGTTACACCATCTGTATCTAGTCTTCATATATGATGTCTGTGGTGGCTACTCTCAAAACCTAGTGCAGTCAGAGAAATTAGAACACAGGGAGAAGGCTCAGTCTCATTGGTTCCCATTGTAGCCAGTTAGCTTTGCATGCATTCTGCAGTAACGAGCGTAGGCCAGTCCTTCATGTGGGAAAATGTATGGAATGGAAAGGGGAACCCATGCTAAATACATTGATACTGCCATTTCCAGTCACAAATATTATCAACAAAACATTCCTGGTAAGCACTATGACTGTTGTTTAACAATAGGCTGTATTGACAAATCGTTCAGGTGTGTAGTTTCACAGCTGGTTAGAAGATTTCAACCTGTACTCGCTAGCATCGTGCTAATGTTTATGGGTTTGGCCCCATAAAAATTGAGCTTTGTGACCCAGTATATAATAATCTAGTGGCGCAAAATAATCGAAACGCTACTCAAATGGGGTCTTATTATTTCTAGCTTCGAACTTAATATTAATATTTCAGGACAAAAAATTATAAAAAATCACAAAAATTATAATGGTAAAAAACTCCATTGACACCCATTCATTTTGCACTGTCCCGTGGTTAGGGTTAGCCAATTGTGGCTAATAGGAAGTTCCGTGAGTGAACAGCCCCTGGTGCAGTGCACTTCCAAGTGTATCAGCCTAATTAGTCACACCCAGTGATTGGATACTCTTTATTAGTCACACCCAGTGATTGGATACTCTTTATTAGTCACACCCAGTGATTGGATACTCTTTGGTGAACTCTACGGAATATCCAATCTGCACTAGCTTTTATGAAGGGCCCACTGTGTGCATGTGAACGTGTGCACTCTGTGAACGTGTTCGTTAATAGCTGTGATGGAAAAAATGGACATGATATCAACTAAACAAGACATTTTTATGTGCTCCATTTGTTTGGATCTACTTAAGGATCCAGTGAGTCTTCACTGTGGACACAATTACTGTTTGGGATGCATCAACGGCTCCTGGGATCTGGAAGATCCAAAGGGAGTCTACAGCTGTCCCCAGTGTAGACAGACTTTCAATACGAGACCAGTTCTGAACACAAATAATGTTATTGCTGAACTTGTGGAAGAAATGAGGAGGTCTAGACCGTCAACTCAGTCTGGGGATCCTGCTGACGCTGACCATGGAGATGTGGAGTGTGATATCTGCTCTGTGAGAAAACTCAAGGCCGTGAAGTTCTGTCTGGATTGTGTGCTATCATATTGTGAAACTCACTTTAAAGCTCACAACGAGCTTAACACGCGCAGAAGTCACACAGTAATGGACGCCACTGATCAGCTACATGAAAGGATTTGCTCTCGTCATAACAGGCCTCTTGAAATCTTTTGTCATACTGATCAGAGTTGCATCTGTTATTTTTGTCTGTTGGAGGAGCATGAATACCATGACACTGCATCTGCTGCAACAGAGTGGAGCAATGAAAAGGTAAGACCTGCAACCGTCTTTTAGGCATGATGATGTAGACCTACATTGTCATATGACACACTGAGAATTACATTTTTCCTCTCGACTGATTTATTTCAACCTGAACTCTGTTGTGAATCCATCTAATCAGAAAGAATTTGGTGAGATCCAGTTGAAATTCCAGGAGAAAATCCAGAAGAGAGCGAAGGAGGTTCGGGACCTGAGGAGAGCAGTTGAGACCCTGAAAGTGAGAAATCACCAAGGCCAGAGAGTTTTAATTAATCCACATGCATACGTCAATGCAACAAAATAGGCAGTAAAGACAATGTACCTGTGTATTTCATAACTGCTCTTGGTGTGTCTCTGCCATGTTGCCTGATAGAGCTCAGCACAGTCTGCAGTGGAACACAGTGACCAGATGTTTGATGACATAATTCGCTCTGTTGAGAGAAGGCGCTCTGAGGTGACAGAGCTGATCAGAGCTCAGGAGAAGGCTGAGGTGAGTCGGGCTGAGGGACTTCTTCAACAAATGGAGAAGGAGATCTCTGAGCTGAAGAAGAGAGTTGCTGAGATGGAGCAGCTTTCACACACAGATGATCCCATATATTTCCTCAAGGTGACTACATTCATTGTGGAAGGATGGGTATCCTAACATAAATGTTCTCTGATTTCACTCATTCAATGATGCTGGCCTTGTACTGTATACGGACGGCCATTGCCTTCAAATGGAAATGTTTGTGTAATCGTGTTTAAACCATTTTTGAACATGTCTTTGATCTACAGTTATGACTTAGTCTTTTAATATATTCTGTAAAGTGTGTGTGTGTGTGTCTGTCTGCCTGTCTGTCTGTCCGTGTTTCTCTCTACAGAATGCAGGGTCCATCTGTGATATTCCTGAGAGTACAATTCCAGCCAACATGGTCCTCAGCCACCCTTACCTCTCCTTTGAGCCGGTGAAAACACCGGTCTCTGAACTGAAGATGCAGCTGAAGGAGAAAATGGATTCATTATTTGAACATCAAGAAGCCAAAATATCTGCAGCAGGTTAGACTTGTCAAGTGTGATGTCATAGAAATCCCTGCTATGCTCCAGCAGCAGCAGATGAGATTGTTGTTATCACACAGGTCAATTTCAACATTATTACTATAAATTAAGTCACTTTTACGGTTTTATCCAAAGTGACCTATAAAAACAACATTAACAGTTAGAAGTTAGTTGTGGTTGGATTCAGAACATAATTGTGTTCTTCCAGATTTGCTAGATTCAAAATGGTATGCAATTTCAATCTTCACTCTTGGTGCATACTGTTACTGTGATATACAGTAAATTGCTGCACCCATGATGGCTGAGAGAACTGAAGGTCTTCTGAATGCACAGTTACTGGCTTGATGTAGATATCAGTCGAAGTTGTTGAAGCCTAAGATTCAAAATGTAAATGTATCATTTAGTAGTGATAACTGTGATCGATAATGGTGATTTGTGGCTAATATCATACCTTCTGTCTCAGTGTCTGAAGTACAGGCTGTTGTTACCGAACCAGTGATCAGGGAGGACTTCTTGCAGTGTAAGTAATTACACACACTCAAGATACACACTCAAGCAGTTGAAACCAGAGGTTTACATACCTGTACAATGTATTTAAAGACACACACAAAAATGTCTCTTGCATTAGATAACGGTTACTTCACACTGGATCCAAACACCGCAAACAGATACCTCCATCTGTCTGAGGGGAACAGGAGGGTGGAGAGGAGAGATGAGGCCCCCCAGTCATATTCAGATCATCCAGAGAGATTCGACAGGTGGCACCAGGTGTTGTGTAGAGAGGGTGTGTCTGGACGCTGCTACTGGGAAGTTGAGCGGAGTGCTGAGGAGTGGGTTAATGTATCAGTATCGTATAAAACCATAAGCAGGAAAGGAGCCCAAGGTGATTGCTGTTTTGGAGAAAATAATCAGTCCTGGAGACTAGCTCTCAAGTCCAGAGAGACATGGGTCGTCTTCAATAAAAAAGGCACTAAACTCCCTCTAGTGGCCAGCTCCAGAATAGGAGTGTATGTGGACCACAGGGCAGGGACTCTGGCCTTCTACAGCATCTTTGGCACTACAATGACACTTCTGCACAAAGTCCAAACCACATTCTCTCACACACTCTACCCTGGGTTTAGGTTAGGAATCAGATCATCATTGAAGCTCTTGTGACTCACATGCATATAGCACATCTGGACTCTGGATCCATGTGTGTTGTTATATGCAGGTGACATCTGCAGATTATATGCAGGTGACATAGCAACATTTTGATCATGATACATTTTTTTTCTTGTATGGAAAACTTGGATTTGCATCATTCATAGATATATTACATGTTTACAATGGTCTTTAATTGACAACTTAATTGAATTCACGCGCACACACACACACACACAGACGCGCACACACACACACACACACACACACACACACACACACACACACACACAGACACACACACACACACAGACACGCACACACACAGACACACACACACACACACAGACACACACACACACAGACACACACACAGACACACACACAGACACACACACACACACACACACACACACACAGACACACACACACAGACACACACACAGACACACACAGACACACACACACAGACACACACACAGACACACGGGTGCAAAAAAACGAAACTATCAAAAGAATCATGCAGGTGGTCGGCTATGTGAAATCTGTTTATTGGTAGATGACATTTAACACTTTTTGTATTGCTGTACACTCCACGTGCATGATTTAATCAATTTCAGGATATGAAAAAAGTAATTTGAAAGCTGTAATTTAGATTGTAAATATGTTTAATAGTACTGTTTGTGTTTGTCTAAAGGATCTAATTATCTTTTCCCATTGCAGCCAATAGCTTTTCAATATAAAAACGTTTCATTCACTGTAGGCTTATACCATTAAGTCTCTCTATATTTGTTTCTAATAAAATAACTTTCTTTCATTTCCTTGTATTTTCATTTTTAGGCAAATAGCCTTAGCAATTTCCTGAGTGTGATTCAATGATAAGTTGGAAAGATTTCATTTTATTTGTGTTCATTAACCAATTTCAACTGCATGTTTGATTTGAATGCAGTGTTCATGTTATCTGCAGGTGGTGGACTGTGGTTAATAAAGTGATTGAGCTTTCCAGATGTCTGTCTCATGGTATACAGTGGTACAGTATGCTTGCTATGTGGTGTTGAGATCACAGACTGCATGTAATAGAACTAAACAATCCTAAACACTAAACATGTCATGCACTACTACTTAGTGGCCTTATCCTGTCTTGAATTAGTACAAAATAGACATTTCCCATTATCTGTGTCCCAGATTTGAGTTAATCTTAGCCAGTGAGAGTTTGTTCAGTGATGTATGTATTAGATACCGGAGTGTGGTTTATCCAGACTCTGCCTTTGACTTAACAGAATGAGCAAAGCTCGGACACTTTTCATTCTGAGGAAGATAAAAGGCCACCCCAAAATGTCCAAATTTGACAAAAGCACATGGAGCAGATGACTGGTGGATATGTGCCATTGGCATAGTGGACAGTACTCTCACACTTTCCATAAAAGGCCATCTCAAAATGTCCAACTTTGATAAAAGTTTGCCCTATATTGTCCATATTTGAGTAAAGCAGCAATGCCCCAGATGGCTCTGGTCATGAGGGAATGAGCCTTTGGCCTGTTGGACACAGGAATGTCCACCAGAGTTTATTTGCACTTAAATGTTCCCAGAGTAAAAACGTTTGGGTTTTTTTAACCAGCACAGATACGTCCGTATCTGAGTGTTAATCTACCTTACCTGGGCCTTGTAAATTTGAATCAGCTGACTGTAATATGTACAAGGCCCAGGTAAGGTAGATTAACACTCAGATATGTACATATCTGTGCTGGTAAAAAGTCAGTGGACTCTCAGCTGTGGACACAATTACTGTTTACTTACAATTACAATTACAATGACTGCATTAGCGGCTGTTGAGATCAGGAAGATCAGAAGGGAGTTTACAGCTGTCCCTAGTGTAGACAGACATTCGCTTCGAGACCATTCTGAACAGAAATAATGTTATTGCTGAACTTGTGGAAGAAATTAGAAAGACGAGACAGTCTGATGCCCCTGCCGACGCTGGAGATGTGGAGTGTGATGTTTGCTCCTCCGAGAGAAAACTCAAGGCTGTGAAGTCCTGCCTGGATTGTCTCATGACGTAATGTGAAACTCACTTCAAAGTTCACAATGCGCTTCACAGGGGGAGAAACCACTCACGCACGCACGCACACGCGCACACACACACACACACACTCACACACACACAGGGCCGCTGACAGGTTTTGTTGGGCCCAGGACAAAGGCCCCCCACCTAATACATGTAATGTAATTTGGACCCATTTCCAGGCCCCCTCTCTCACTGGGCTCGGGACAACTGACCCCTTTATCCACCCCCTGTCGGCATCCCTGTACACACACACACACACACACACACACACACACACACACACACACACACACACACACACACACACACACACACACACACACACACACACACACACACACACACACACAGGAGGGTAGAACTGGGATTCTGTCTATACATTCACTGACAGTTACAATTACAGACCCAGAATATTCCTGTGAGTTCAGTGCTCATTAAAGTGTTTATGAAACGAAAACAAACTGTCATTCCCATTAAAGCCTTGTTTTTTCTGATAGCATCGATGAGACTTTGAACCCAATCATCCTGGAGGAACTTGTGAAAATGGCAACTCAAAGTGTGAATTCTGTGAAATTTGGTGTGACTAATGAGCTGGGCTGTGACATCATAGAGGGGAGTCCCAGGTTTGCTAGTATGGCGATCTGAGAAAACAACACACATGTGATGGACCCACATCTTATAAAGGAACCAAAATTCTGATACAAACATCAGCGTGTCGAAAAACCACACATCCAACCTCATGAGAAAAAAAAACAGCAGCAGAAATCTATTTCAGAGGCACTGATACATCTGCAGAAAGTTACATGTCTGACAGGCGAAGTGACGATTGTTGACATAGCCTGACAGTTCGTTTTGTTTATGGTTACGGTTGCTAAGGGCGCTTTGCCATGACCCACAGATGACATGGCGTGTGTATTTGTTGACAAATGGGGGGCATTTTGATTCAATTGCGCGATATAGTGTGATTGAAATGCATGTAGGCTACATGCAAAAATATCATCAACTAGAGAAAAAAACGGAGGTATTAGGCTGTTGGAAAAAAAACGCCCTATATAGCCTGAGTCCTCAGCATATTTTTAGCGTTTATCATTATTATTATTTTTTTGTGCTCAAAGTCACAGGCGTCGCGTGTCCCTCAGCCGGACTCTGAGGACGAGGTGTGTCCAAACGTCAGCCACACGTGCACCACAATACTCAAAACAAACAATCAACGCTTCAAAGTAGGCCTACGCTATGTGCATCTCCGTTTATTCGCTAAGCAGTAGCAGGACTTTTTCTAGGATTTTTTTTGGCATGAGGGAGCATCATGGCAGGTTACAGGGGGTGAAGGGGGGTGTTCCCCCCCATGAATGAGAAATTTATTAGGGGCGCTCAAATATATATATATATATATATATATATATATATATATATATATATATATATATATATATATATATATATAAAAATAAAAGTATGAGGGTGCACCCACGGAGGTATGAGGGTGGAGCGCCCCTATTTCCCAGTTCAGAAAAAGTCCTGAGTAGCCCAATCTGTGAGTTGGCTGTCCTCGACTGAGAGCACCACGCTGATGTGCGGATATCCTCCCAAAACCAATTTATTGACCAGTTGAATGGCAATCAACAAAAAGTGCATATTCCGAGAGCATTCGCATCGGTTTGGCATGTAATGTGCATTACCCTTTCCTGAAAACAACATACAAAGCAGATGGACAAGGTAAAACGAGTAGCCTAAAGCAAAGCAGTGCACTCACCTGTCTTCGTGCCCGAGCAGTTACAGGGGCAGTTTCAGTCTGCACGCCGGCGATGTCAATTGTTGGAACTGCTTGAGGCAATAGCATTCTCTTTAGTCCAACCATGCCCGCGACCTCCACATTTGTGGTGAAGCACAAGGGGTGGAAATGTGCCGAGCACAACAGTGACCACGAGCTTGCTTCAAAACCACGCATTGGATCCACAGAGCCCTAGCTTGATTTAGCCTTCTCCTTGTCGGCCACAGTTCCATCATTCTTCACAGAAGGGAACTTGTGCAAAGATATTCCTTCTGTCAAGTAGCCATTTTTGCAGCTGGCACCGTTCGGCCATCCAGCAACACACTGCTTGACACTGCGCTTTGTTTTGGTACTAGCCGCCATTGATCTGAACAAGGTGGAATGAGGTGAACTCACCCCTTCTATGTCACGCATATCATTTGCATAAAATTTGCATGTCACCAAAAAAAACACTTTTTGGGAACGTTTTAACATGACTTTTAGGACAAAATATCACCCAGAAAATATCCCATTTTATTCACAAGGCTTAGAACTTTCAGAATCTGTCCTGGAAATGGTCAAATTCCTTTATTTTGTTTTCGTTTCATAAACACTTTAAGTTTTGAGTACAAGCCAGCAGGGTAGTACTCCTTGGAGACTTAGTTCTGGTTAAGTTGAGCTACACGCTCACCCTCCAAATCACTGGTTTGAAGTTTAGCTTGTCAAGACTGTTCTAATACAGCATTAACCACCATGAAATGAGTGAGTGAACTAAAAGCCTTCCTTGTGAGGCCCTCTTGGTTTACAATCTGACTCTGATTTGAAGAAGGTGCGTCTTCTCCCCATTACAGATTCGTGCCCAGAGCAGGACTTTCTTTAGATGTCGGAGAAAGGACCTGGATGCCCCGCACCCTGCCCCCTCACTCAGAGGAGGGTCAGGAGCTCAACTATGTGTGTCCTGTTAAAGCTCTGTGACTATACAGCATTTAGCAGAGTTCAACTTTTTGTGGCGGCCACACACCATAAAGGACTACCACTGCCACGTCAGGGGTTGTCTCATTGGATTGTGAAAGCTACAGCGGTTGCCTATCAGAATAATGTCTCGCCGGCCCCCTAGGGACCTAAGAGCCTATGCATTAACAGGAATGGCCAATTCCAGGGCACTGTCCACGGGGTTGCCAATGGTAGGCCTGTGCAATGTAGCGAACAGGGCCCCAGGGTACACGTTCGCCCGCTTTCATGAGCTAGAGGTATCTGGCCGACACTTATCTCACGCTGTACTAGGTTCTGACTCCCCAGCAGCGATCTATACATTCTGACCGATGCTACTGTAATAAGGGCTTTACATAGCGTGCATTCCGGGAGTGGGCTATATCTCCCATAGTGAAACACCGAGCGAAGTTAGAAAAAGAACGTTAGGTTATGGCTATAACCCTCGGTTCTTTGATAACAGAGTGAGGTGTTTCACCTATTTTTCCCTCCTTGCACTAGTTGTTAGGTGGGGAAGAAACCGTTAAGAATGCTGGACTCAGCGTGTCGACGGGGGTAGACACCCCAAGCGGGCGGAGCCCGACTGCGTCGACTGTCTGTCTTTGACAGACGTAATGTCATTGGAGCTTCCATAGATGGTCACGCCCAAGCGTATCCCATAGTGAAACACCTCACTCTGTTATCAAAGAACCGAGGGTTATAGCCATAACCTAACGTTATATATTCAGATTCAGTTCGCACAATTCAAATTCAGGTACTAAAATTCAGTTTCAAGTTTCTGTGACAAACATCTGGGTCATTTGAGGATAAAGGATGAGCAAATCGAGTGTACACACGCATGATTCTTCTTGAGCCAATCAGTGCGTGTGTTAGCACCTGCTGTGGTTAAAAACTGCATAACCTCTTCTACCTTCCTGAAAGTTCTGTTGCCATAGGTAGCCCGCAAGTAAGTGATGTTATTTCAGTGTTGAAATGTGGTGAAAATGGTTGATTTACAGTTATAGTTTAACACAACTGGTGCATCAACCACTTATGAGAGTGTGTCTGAGTGCACTGAATGTGTGTCCTGCACTCGATTGTTCACCCTTTATCCTCAAATGACCTGGATGTTTGTCACAGAAACTCGAAACTGAATTCGAGGAACTGAATTTGAATTATGAGAACTGAATCTGAATATGTACGTAACTAGTTAATTGAATTTCAAATGATCATATTCAGATTCAAATGGATCAATTCAAGCATTCAAACGATGAAATACAATTTCAAATTGAATGATACAAATTCATTTTTTTTAATTGAACCATTCAGTTTTTTCAATCGTATCATACAAGTGTAATAATTCAACTTCAGATCTGTTGGCACAGAACTCAGCCCATATCATAGTGCATTACTAAATGCCCTGTGTTATGTCATTGCAGAGTAGCACTATGGTAATTAATCTTTCAATGTCTATTACAACTTGCCTCAGATGGTACGGCATGCATTATGAGGCTATCCAAAGCGACTTGCAGTCGAGGACATAATCATAGCCAAGATCACTAGCAGATACGAAGTGCACAGGAAATATACAGAACAACAAGTGCAGATGCAAAGTAGGGTTAGTTTAAAATATATATATATTAATGTTAAAGTAGAGTACACGCACATACACATCATGTCAAGAGTCTGGCCTGGGACTAGGGCAGTTCAAGCATTAGTATAGTAGGTAGTTACGAAAGAGGAGACTCTTAAAGTGTTTATGAAACGAAAACAAAATAAAGGAATTTGACCATTTCCAGGACAGATTCTGAAAGTTCTAAGCCTTGTGAATAAAATGGGATATTGTCTGGGTGATATTTTGTCCTAAAAGTCATGTTAAAACGTTCCCAAAAAAGTGTTTTTTTGGTGACATGCAAATTTTATGCAAATGATATGCGTGACATAGAAGGGGTGAGTTCACCTCATTCCACCTTGTTCAGATCAATGGCGGCTAGTACCAAAAACAAAGCGCAGTGTCAAGCAGTGTGTTGCTGGAGGGCCGAACGGTGCCAGCTGCAAAAATGGCTACTTGACAGAAGGAATATCTTTGCACAAGTTCCCTTCTGTGAAGAATGATGGAACTGTGGCCGACAAGGAGAAGGCTAAATCAAGCTAGGGCTCTGTGGATCCAATGCGTGGTTTTGAAGCAAGCTCGTGGTCACTGTTGTGCTCGGCACATTTCCACCCCTTGTGCTTCACCACAAATGTGGAGGTCGCGGGCATGGTTGGACTAAAGAGAATGCTATTGCCTCAAGCAGTTCCAACAATTGACATCGCCGGCGTGCAGACTGAAACTGCCCCTGTAACTGCTCGGGCACGAAGACAGGTGAGTGCACTGCTTTGCTTTAGGCTACTCGTTTTACCTTGTCCATCTGCTTTGTATGTTGTTTTCAGGAAAGGGTAATGCACATTACATGCCAAACCGATGCGAATGCTCTCGGAATATGCACTTTTTGTTGATTGCCATTCAACTGGTCAATAAATTGGTTTTGGGAGGATATCCGCACATCAGCGTGGTGCTCTCAGTCGAGGACAGCCAACTCACAGATTGGGCTACTCAGGACTTTTTCTGAACTGGGAAATAGGGGCGCTCCACCCTCATACCTCCGTGGGTGCACCCTCATACTTTTATTTTTATATATATATATATATATATATATATATATATATATATATATATATTTGAGAGCGCCCCTAATAAATTTCCTCATTCATGGGGGGGAACACCCCCCTTCACCCCCTGTAACCTGCCATGATGCTCCCTCATGCCAAAAAAATCCTAGAAAAAGTCCTGCTACTACTGCTTAGCGAATAAACAGAGATGCACATAGCGTAGGCCTACTTTGAAGCGTTGATTGTTTGTTCTTAGTATTGTGGTGCACGTGTGGCTGACGGTTGGGACACACCTCGTCGTCAGAGTCCGGCTGAGGGACACGCGACGCCTGTGACTTTGAGCACAAAAAATAATAATAATGATAAATGCTAAAAATATGCTGAGGACTCAGGCTATATAGGGCGTTTTTTCCAACAGCCTAATACCTCCGTTTTTTTCTCTAGTTGATGATATTTTTGCATGTAGCCTACATGCATTTCAATCACACTATATCGCGCAATTGAATCAAAATGCCCCCCATTTGTCAACAAATACACACGCCATGTCATCTGTGGGTCATGGCAAAGCGCCCTTAGCAACCGTAACCATAAACAAAACGAACTGTCAGGCTATGTCAACAATCGTCACTTCGCCTGTCAGACATGTAACTTTCTGCAGATGTATCAGTGCCTCTGAAATAGATTTCTGCTGCTGTTTTTTTTTCTCATGAGGTTGGATGTGTGGTTTTTCGAAACGCTGATGTTTGTATCAGAATTTTGGTTCCTTTATAAGATGTGGGTCCATCACATGTGTGTGTTGTTTTCTCAGATCGCCAGTACTAGCAAACCTGGGGACTCCCCTCTATGATGTCACAGCCCAGCTCATTAGTCACACCAAATTTCACAGAATTCACACTTTGAGTTGCCATTTTCACAAGTTCCTCCAGGATGATTGGGTTCAAAGTCTCATCGATGCTATCAGAAAAAACAAGGCTTTAATGGGAATGACAGTTTTTTTTCGTTTCATAAACACTTTAACTTGCTTCTTTGAAGGCTGAAAGACATGTGCCTAGTCTTGCTACGTCAGGGAGATCGTTCCATCACTGAGGAACAACGACGGAGAATAGTCCTTGATTGGGAACGCTTAGAGCGAGCACGCTGCAGAGCCAGACGGCTTGTGCTGGAGGAGCATTGTAGGAGTGTTATTTGCTTTTCAGTTTCATCACCTTATTCACCATTTACATGCCCCTGTAGAACAACTAAATATCGTCAGATTAATCATTTCAATTTAAATCAGAGGGAAAAAAGTTGAACATCAGTAAATCTTAAACACATTTCTTGATCAGCTGGATGTTCCAAACAAAGCCTTCGTGATTGTGCATGTTTGTTGTTTTTTCTGATGCTCCAGGAGGGGGTTGGGGCAGAGCCAGAGGAGATGCCAGCAAATATCCAATTGAAGGAGAAGGAGCTGCAGGAGCTGAGGAAGGCTGTGGAGACTCTCAAGGTGAGAACTGACCAGAGGAGAAGACAATCTGCTGCAGATTACTAGTTATATCCCCGAAACGTGGAGCGTCGGGGATGTAATGGTTTTGCGTTCGCCGCGTCCGCAACGCCGCGTCCGCCGCCGCGTCCAGCGTCCGCCGCCGCGTAAGGTCTTTTGTGTTAACGCGATAACTTTTGAACGGAATATTTGGATTTGTCCCAGATTTTTTGATGTGAATGCTCTAGGGCAGGTTCATGAACTGATTCGAGTTTGGAGGTCAACACTTTCAAGATGGCTGAATTCAAGATGGGCGAATTTTTGTTTGGCCCCAATAACTTCTGACTGGGTGGATGG